>NC_080022.1:10607222-10910833 GCF_030020395.1 Manis pentadactyla
CAATTTCATTTAGCACTGATGGCTGAGATTTAACTTATTGTAAAGTTCACTTTCAGCGCCGATCAGGTGCCATTTTTGTGATGCTCCATTAAACAGCTATTCAGAACTTGGCAATATGTGCATTTTCAATGGACTTTCTCCCCATCCTCATGTGATATTGAATCTTGGCCTTAGGAGGCCTTGCAGTAGCTTTACGAATAAAAGTATTAGTTCGTGCTGCCAATACAGCAGTCACAGCAGTAAGTCAGCTGAATGCAGGACATGCCATTAGGAGCCATTCTCCGTCTGAGACAAGCCCTGAGACCAGACCCTAGGAAGGAGTGCCTCTTTGATTGTGTTCATGATTTGGGTTGCAAGCATCCCACTTTGATGAAACTGTCCTCCTGGACCCCACTTCCCCACGCTCTTGACCAGCGAGGGCCCTGGAGAGGGAGCTAGTCCCTGGCTGTGCCTCGCCAAACCGCATGGTAGAACAGGATCAGGATGTTGAACCCCAGATCCCGTCTCCCTTTGAGTTAAATGCAATGGTGTTGTTCTTCAGGGACCTGATTTCCATTGCATGAGCATCGAGTGATGCTTTAATCGTCTGTAATTACTGGAGGCAGGAATCGGCCAAATGAACAGCGGCAAATGGACAACTCACCGGTTCCTTTGAAATAGTGTGAGCTGATATAAGGTGGTTTATTAGGCCCAGTATGACTCTGTGCTGAAAAGGGGGTGTGGGGGAGTTACTGCAGTTGTTGAAAACTAAGGCCCTTGTTTCCCCGGCTGTGGTGGACTGCATCTCAAGAAGGACCAAGTGATGATGTCCAATCAGCTGGTGACGTCCTCAGAAAGACCTGCGGGAGGGGAGGAGTCTGCACTGCTGGACAGCGTGTCTGAGGCTGTGGGCCTCTGTCTGGGCTGGAGGTCTTTCTCCAGGTGCCCTGCAGATGCCTCCTTCCTCCTTCAGCTCTTGGCTCAAAGGTGCCCTTCTCAGCAAGGCCTCCCCTGACCATCCTATTTAAAACTGGAAACCACACTTGCACACACGCACACACACACTCTGGGCATCCCTTGTCTGTTCTTTCATTCCCCCACCTTCTAACATTACGCATATGATTTACTTACTGTTAGTCATCTTTATTATCAGCTCCCCCAGATAAAATGTCAGCTCCCTGAGGGCAGAGACTTCTGCCTGTTCTGTTGACCTGATGTGTCCCAAATGCCCAGAGACCGTAAGAGATGCTCAATAAACATTATTGAATGAATGCATGATTAAGGGGGAGTTTGAGGGAGGGGATGGAATGAATGAAAGCGGGGCTGGCGGAAAGGCTGACCGTAGTTGCGCTTTCAGCTCCAGGCTGGTTGGGGAAATGGGCAGAGGCAGAGGGGATGGGTCCGAGGGCCTCCTCTGTGCCAGGAAACCCCGGGGCTTCCACAGCTTTATCTTCTTTAATCCTCACGTCTGCACACTGGGTATTGTATCCCATACTTCATAAATGAGGAAAACAAGGCTCAGCCAAGTCTTGCACAGCCCAGGGCTACAGTGAGCAGCAGAGCTGGGTATGGAACCCATACCTGTCTGACTGTAAATTAGCTCATTTGTTCTCCAACTCTGCGTCTGGGCTCCAGGTGCCCAGGCAGGTGCCCCTCCCCTCCATGTTGCACCAGGGTTTCCTCAGATCAGTACTACTCGCATTTTAGACTGGATCATCGTTTGTTGTGTGGCTGACTTGTGCGCTGCAGGAGGTTTAGCGGCATCCCTGGCCTCCACCCACATCCCTCGTCCGCCCCAGGGTGACAACCAAACACGACTTCAGACCTTTCCAGGTATCCCCAGGGATGGGGGAATTCACCCCCAGCTGGGATCACTGCTGCAGATGAAGCAGAGGAAGCATGCATTGGCCCTGAAAGATAGGGCCATTGTGCGGCACTCTGGCCCTGCAGCCAGGCCCTCTGGATTTGTCTTGTTCTGGGGAAGGTGTCCCCCACTCTAGGATGTGGCCCTTGTCTTCCATGCCCAGAGCTGATGGGCCCCTTCAGTGCAGGCCCCCGCTCGGACCGTGTCAGTGTGCATCATCTGACAGGCAGCAAGGCTGGAGTTAGATGTGCAGGAGAGGGGACCCGGCAAGCTGCCTGTAAAGCATAAAGGGGTGGATGCAGGAGGCAGGGTGGGCGTGAAGACTGCATTGTGGGTGGTCACCTGTGAAAGGAAGGGGAATGGAAGGAGGGTGGGGTAGAAAGAGTCTCAGACCCCGGCACAGCTCCCAGAAAGTCTTGGCCAGGCACTAGGGGTTCCTGCAGCCTGCAGGAACAGCCTGCCCTAGGACGCTTCTCGTGCTCAGTCCTTGGCCAGAGTAACCCAGGAGAGCCGGCCGTGCTGTGAACCCAGTGGTGGCTGCCGAGGGGCAGCCAGGGGCTGTGGGTCAGCGACGCTCCTGCAGCATGCCATCTGACCTCCATGGTCACCAAACTCGCCCCAGAAGCTGGCACCACCAGAGCAAACCACCACTACTGCAGCCAGCCATTGGCATTCACCCAGCGGTGTTTACATATTGTCTTGGCTCAGGTGCCCACAGAA
Source organism: Manis pentadactyla (assembly GCF_030020395.1). Lineage (NCBI taxonomy): Eukaryota > Metazoa > Chordata > Mammalia > Pholidota > Manidae > Manis > Manis pentadactyla. The sequence continues at coordinate 10,609,786 of NC_080022.1, forward strand.
GCAGATCCTGAGACAAGGATTCGAGGCACATAGTTTTGGAGGCAGTGACTCCCCAGAAACTCCAGTCGGGGAACAGGATCATGAGCCAGAGAAGGAAGGAAGCCACTAAGGGCACATGAGCAGCAAGGGTACCTGGAGCCCAGTCCTGCAGGAGAATTCTGGAAACAGTGGAGGGCATGTGCCTCAGAGTTTTCCCAGATGAGGAGCGAGGGAACCAGGGTCATCCTCCACATGCCCCCTGCGTCACTGCGCCGTGGCTGCCTGAGTGGGCACCCTCAGGCAAAGGGATGACACTGGCAGCTGGAAGCCAGCCCAGAGTTGCACTGTAAAGGTAAGACCATTTTGCATCCCACTTGCCCTGGGCTCTGACCAAGCCTGCTCCAGAGGCCAGGAGAAAAGCCTCAGGCAGAGCTGCCTTTATTAGCAAAAAGCAGCCCCCAGCACCTAGAAGCCGGGGAGGAGGGAGAGCCAGGCACCTGCAGGTCAGCTGTGTTCAATTGCCAGGTGAGCTGTTACACTTATACCATCTCTTTGATCCTCCAAACAGTCCTGTCAGATGCATACTCTTCATATTCCCACTTTACAGATGAGGAAACCGAGGCTCAGAGTGGCTGAGTCACATCCCCTGCCTTTATTCACACTGAGGACTGAAAGCACCGAGAGGCCCTTGTACCGCAGCCGCCAGTCTGAGCTGTGGGAAAGGCTGCGTGGGAAGTCAGGCGATGGCAGAAGGAACCCCCTGGAGGAGGTGGAGTGGTGGGCGTGCTTGCCAGCTGGGGTCCCTGAGCTGTGACGGTCAGACCCATCCAGCAGACCTAGTAGTGTCCAGACCCCAAACAGTATGTTGGCTGCAGGGAGGGCACCTGCAAGCTCCCCTGTCTGCCTCCCCTCTGCTGTTCTCCATGCCCACCACCTTCCTCCAAGCACCGGACCTTCTCCAGCTGGGTGCAGTACTATGGCAATGCTGGTACTTACAGACGCATGCGCTGCTCCGTCCTGTCTCCTGGAGATTACACCCAGGTCACCTTGACTGCAGTTTGGGGGTCTTATAGTTTTTGTGGCTGGTTGGCTTCCAGACTAGAATCCAGTTCATCAGATGCAAGTTTTGCTAGTTTATTTCCAAAGGCAGCAGGGGAAGAGGCTCATGGGTACCTCTGTGTGTGTGTGTGTGTGTGTGTGTGTGTGTGTGTGCGCGCGCACTCGTGCTCCCACACTGACCACAGTAACACCAAGATCTACTCATAGTCAGCACTTTCACCTGCCTGGGACCGTGCTGAGCACATCACAGACAGCAGCTCATAGAACTCTCCCACAACCTGTGAGGTGGATGCTTTATTATCCCCATTCTACAGAAGAGAAAACTGAGGTGAGGGTTACACAGGTGAGGAAAGTAATCTCATCAGAGGCTCTTCAAATTCAGTCCCCATTCCAAAGTTCCTTCTTCTCCCTCTCAGCTCACACTGTTGCCAGTAGACACACTTGAAATTGGGGAATCATACTGTTATTTAACAAACACGGTTTCATCCACAGAAGTTTTCAGAAGTCGGCGTCCTATAGAGAAAAATGGCCAGGCAGTGCTTGGGGCAGGGCGGCGGGGGCGGCCCGTTTTGCCTTTTGATCCATTTGTGGGACAGTGCCACAAGGTGGCTTTAGGGGAAGCTGGGGGCTTGTTTTATAGCACAGTTTTCTCTAAAAGAAAGATAAAAAGCCACAGAAACAGGAACGTACTCGTTTTGCACAGAGGCGGAGAAAGCAATGACATTTTCCCGAGGGTCCAGAACTGGAGGCGTCCATCAGCACCCTCTGTACTGAAGCTGGCAGACCTTCAAAAGCCAGGTGGCAGCCGACTTCCCGGCCCGTCCAGATCCCGCAAACCAGGCAGCCGTGGCAAAGGGAGCCAGTGCCGCGGTGACGAGCAAGGGCTCTGGAGAGCAAAGCCTGCGTCCCTGATTGTGCGGCTTTGGCTGAGGTTTCTAAAATCTTCTGGGCCTCGGTTACCTCCCCTCTGAAATGGGGATAAGGGTCCTGGCTACTCTGTGGGGTCGTGAAGCAGTAGTGTTGATGCATCTGTGTGTATGTGTGCTGCTCAGAACAGCCCTTGGCGATTGGGAAGCTCCTCAATGCTGATGATGCTGGGCCAGGAATATGTTCGCCTTTTGTGCAGTCCTGGCTTGCCCCTGGCTTGCTCCTGGCTTGCTCCTGGTCAGCTGAACCAGAGGCTGATGCAACAGCAGGCATGCCTTGGAAGCTGGAGATCGTGCATCGCTCTGGAGAGAGTGAAAGACTTCTTCTCCCTGGAAACAGTTGCTTACTTTCAAAGGGCAATAAAAAAGCCAAGGGACCCTCCCCTCTTCTACCCAGAGAAGATGCGTTTCCACCAGAGAATAAAGGTTTCTGTCTGTCTCTCCCCAGAGGGGAGGTGGGGCACCCTGTGAAGCTGAGAGTCTCATTAATTTCAGGGTTCCTCTCCTAAGGTCCTACATTGCCCATGCAGTGACATCTGGCCTGCATGTTGTCACCCCACAATGAGCAGGAGCAGGGAGCAGTGGTGCTATGAGGATGCTCTGTGAACAGCACATGGTCTGTTCTCTGATCCAGAAACCTTGTGTTTCCATAGCTGGCAGAACTGAACAGATTATGATTCCCTCTCCTCGGGGTGGGGGCATCTGTTACCCAGAACCAACACTCAAAGGCTTCCGAGAGGAAGGTCCTCTGATCTCTTCCCCTGCCTGGGATTGTAGATACAGGCTCCTTTTCTCCTGTAAGAAACATAATATTACTGGCTTTGCTGGTGGACAGAACCTAGACCCGCTTGAGTCAGAGTGAGCACCCAGTAGATAGCCGTGCATGCATGAATGAAAGCAGAGGTCCTGCTGAAGCAGATGGAAGTTGTTTTAAAAGAGCAGCGTCATGACCTTGGAGCTAAACCAAGCTGCAAGGCCCTCGGGAGTCAGGACCTTGGTTGTCTGGCTCATGGCCGCGTCCCACGCTTATGAAACGGTGCCTGGCATTTGGTAGCCAGTCCACAAAGTTACTGAGTAAATGAGTTAATGAAGTGTCCCTCTGCCTCCAGGCATGTCCATCCTTGCCTATTCTCCTCCTCCTGGGTCTTCAGAGGCGCCCGAGGTGATGTTGACCTGCTGGCATAAATGGGAGTCTTCTTGGGCTGAGGCGCTGTCCCTGCCGTCTTCCATTTCAGCGTGCACCTGTGACCCTGTCCTGCCGAGCAAGCTCTCCCAGCCCTGTACCCTGGGGGCTTCCAGCCCCGACAGAAAGATGGCCAGGTGTCAAGGGACTGGATGGAGCTTGAAGGGAAGAGCAGAGTGAGCTCCCCACTTACAGTGCCTGCTTCCCGTTCTCCAGAATTCAGGGCCACCATGCAGCCTGACTCCAGGGGCGTGTTGACGAGCCCACAGGAATGGGAAGGGGTTCCCCGGAGTTGTGTAGCGTGGCGCCCTGATAGGCTGTGGATAGCTGTCTGGTTCCTTGGGCCATCTGAGCTCTCACAGCCCCCCAAATAGGAGGCTTTCCCCAGAGGTTCCAGGCAGCCACTTACCTGGGAGCTGAGGGGTTTAAGTGTCCTCTCCCTCCCGCAGCACCAGGCACTTGAGATAGAAGATGAAGCAGCAAGGGAACAGCTTTGAGAAGCTCACAATCTCAGGGAAATATAGACAGAAGAAGAAAAGGGAAAAACCGAGGGGAGAAGGGAGGGAAGGAGGAAGAGAAGGGAAAGAAGAGATGCCCTCCTCCCAGTGCATTATAGAACCCAGAAGAAAACCATATTGCCGAGTGCCCTGGGATCACAGAGAGAGGCTTGCGGAGCTGGAGAAAGGGACTCAAAGAAGCTACACCCTTCACTGGTCCATTTCAGCACATTTCCTGAGCACCCAACGTGTACTAGGCAGTTCTCTGGGAAGACAAAAACTGGGAGGGCCAGTCCTGCCCCTGCTGGAGCTCGTAGACCAGAGGCATTAGTGCGTATAAATAACCTGCATGGGAGGCCACGTATCACGGGGGCTGGTGTGCTGCAGTTGCTAACCACTCTGAACTTCGGTCTCCTCATCTGGAAGCTGGAGACACCCGTGTTTCCTCATAGAATCATCATGAGGATTAAATAACATGATACCTATAAGTGCTTGTCCATCATTCAATCTGTTGCTGCTCTAACAGACAAGTATAAAAGGTCTAGGGAAAATAAGGGTGGGGGAGACTAAATCAGAGATGGGGGAGAAGCATCACTGAAGAGTTCCCCCAGCTCTAAATCTCACATGAGAGGGAATCTTAATTCCTGAGCAGTCAGAAATGGGTGCACTTTCTGTATTTTCCTTTCCATTTTGCAGACCCTGCTGATGGAAGCAGGTTAATAGTTGAACACCACGGACGCATCCTTACTCTGGGGAAGGCTGGGGGGGAGGCACATTAGAGTGATCTGCTTAAGAACAGCAGTCTCCTTATGTCCCCAGGCTGGAAATTTCCACCACTTATTTGAGTCTGTTCTGTTTTCCACCTGAACTCATCTGGTGGGAGGGACTCTGATGCAAAACCCACAGCCAGGGAATAATGCACCCTGACAGCTCTATCTGTAAGGCTGAAACCCGGAGAAGCCGAGCAGAGATAACGCAGAATCCCATAAGGCAAGAACACGCCAAGCCTTTATTGCTCTGGAGGTTTCATTTAGCTGATAGGCAGTGCCGGGCCCTGGTGCTTCCTGTCGCACAAGCTCCAGTTCTTACTTAGCATTTTGACTCAGTGCTGGGCCAAAATAACATACGGGGGTCAAAGAGCTGGACCAGGAAATGTCCTTCCTGGGAAAACCAGCTTGGAAGAGTGGCTCAGAGCAGCTGGACCCTGCAGGGAAAGCCCGTGGATGGTCCTGTTCTGGGTGGGAGTCCCACCTGCAGGTGCTTCCCAGTTTGGTCCACGTGGCTCGGAGCCACGGGCACCCAGTACACCCCAGGTGACTAGAGCAGGCCACCTGACTATCCCTGAAAGACCCTCAGTAATTGATGTCTGAGGGTGACCACCTGAAAACAGGACCTTCTGGGCCAGGGCTCCAGGATTTTAATTGAACTGCCAGGGTGTAGAATGCAGTCCTGGAGTGATAGCCCAGGGGGAAATAAATGTCATTTTCTAAGGTGGCTGCAAAGTTCAGTTTTCCTTTCCAAGGCTTTTATTCAACCTAAGGGCCAGGTTCAGGCAGAGGCATCGACTGTGGGCCTTAGCCTTGGCTTGGTCCTAATGCACATGTGTGTCGCCATCAAGATTTAAATATTTCTTAATGATCAGAGAGCAAAAACAATGAGGAAGTCCGAGAATCTCCTCTCACTCTGGTATGAATTTCTCTGAGCATTTTTGTAAGGAGTAATGGCTTCCTATTATAATCAGAAATTAACAATATGAAGACAGAAAAAGGACCTACGTTTGAGGGAAAGATCTGAGCATGAGTGTTTGATGCATACTGCTATTTGACTGACCATTATTTGTTGTCAATGATCTTGAGAAGATACGAACAAGGCCAGCATCTACGTGGCACTTCTTGTGAGCCCAGTGCCTCCTGTGGAGAGACAGGGTCATTTATGCAACAGCTGCCATGTTGTGTGTAAAGGTAGAATCCTCCCATTTTACCCATGTGGAACAGAGGCTGAGAGAATGTCAGTAGCCAGACCTTGTGCTTGAATCCATGCTGTCAGTATATCAAAGAGTTGATTGGGACTGGGTCCCTGTGATAAAATGCAAAACATGTGGGATACAAACAAACAGGATTTCAAGTGGTTGCACCTCCCCAAGGTCTCCCTGCCCTCCCTATATTTTTGTGTGGCCCATCTGGAGTGAGGAGCACAGTTTGAGCGTCCTTTGTGAGATCCTTGAGGGTCACCACCAGTTCTTACTGACCTGTCGATAATCCTAGAGCAGCAAGGAATGCCAACCCCCAAGGCCCTCGGGGGCCTAGCAGATGATGGAGAGCGGTGACGTTGCTGGGGAGTAACAAGTAGAAAGAGAGAGCTCCATGCAAAGGAAGAAGTTTCCACTCAGCATCAACTAGGTGCAGGCCCAAGGTGGCCAAATGGTTTTGCTCCAGGCCCAGGGTGGCCAAATGGTTTTGCTATTCCAAGAGAAGCCAAAGATTTGGGATCTGTGCCAATTTTTCAATCATTGGCAACTCATTCAAAATTTCACAAAGTACCACCAGGTAGGGCTGACTTGGGCCCATGTGCAGCAGCCTCTTCCCTAGAGCCTTGCAGAGTTCTTCACAAAGACCTGACTTTCCATCAGAGCGCTGGGGTTAATGGATGACTTGGTGGCTTGACAAAGAGCCCACGTGAGGGCCATGCCCTTTGGACATGCCTTTGCTGCCCAGCAGTCCTGGAATGAGCCAGCTGCGTCATCACCAGCAACAGGGAGCAAGTAACTTTGCGTCTGACCCTGGTACGTGAGTCCGACCACGGCTCGCTAGTGGCAGCTGGGTTCTGCTTGGGCTGGGGTCCCCAGCATCACCCCCATCTGTACTGCTGAACCAGGTTCTTGACTTCAGGAGGTTTGGAAAGCCCTCTGAGCCTGGGAACTGTACCTTGGTCAGATTTTTACCCTTCCAGGTCCCCGGCATATGTCTTGCCAATGGGAGTCTCATAGTATTTATTTAGTATTTTGGTGAATGAATGAAGTCATACTAGCCCTTCATGTGTTCCTTCATTCAGCAAATGTGAACTGACCGTGTGCTGTGTGCTGGCAGTGGAGTTCCAGCCGTAGATTTCTGCTGCATTACAGACCTGCTCACTGCTAGCCGTGTGGTGGGATGGGTGCGTGTTGAGAAGTGACTCCAGGTGGGTCAGGTTTGGGAGGGGGGTATTGCATCATGGGTGTGGGGTGTGCATAACTCAGTGGGGTGGTCAGAGAAGGTCCCTCTGAGGAGGTGGTGTGTAAACTGAAGCTAGAGGATGAGCAGGGATACAGTCGAGTCAACTGTGGGAGTGGGAGATGAAGGGAGTGGGATGTGCAGAGGTCCTGGTGCAGAGGGAGCCAGAAATACAGAGAAAACAGCTCTTTGGTCCTCAGTCTCCATATCTGTAAAATGGGTCACACCCACTTGCCCACACTGGCAGATGTGAGGGTCCAACAAGCCAATACACTCATCAAGGCCTGTCTACTCTAAGGCACCCTGAGCCTCTTAGGTGCTCCGGGGTCATCACAGCAAGGAAACCATGGGAATGCCTTGGATGGGCAGAGGTGGAGAAATGGCTGGGCCGGGTCAGGCAGTGGGCCAGAGGAATCCATATCAGAGTGACTGCAGGTCCTTGGACCTCCACTTGCCTTTATAAAGATGTTTCCCCTGATACATTTAACAAGGATGACTCTAGATTAAAAGCAAACAAATAAGACCCTTCTTGGGTGCTCTGTGGAGGAGCAAGCTTGCGATAAATATTTGTTGGCTGAGTGATGACAAGGGCACGCAGAGTGCTTGATCCACCAGAGCATTTATCTCTCTGCAGAGACACAGGTGGCTGGTGGTTCAGACCATGCCCGAGGACCTGGGAAACCTTTGCCACATTTTCAGTGAAGACTAGAGTAGGCTTGAGAGCCCTTCCTGGAGGATCAGATATTTCTAGCCATGGAGTGATCTTAAGAGCATCTAGGCCCACAGTGTTCACCACAGAGCCGCTCTCTGCCAAGAAAGACAGATCTGTACCCAGCCCCCCATTTCCCTTGGGGGCTGAGCACGTCCACCTTCTGCTCTCCTGGGGCTTCAGTGCTTGGGGACTTGGGAGGCCTGGGCAGCCCCTGCGCAGCTGTCTGCCTGCCGTGTTTCCCGTCATCCTAGAGAATGCAACCTCCTCACGGTCTGGGACTCTGTGAAATGCACCTCTGAGGGTCTGGTGCGTGGTCTGGATCCTGAACAAGTGGCAGATCTGGTTAGAGAGAGGAGGTGGCTGCTTCCCAAATGCAGGAGAACCTCGGAGAGATGAGAGGCGCCTGCCCTGCTCCTCCTGCTGTATCAGGGGCTGGCCTTCTCCTCAGGACACAGATGTCCCCGTGCTCCTGAGCGGCCACCAGCTGCACAGCTCCCACCTCACCGACCTGAGCTGCTATTGCTCGAGCTCTCAGCCAAGACCTCTCCCCAGGGAGAGCTAAGACTTCCAACACAAACACTCCTCAGGGAGAAAGATACCCACTCCAGCTCCCCAAGCCTCAGTTTCCTAATCCGAAAATGTAAAACTGCCGTTGATGTTGCAGGGTCCTGGAGAGACAGAGTGAGGTCAGGTGCCATCCGCCACCAGCTGTCTTCCTTCCTCTCCTTGAGTCACCTGGAGTCACAGCAGTGGCCGGGGCTTCTGCGCAGCTGGTTTCCCATTAGCATGATTTAGCCTCACAGAGCTGCTGAGGGAGGGGGAAAAGAGAAGAGCTGTCGCCACCTGTGAGAAAGCAGTTCTCAGCTCCAGACGCCCTCTGAGCCTCACTTCTCCTCTCTGTAGAAATGGGACCCTAACGCCGGCCCTCAGGCTCATTGGCTGACATAGAGGCTGTGTGTATAAAGCCCTTGCCTGGTGCCCTGCCTGTATGGAAGCTCAGCAAGTGGTTCTGAATTGTATCCTACCCCTGGCGCTTTCTCACACCGCACTCATCCTCAGAATGCGTAGTTTTGCCATTTCTTGGATCTTGAACCTTCCTTGGATTCTTGATCTTACCTGTGGCTGCCACATACTCTTCTGGAAGGTTGTCTGGTGCCTCGCATCCTCCCCACCTCCCTTCACGTTATTACAGTATTTACTGAGAGCCCATCACATACTGGGCACTCGGTTTGGCAGCCCTGATGATCAAAAGCAGATACACACCTGCTTTCATGGAGCCTCTAGTCCTGCAGGAGGCAGACCCTGGAAAGAGCCGCTGTGTGCCACCACACTTACAGGCACAGTGGGGCACCTAGGAGGCTTAAGAATGACTTAGAGTAGGTGAGCTTGATGTGTGTATCAGCTTGCTGGACCTTCAACAAACATGGTTTTGTTTATGAGCACATAAGCCATAATGGGGGCCGTCCCACACCTTGGCCTAAGCAGCTCCTTCCGGGCACTGCTGCTGTCACATGACCCTCTTCTATCTTCAGAGCACATTTCCAGAGTATTGCTCACCTCCAAAGTGAGCAGGCAGATGTGGAGACTGAGGACCGAAGAGCTGTTCTCTTCTACCATGTTCTTTCCCCCAGAGTCGGTCCTTTATAATGTACATCCTTGTTTCCAGAACAGTACGTAACAGCCAACCAATCCCTCCCAGGTGGGCATGCACTAAGGGTTTTATGGGCATGCCCTCGTGTCCATCTCATGGTGGCCCTCTGAGGAAATGAATGCTGTTCTCCTCAGGGCAGATGAAGACACTGAGGAAGGTTAATTAGCACGTCCTCAGTCACCCGCCTAAGGAGTGTTGGGCCCACAATGACAATCCAGGTCCACCTGGCCCTGGTGTCCACACTGCATGATGTGGATAAGAAGGTAGAATGTGAGAACCTGTGCTCACGGCCCAGAGCGCAGATGGACACCGAATGGCCGGAGAAGGTGGCCGAGAGGAAGATGAGACATAAGCCTTATGCCCCAGTGTTCTCAGCACTTGCTAGGGCGGCGGGTGCTTGGCCTGTAGTCTCCATCATTACAGGGGAGAAACAATCACATATGAATTCATTATGCCCATAAGATACAAATCAGCCAAATACTGTAAAGCAGCTCAAACACCTTGAGACCAAGACCACAGAGAAAATTCTCCTGGAGGGAGGGTCCTTCTAAGCCCGCCACTGGCTGTGTCTTTACACATGGAGCCTTCATTGGCCCTGTCTCCACAGCTGAGGCCACCCACATACTTTTCCCCCCAGAGCCGCCCAGTGAGCGTCATCTGTGGGGTCAGCACAGCCCTCTGCCCGCCGTCTTCTCAGCGCTCAGGAGTGGAGTGAAGGAACGATAATGCTGGTGGGCATCTCATACTCTCTGTAAATGGCACAGACCCATGTGTCCAATGACTGTGCATGGCCCAGACCCCCGTCCTCTGCACCTGCTGTCGTTGTACCAGCTCAGCCCACCCCCGTGCTCTGCGTTAGGGTGGAGACCAGGTCACCTTCGGATACCTTTCCCTCTTAGGTAGTCTTACCTCCTGACTGCCGTCCAGTATATCCAGTGGCTTACCATTCACTGTGTGTCCACGACATGGCAGGCGTTCTGCTAAGCACGTCACATCTGTTTTCTTTATTCCTTTGATTTGATGAAGAAATTGAGCCTCTGAGTGGGTGCCCCAGGTTATACAGCTATTAAGGTGTGTCAGGATTTGAACCCAGGTCTAGTTGACCCAGACTCCTTGGGTATAAACACCCGGAGCCCGGACCTCCGATGGTTCTTGTTGCAGCGGGAGTGAGGTCCTTCTCGAGTCCGTGGCCCATGCTGCCCACGTGATCTGGCCGCTCCCTGCCCCTTGCCCTCATCACACCTCCTTTCCTTCTAGTTCCTTCTCTCCTTTACGGCCTTCTCTCTGGGGCCTCTCTTCCCAGCCTTTCCCATCCCCCTGCCTCCTCTTCCATCATTCAGGTCTGAGTTCAAACACGCCCCAGAGGGCCCATCCCTGCCCAAGCAGCCCCTTCTGGGCTCCGCTGTCACATGACCCTCTTCCAGCCTCAGAGCATGTTTCCAGAGCAGCAGTGATCCTCTCTGCCGGTTTGCACCGCTCTCTTCCTTCTGCCCACCCCACAGAATGGGGACGCCTTAAGGGCAGGAGGTCTGTGCTGTATCCTGCTGCGCCAGCCTCTCCGGGACAGTGCCCAGTGGGTACTTGTGAGCACGTCTAATGTCCCTCTTGGGTCTGCAGCTGCGCTCCGCTCCTGGGTTTGCTCAGAAACCTGTGGTGAAGCTCCTTGTGAATGACTGTTTAATTCCACTCAGCTACAAGCTGCTCCCTCAACTTCCAGGCCATCTTGAACCCAGAGGAACTTGAGTAGAGAAAGCCTCTTAGATGTGCTACTGGAGGCAGAAGCTCAGTACTAAAGCCACCTGTCCCTTATTGTCACGACCTCTCATTCCCAGAAGGTCGTCAGACTACCCGTAAGGCGCACACACGTTGTAGGTCTTGGTTATCCCATGTTTCGGTTCTCTTTTGCTGCATAACAAATACCCCCAGAACTTAATGACTTAAAACAACAACTTTTATGTGCTCAAAGTTCTGTGGGTCAGGGATTGAGGCAAGGGTGGGTTAGGCAGTTCTGCTCCACAGGGTCGGCAGGGGTTTCTCAGGAGATGCACTCAGATGGCACCTGGACTGAAATGCCCAAGGCGGCTTCGCTCAAGTACCTGGCACCTGGGCGGGGGCACCTGGGATCCCGAGACCCCTTTCTTTCTCTCGCCATGTGCCTCTGGCCATGTGACCGGCTTGGGCTCCATTATCGTGGTGGTGAACCCCAAGGACGAGTTTTCTAGTGGCAAAAGTGGAGGCTGCAGAGCTTTTAAGATCCAAACTCACGAGTTACCCAGTGTCATTTCCCTTGAATTCCATTGGCCAAAAAATGACAAGTGCCACTCACATCCAAGGTCAAGGGACATAGTCTCGACCTCTTACTAGGGCCACATTCAACAGGACCTAGGGGATGGGAAATAATACTGTGGTCATCTTTGGAAACACAACCCCCCACGTCCGATTTCCCAGTTAGCCTCTTTCAGACCACGGACCATATCACTCCGCTGTGCGCACTGCTGCTGGGAGCCCTCTGGGGCTTTCCTGGGGCCTTCGGGCCCGCAGCCCGGGGCACTGGAGGGTAGAACCAGGAGCTGTCAAGGGACACGGCCAGAGCTTCCCGCTGCTCTCTTGGATGACACAGAGGGTTGGCCCTTGCTGCGGGAAGCTCATGAATATATTTACCTCTGAATTTAAAAACCGTTATGGATTGGCATTGGCTCCTGACCTCACAGACGTATTGAGCAAACAAGATGTAGGTCTGCGGGGCAATTGCTTTCTTTTTGATTTCCTAGGCTGATTACTATTGATTATCTACTGTGCACTTTGTTAATTTCTTTTTGACAGGCTCTCTTCTCTGAACAGTTCCCAGGAAGGGTTTAGTTTTGTTGTTTTTTCCTGGGATTAAGGCACTCTGTATTTTAAACACCGCTATCATTGAAGAGCGAATGAATTCATTTCCTTTTTTTGGCAGCCGATTTACCCGTGACCTCTCCCAAAGTGAAGTGACAGACAGATGTCATGCAAGGAAGTGTGCTCATCTTTACGATATCGCAGTGCTAGTGATAACGCATGAGGGATCTCTCCTTTGCTGATGCTAATTGCAGTGTACGTGGGGTTAATGATGATTCTGTAATAACAGGTAACATTTAGTTTGTGTCACACACACTGCTAAGTGCCTGACAAGCTTTATCTCATTAATTCCTCCCAACAGACCCACAAGGTGAGCCCTGATATTACCCCCAAGCATTGTTGATGTCCAAAGGCGGAGGTTTAGAATGTGGAAAGGCTTTGGGGCATCAGAGCCAAACATGTTTTCTTGAGCCACACATGTTTCCTCTTTAGGGATTTTGGACTTGAAATTGCCTGTGCCTCGAAGCCTGGACCTGACCTTTGCTCTTTGCACGATCCCTCTGTCTCATCTTCCAAGTCTCTGCTCAGATGTCACATCTTCAGAGAGGCCTTCCTGGCCAGCCTGTCCTCCCAGCCTCCCATCTCTCTCAACACCGTTTTATCTTATTCCTAGCATGTATCTCTAACCAACAGACCCCACTTCTTCCCCTCCCCTCCCCAGATACCATTTCTGTTTGGGGGTTTATAGGGTCTCTCCTCTGTTCTGGAGTACACGGAGGAGCTAGTTGGTGAGTGTCTTTATTCCTTCATTAGCTTAAAAACTCTATTGAGCACACAGATGACTCGGTATCCTCCCACTCACTCGCTGCCTGCCTGCATGACCTTCCAAGTTCCTGGACTTGTCAGAGCCTCAGCTTCTCATCTGTCCTATGGGGATAGTAATTAGAACCTGCCCCATAGTGTTGGTGTGAGAATTAAGCAAGATACTCTAAATAATCTTCTTAGCTCTTTCATGGCACTTAGCAGTTAAAAGAAAGCACCCTTCTAGATGCTAAGGCAATACGAGCCATATGAAATTTTAAAAAAAACAGGATTTAGTACAGCACCTAGCACACTGTGAGTCCTCACAGATGATTGTTGTACAAGGTTTTCCTTCTGACATTTTAGGGACAATGACAAATGATCACGAGCCAGGAGTGAATTGAGTCCTGAGCTCCACTATTGACTGAGGTAGAAACCGATAAAACTTTGAAGTTCAAAAGTATTTTTTATCTTGACTTAAAAATGGAGAAGAGAAGCTCAGAGAATCTGGTGTTTTTGCAAAAGCAGAATATCTCCTTCGTGCCTGCAGCAGGAGTTGTAAGAGCCCAGAGGATGCTGGGTGCCAGGGGAGGGGGGATTGGGGACAGGGGGGGGGAGGCGGGGAAGCTGAAAGAGGCTGAGAGTAAATAACGTGCAAGAAAAGCATAAAACCTGTTTCAAGTGCTAAGAAATCATTAACCCCCATTTTTAAAGCTTCTTTTTGACTACCAGATTTTAAAATGAATTATCACATTTTCTAAGCACAGGGTCGACTTTTGAAGAGAATATTTACAACTATAAATATTTGCTCCTAAGCAGCCTTTATAAGGGTCAGATCTGAATGCAAGTTGAGCAGCTATAATCTGGCCTGATTTATAGTAGTATATGAACGTGCTGAAAACAAGAGGTGGACTTCTCCATCTTCAGACAAATTCGAGATAGGATGTTAACGATGAGGCTATCAGCTCCCCCAGTAAGCATCTGCACCTTTGAAACCCATCAAGAGCACAAGGGACAATCTTTTTCAGCCTCAGTTTCCTCATCTGTAGAATAGGAATAAAACAGCCCCCACTCCACAGTGTGTTCTGAGAATGAATAAGAAAACAATGCATGAAAAACAGCACATTCCTAGCACATAAATGTGGTCAATAAATGTAAGCTGTTGTTAATCTTTAAATTAATATGAACTCAATCCCCAGCAATGAAAGATTTCAATAACTGTTGAGTCACCCGTGGGCTGAGATCCCAGAGCCATGCTGTGTGCCTTCCCATCATGGCTCCACCACTTCTAGTTCTGTGTGTGGGGAAGCACCTTAGTCTCCCTGGGCCTCTGTGTCCTCATCTATAAAATGGGTGTAAGAATGGAGCCTGCCACATACACCTGTTGTAAAGTGTTGTCTGGCACATATAAAGAATGGTTCCTGTGTGTATGTTATTAGCATCAAAATTATTGTTAGTCAGAACCAGCAGTTGCTTATAAGGCAAAGAACAAGACTTCCAACTTCTTTAGGCAGGCATGTTTACCTGTAAGTGAGCAGCTGCCTATTTGTGGTTCTTAGCGCCTCAATTGAGATGCGCCTCCCCTGCAAATTTGGACCACACTAAAGGTGTGTTCCCTCGTTTAGTAATTGAAGAGGCTTATAAAAGCAATAATAAGTATACCTAGGTTTCTATGGAAACAATTATCTAATGAAGTTTTTCCTTTCATCAGAGGAATCCAAATTTAGGAGCTCTTAATGTGTTTCCTGATGAAGGCCATTTGTGGTTTCCCTGAGTTGCTGGAGAAATCCCGGAGTGGAGGCATTCCCCCAGCCTTGTGGCAAATGCTTTCTTTACAGATTATAGCAGAAGGCCTGTAGCACCTTCAGAAGGGCTAATTTTTCCTGACAGCCCCACTAAACTCTGTGTGAAGCTAACCCACTTCGCTCTGGCAGTCCCAGCAAGAGGCCAGACGGAGGACCCAGGCCTCATCTCCCTTGATGTAGCTTCTCAGACTCAGGAGAGGAGCCCACTGGAGCCAGCATGAGAAAGAGAAAAGCATTGCCCTTAGAGTGCCCGGCCTTGAAATGCTCAGCGTAGCCCCAGCTTAGATGTGCTGTAACATGACAGAATGTGATGGGGCTGACATTTGGAGTTTGCTACTTAACTTAGTCCCTGCAAAATGCCATTTCCAGCATCTCGTACCTGTCTGGGGAGAGATCAGAACATTTAGTCTTAATCTTGAAGGTCATGCAGGAATTCATCCTAATAATGGAGCCCAAAGCCAGGCAGAGAGGCCAGGAAAATCTCACTGACAGGGGCTCCTTTTTCAGACTGAGCAACTGCAGAGAGGAAGAGGCTGTGTGCAGAGAACTCACAGCGACCAGCTGGCCTTTGCAAAGGGACCCCGAGAAGCCGGTGTGATAAGGCCTCTTTTTGCTTCAGAACAGCTCTTCTGCAAAACCAGGACTCTAGGCATGGATGGGATGTCTGCATTCATGCATTTACTGAACAAAAATGTATCTGTGTGCCAGGCCCTGAGCTAGACCCTAGAGAGAAGACATGGAAAGGTGAGGTTCTTTTGTCTTTGAGGTGAAAATCACTAAACCAGGGAAACAGCGTAAGTGCTAAGTGCTCTCACTACAGTTAAATCTATGAGTATAAAGGGAAAAGCACTGAAGAGGTCAGGGAAGGCTTCATGTAGGAGTAGGCCTAAGCTGAGGCCTGGCTGAGGGGTAGACATGTTCTGGCAAGTAGGCCTGGGGAGGGGTTCCTGGCAGAGAGAAAGGCTAGGGTGCATGAGTGACCTGGCCTGGCGAGGAGAGTAACAGAGATGAAGGGGCCTGAGGCTGAATCTGGAGCCAGGGAGAGTTTGCTGTGTCCGGAGCACAAGGGCCAGCCTGGAGAGGTAGGGAGAGGTCTTGCCCAAAGGTGGGTCTTCACCTACGAGCAGCAGGGGCCCTTTAAGGAGGGTGTACCAGTCAGGGTTCAATTAGAGAAGCAGACCAGTAGGAGATACATGTTGAGAGATTGATCACCAGCCACTACATTTGTTACCAGGCAAGTCTGAAATCCACAAGGCAGGTCATGGGAAGGGCAGGCTGGAATTCCTGAGCACAGGGCAAAGCTGCCACAGCCGACTGTCTTCATCAGTGCAGCTTCTGCTCTGTTCTTAAAGCCTTTCGCCTGATCAGATCAGGCCGACCCGGATGATGCAGAATGATCTCCTTTACTTAACGTCGACTGATTTTAGGCTGGAAGCACATCTATTAAATAGCTTCACAGCAGCACCTCCATGAACATTTGGCTGCATAACTGGAGACTGTGGGCCAGCGACATTGACACACGACACTGGCCATCCCAGAGAGGCTCTGAGGAGGCGCACACTTTCTGTAGTACCTCCTCCTCTCTCTCTGGATTAAAGGTGAGGCACAGCGTACGGTACCCAGTCACCGGAGGGACCGCTCCTGCGCTAGAGAAGGCTGCAAATCAAAGAAGAGCGACTCTGGGACTGGCAGAGGACAAAATGCAGGTGCTCTGCTGAAGTGACATCACTAAGCCTGAGGACGGCCCCTCCAGGCCACCAGAAACACATAGTTCTAGAAGTCCAGTACATCTTGATTTCAAGCCCAGCTTGACAACTTACATTTACTTTTGACTCTGTAAAATTAGATAATACTTTACAGATATGTTGGGAGGTTAAGATGCAAACATTAATCAAGCATCTAGAAGGTGTGTAACAAGCAGCAGTGGTCATTAACTAAGGTTCATTTAATTAGTTACAGGACCAATGCAAACTTAATTAAGTAGAAAGGGAGTCTGTCTTGCCAATGGGTTTCAGCCCCGGGCAAGTTCACTATGGATTCAATGAAACCAAAGAATGACAGTAGAACATTTTTGGGGTGAAAGGGTTATACCCAACTTTATTCCCACAGTGGCGGGTGGATCACTAGAATCCCATCCACTCAGAGCGAGTCTGCATGCAGCAAGCCAGTCTCTGCCTCTGGGCCTCTCCACCCTCCGCAGCCGTCTCAGTCTCTGTCCTCGGCGCTGCCACCACTCCAGTCTCGTCTCGGCTCTCCTGCAGCCTTGCAGCCGTGCCACGGTGTCACGCAGGCAGAGCTCTTTATATAGAGTTAATAACGACATATTGCCCACACATGTGTAGTGAGCTAGCCAACCAAGGCCAGGTGAGAATCTTGACCACAGGAACCTTCAGTTTATCCACAGAGTCCACTGGAGGATGGTTGGTATGTCCCACAGACTCCAGGAAAAGTTGACAGCCAAGTCTCAGGAAAATCGGGAAGCAGGGCAGCCCTATGGGCCTCTGTAACCAGACTGTTGATGTTCCCTTGAGAATGCTGCCTTTGACCAAACTCAGCTTCCTGTTGGGAGCGTCTGCTGCTCCCTGTCCCCAGCGACCTTCCTGCTCTGACCCAGACCAACACCTTCTCATCTTTTCTCCATGTGCCCCACTGCAGACCTTACAGTCATCTCTCTCTCTGTATAGCCTAGGACAAATTATTTACCCTCTCTAAGCCTCAGTCTCCTCATCTCTGAAATGGACATGAAAATAATACCTACCTTATAGAAGTGTGGTGAAGATTAAATAATATACATTCAGCTCTTAGCTCTTAAAATTGTTACTGCTTTCATTGTTGTTGTTATTTAATTGTTATTATGGAGTAGTGGCAGGGTTTCTCAGTGCCTAGCATGGGCTTGGGAAAAATAATAATGGCACAGGGTACTGTGAAGAGGTGGGAGACCTAGGCTTTGGAGCCACCTATCTCTGGATTGAAACCTCACCCCTGCCGCGTAGTGTCTCTGTGTTTGCTTCCTCACTTGCAAATGTTAGTGATCTTACAGGATCCTTAAAGAGATCAAAAAACAGTCCTATGCATAGTGTGCCTAGCAAAATGCTTGGTATATAGTAGGTACTCAATAGAGGAATTATTATCATGATTATAGTTGTTGGTATTAAACCAGTTATCTAGTCAAATAAGGTCCTACATAGGATGACTCCCCAGCTCTATCTTACAACAGTCGAAAACCGATGTACTTTCTAAATCTGATGTCATTTCTATCTTGAGCACCGGCAGCCTGGCTGATAATTATTAACAATTCTGGCTCATATGCCTTCTCCCATTGGTAACGCTGTAGTTAATATTTTCTCAACTGGGCAATGCTGTCATTGGCTTCAAGGACATCTGTACCTAGTTTGGGGAGCAGCAGTGTGATTTTTGCACGTGGCATTGGAGCAATCCGTTCTTCACTGAGATGGGAGGTAATTTGGAGCACGTACTTCCTCAGTCACGCGTCCTCTGTGAGCACATAGCGCTGAAACCTCACACCGGGCCAAACTGGGCATGATGATTTGGCATTCTGAATGGATTGCAAGAAAATTTAAGCTCAAATAAGAAGCCACTGTAAGTGCATTTCATTTTCATCTGCCATTTACAGAGAAAGGCCACTGCCCTGCCTCTAAATAACCTGACGCCCATCTTTAAAGGGCGCTCACTTGCTCCCTTTCCCCACTCACTAAATCGGGATGAAGAAAAAAAAATACCTTTGTATACAGCAGTGCCTGAACAATTTGCACACCCTGTAATTCTCACATAACCCTGGGACTCTCCCCTGTGCTCCTGTGAGACATTTAATGGAAGGAGGTTTTGCTGACATCTCATATTGTAACTATATCATTACTCCACGGAAATATGCCACGGTGAATTTTCCAGTGAACAGTGAAGTACCATTAGAAGCGCTGCAAAATTACCCATTTCTGAGCTAACGAAGAGCACACATTTAGGGTAAGAGTCAACATTTTGAACCATGTTCTTCTGCTTAGTATTTCTGACTCCTGACTCCAGCATCTTTAGATTTAGACTGCATTAGAAACTCCTTGCCGATGTCTTTCAACATGGCATGTCTTGGTTCTCCTCCTGGAGGGCAGTGTGGCCCAGTGGTTGAGCTCACAGACCTGGAGCTGGGATTCTTTGGATTCCAGGCATGTTTGGGCCACTTTCTACCCATGTGTGACCTTGGGTGTGTTACTAATAGCCAGGACGCATATTAACCCTTATATGGTACTTAGCTTGTACTAAGGTGTGTTTTAAATACTTTCTATTAACTATTTTGATCCTCAGATTTACAACACTATGAGGTAGTATCTTTCTTATGGTTCCCAAATTATAGTAGTAAATCAAGGCACAATGAGGTTGAATGACTGGCCCCCAGTCAAGATCTGGTCATAGCCAAGCTGGCATTTGAACTAGGATCTTGTCTCTGATCCCCTTCTTACCTAGTGTGCTTGGCTGAATCTCTTTGTATCATCTTTACCCTCCATGAAATGATGAGAGTACTAATATCTACTTCTGGGGGATTGCTGTAATGATAAAATGTTGAGCAAATGCACCTAAAGTGCTTAGCTTCATACCTGGAATATAATATGAGCTCAATGAATGTTGTGTTTCTGCAATTATCTGCTGCTCTGCAGGGCTGCCCCCCTGCACAACTCCAGGGGGGCTCCAGAGAGCTTTTCACTGTGGGTCCAGGATGACTGGCCCCCACTGGAGCTGTGCCGCACAACAGCCCTGTCGACTGGCATCATTCAGGAATTCTCAGTAGTGCAGCGAAGGGATGGCAAGTCCTGGCCGTGGGAAAGCTCACAGGAACTCAGTTAGTAGAAGCATCATTATCAATGAGTCTACATTTTTGAAACACCTCGTACACTTAGGACCCTGTTAGTGGTCCCAGAAAAAAATACAAGCTAACCAGCAATGAGAGCCAGGCCTCCATACAGGATCCACTATGTAATCTATGGGATTGTGCAAAACAAAAACACCCCCTGTGTTCAAAGAGTATTAAGAATTTCAAGTCATCAACAGGAGAGCATTAAACCAAGCATCCAAGTGTAGGGTCGTATGCAGCTGCTTGGGTCACATGCCCAGGAAGCCTGCCCTGCCTCTGTGTCACCATCCCTCCCCCACCCCCAACCTCATGAACTAGGGACTAGAGATGGGGCTTCCTGGACCTCCAACCTCATAAGCTCACCTGCTTCGTTAGCCTCAGATTTCTCCCTCCAGGAGTATAGCCAGAAGGTGACTATGTGGCAGGTGGGAAAAGATGCTTTGGACTCCAACAGGAGTTGGGCACAGAAGAGGAATCCTTAGACCACATAAATTGCTATTAGCCACAGACACTAAGGGGTACTCCAGGGAAGCTGGGACAGTAAGCTGAATTCTTGGGGTGGCAACTCATAGAACCTTCAGGAATGATATCTGTCCAAGATGGATGCAGCACAAATGCCTGCAAGGTTTTTTCTTCCCTACATCAGGCTGTTACACTGATGAGGAATGACTTGCAGTCACCTGTCTGCATGAATAAAAGATGCGCAGAGACCGGTGAATGCTGAGCACATGGGGAACCGCAGGGCCTCCCTGTTAAGGCAAACAACGAATGCAGAGAGCCAGCCATAGGAGCCCACTGCTGCCCACACTCCCCTGCCAGGCCACAGATGGTTTTTCTGCTGCAACTGCATCATTTTTAAGATGCTGGAGCATGTGGGCAGGTCAAGCCTACGAAGGGTGATGGTGTGATCTGAGATGCATGGACAGACACCTCTGCCCAGCATGCCTGGTGCCAGAGATGCCACCGTCAGAATCCTCTGGGTGAAGGTTTCCTCCAGAGACTCCATCTACAAATGCCATCATCTTACCTAGGAGCGTCATTGTGAACCTCCCTTAGTGCCTTCACGGAAACACTTGACTAGATATCTGGCTCTTTTCTAGCAGATTCCTAATGGCAGGGGGCCCTGGACAGGTTAGTTTCGACAGGGAAGGGAGTCTTACATATCCTTAATTCTGTCATCTGTTATTCACTGAGTATCTTCTGAGGGGCCCATCTAAAAGCTGAGGGTCTTCAGAGCAGGAGGATGCCAGGAATCTGATGCATGGCATTGTGGGCAAGGCCAACCTTGCCTGCCTCACTGTTTAAAACCAGAACCACCCCCAAATCAGGGAAGGACACACATGATCAAGTCACTTCCTGGTGAGGACGTGCAAAGATTAAATCCACCCACTGTTCCCGGCCCACCTTCCTCCGCTGCCCCTGCACACCCTCCTTTTCAGGCCCATGAACACAGCCTTCGCTCCACCTGAAGCATCTCCACCTGTCATCTCAAATGCCGTGTTCTCCACGCCTCATCTCTTTTCCTGGTGCCTGTGACCAGGAAGGACTTCGCCCTCCTTTGAGTCTCCCTAGAACCAAATCCCTAGGGCTCTCCCACTGCCTGAGGCATGTTTTGCCTCCTGCCCAAGTGGCTGGTGTTCCTGTCGGATCCCCCATTCTTCCTCTGAGGGCCAGAGCCCTGGCCTCTTCATCCGTCTTCAATCCCTAAAGTCTAAACGGTACCTGGCACAGAGTAAATATGTTTGTGTAATTGAAGTTTACCCCCTGGATAAATAATGCTCCAGGTATGCAATAGGTGACACCTCCCACCCACCATTTTTCAAAGGGTTCTTCTGTTTCCATTCTTTGTGGAATATGGTCTCCATAACTGAGTCACTGCATCTTGACGTTCCTTGAATTTTCTGACCCAGGGTGGGATATGGAGCGAAGAGGCTTCTCCCATTTATTTTTATCATGATGTAATTCACATACCATAAAAGTTGCCACTGTAAAATGTACGTGAGTCAGGGGTTTTTAGCATATTCACAAGGTTGGGCAACCATCACCACAGATTCCAGAACATGTATAGCCCCCTAAAAAGCGAGGGGCTCAGTGTTAACTTTAAGTATATGACAGTTCTTTTGTTTGGAAATCATTGACATCATTATCCAACCATCTCCGGCCCTGGTTTCCCAGAGGCGGAGGGGCTGGAGCCTGGGCGCAAGCAGGCCTGCATTTCAGCTGTCTTATCCCGTCAGCTTCTGCATCTCATCTTCTGCACCTCATTTCCTTTCTTGCTTACGGTGTGCGTTACAGAGAACCCAGCACTCAAAACGGCCTTGAGATGCATCTAAATCATCAAAAGTGATCCCTCTTTGAACCCTGTCCCGTCGCAGTTAATTTGTTTGGACAGCCTTTCTCCTGGCACAGTTTATTAAGATTTCATTACCCAGGGACCAGAGCTCGCATCGTGAACCTAACCTAGCATGGTGGGGAGTGAGTGGGAGGGGAAATCTTCCTGCTGGCTGGAGGCCCAGGTAAGCAGCACCGGGGGATCCGTGCTGGGGAGCCTTCCTGGGTGATGTGTCCACCTTGGAAACCACCCAGCTTGACCCTTTTTCTGCCCTGAAATGTCACCCTGGGCCTCATCCTCAGACAGCTCTTTCCAAACTTGTCTGTTAGCTTGTTGGTGCCTCCATTCAAAAAGCTCCTGGTGGGTTCCACTGGGCTACGGAGCCAACATGCTGTGCTTATGAGCATCCGTGTGATCCTAACCCAAGTCCCAGGACCTGTCCAAGGAATGTCATCCTCTTCACTGGACCTGCCTTCCGTCTCCCTGTCATCTCCTTCCACTTGCCCAGAAGCAGCCAGAACCACTGCAGGGAAAGTCCCCAGGACTCCACAGAGAACAGGAGCACAGTCCCTGGGAGCATTTAAAAGCAGGAGGTGGTTATGGGGCTGGGCTGGTCAAGTTTCCGGAACATCTGTGGCCTAATCCATCCTGTCACTGGAGAGTGGTTCTTGGGCCTCCCAGGCATGCTTGCCTGACGTGCCGGGGCAGAAGGAACACACCGCCAGCCTTTAATCTCCACACGCACATGGCTTTGCCTTCAGCCGCACGTTTGATCCTCGTGGCAGGGGCAGCGAGATGATTGCTGCTGCTGTGTGATCCCCGGCATGGGGGTGGGACTCGCCTTTCTGGAGGAGCAGCCGCGTTAGCCCATGTGACCTCCATCAGTGCCACGGGGACTTTGTTTGTCACAACTGAGACTCTACCTTTAAAATGCCTGCCCTGGCCCCTTTTCATGTTACTTCTGATTCTCATCTTCAAATGCCCTTCTTCACCCCTCCCACCCCCAAAACACAGGCTGCCTTTGGCTGTCGGATTTAGGACGTTAATCAGAATTGCTACCTGGCTGAAACGATAGATAATCCAAAGGTGGCCAGCCACACATTCATTCACTTATTCATTCCATGGCTACTTATTGAGGCCTACTGTGTGTCAGATACTGTGCTGGGCATTAAGGGAACAAAAATGTAGTAGGCACCATCCCTGCCCCAAGGCTCACAGCCCAGTGACAGGCAGACAAGAAGATCACAGGGGTGGAGGAGCTCTGTGGCCACATCCAGGGATGGGAGCCCCAAGGGTCTTTACCTTAACCTGAAGGTCATGTTGTCTCCAGAAGGAGAGGAACCTTGCTTATCATCATGAAAAACTCGTGGGTGCAGAAAATGGGAGGGGGTGTTCCAAGCAAAGGGAACAGCATGTGCAGAGGCATGGAGGCAGGGAGAGGAGGGTGCATTTGAAGACATGCACATGGTATGCAGTGGGTGCAGCTGTACTGGGGAAGCAGCCGGGGGAGATGAGGATCAGGCCGGGTGTGTGAGCTGTGCTCGGGCAGCAGAGCTGTAGGTGGCTTTCTGCAGGAGAGTGATGGCAATGGCAGCCCCCTGGCAGCAATGTGGAGGGAGAGAGGCCAGAGGCAGGGACCTCTAGGAGACCACTGCAGCAGCCCCAGCAAGAAACAATCAAGGCAGCACACCAGGCCTCTGGGAGGAGGCTGGCTTTCTTTGTTGGACAGAGGAGGGGGAGGTTGGAGGGAGCCCTGAGTACCCACAGCATTTCCCGTTTCCTTTGAAAGCATTATACCACACTCAGAGCATTCCCGGAAGCTTTGCAGCTCACCTCTGTACCCCCATCCCACGCAGTTTAGTGGGTTGGGCATCTGGAGCCAGACTAGCTGGGTGCAAACCCCAGCTCTACCACCTATTACCTGTGTGACCTCAAACAAATGAAACAACCTCTCTCTGTATCTGTTTACACAGCTGTGAAGTGAGGATGAGGAGAGTGACTGTCAAGTCACAGGGCAGTGGTCGTAGAGCACACATATGCATGTACATATAAAGGGCATGGCACACAGTGGGTGCTCAGTTATTCTTCCTGCTTGGTACTTTCTTTACCCTCTGTGGCTCAAGACAGGTCAGGCAGGGCCCAGTTTTTATTTGGGGCCAGTATAAGGGGCTCCTGGGCAGCCCCAGAGAGTGTCCCCTGGGTGGTCTCTCCTCAGCAAACAAGCTTTCTGTCTCGGGCTGCCTCCTCCCCACACAGCCTGCAGCCTCCACTGAGGAAATTAAAATCTGGTTGGTTTTTCAGCATAATCAGAAGTAACACCACAGGGCCGGACCTTTTGCTCAGCATAGCTGTGTAAGTGGCATTTGCACAGTCTCACCGTGAGCCCCAGTTTCCCCGTCCCTCCTCTCCCGGCCCCTGAGCATGCAGCCTGGTGTGGATGTGGCTCCCCTGCCCACTCCCCAGACGGGTGTCCTAGGTGTCCTCTTGTGACTGTATCCATCAGTAGTCAGCCAGGGGGGTCACCCACTTCGTGGAAAGCCACCGGGGATTTCTAGCTTTAAACCAGACACAGCCAGGAACCGAAAGAAGCCTGGAAATCCCTAAAAATTTCTACAGCATGCAAAGTGAGCTCTCAGTAACTGGCACTGGAGTATCTGCTACCAGAAGCCCCTGCAGACCGTCAAAAGGCAGCTGATCTCTGGACATGGAGCACCGCCATGCCGAGGCCGGCGGCCTTTACCCCCCTGAGCCTTGGTTGCCTCCTCTACCAAGTGGGTATGGCCACTGGTGTGCAGGGGAGGGTTTAACAACCAGCTGTCCCCAGAGTGGGGAGGGGCTCTGGGTGCAGCATTCACCAGCTTCCATGGTATAAATGCTTAAGCTACTAACTTGATGTCCCTAATGGCAGAGCTGGGAAGAGATGGGCACCGTCAGCAATAAGGAGCTGGGAAGCAGGTGCCAGCACGCCACGCAGGGTAATAGCCGGTGCACAGCAAGCATGGCCGTGTGCAAGGCTCTCCATTGGGCGTCTCCTCAAAGAACTGCCTTTTATGTGACATTAACAGTCCTCATTGGCTATTACCTGAAGAAGTGAGAAAGGAAGGGAGTGGGCTTAAGAAAGACAAACTTTACAGAAGGGAAAAAGAGGCCAGATCAGATGGTGTGACTTGCCCCTTTCTCTGCAGCGTGTGCATGGCAAAGAGAATCAGGACCTAACTCAGCTCATCAGGGAAAGCAGCTCCCAGGTTGACTGTGTGCAGAAAATAGTGAAGATGGCATTGTGGGTTTTAAAAGCCGTGAATTAAGCCTTGTGGATGTATCATTTGGCAGCTACTTGGGGAGCACACATGAGGTAGGAAGGGAGAGGATGGCGCTGTTTTTAACCATGTTTTGTCCAAGAAAGGCTAACAGGAGAACAGTGCAGTGCAGTCCCAGCATCCATTCCAGGAGACAGGGGTCTGTGAAAAGGGACCAGTGGCAGGGCATTAGGAAGTATGTTGGATCCAAGAACATTAACAGCTGAACAAAGACAGAGTGCGGAGTTTCCATACCTCAGATCAAGAAAAATGGGCACCATGTTGCTCACCTAAGGCTTTTTTATTTTGTTCTGCAGATACAGGTTCTATCAGTTCAAGGCAAAGAGTGTCTGCTCTGGAGTCAGGAAGACCTGGGTTCAAATTCTAGCTCCACCTCTGATTAGTTATTGGGCCCTAGGCAAGTTACCTCTCCAAACCAGTTTCCCTCTCTGCAAAACGATCATCATAATATGCCTACTTTGTCATGTTCTTGTGAGCATTCAATGAAATAATCCTTAGTTCAGTTCCTAAATCAACACCCAAAAGGTGCTAATTATTATTATTTGTTTAACAAATACTAATATGGTGCCCACTGTGTGCCAAGAACCCTTCTAGGTGCTTGATAGGCACTAATTCAGATACTCTTCATTGTACACCAGGAAGGAGGCATTATTATTTCTCCACTTCAGAGATAAGAAAACTGAAGCACAGAGAGATTGAGAAAATTGAGTCACACAGCTCAAGAGCTCTGGAAGCAGCATTCAGACCTCTGTCTGTGCTCTGCTCTGCTGTCTTTTACACAGTTTGGGATCACCTGCCCCATGCTTAACCCTGTGGAAAGGCACCAAACCTAATGCAAAAGGAGTAGAAACTTGGTCCTGACCATATTTACATTGCTTGCACTCTTAGGAGAGTGTTCACTGTCTCATGAAGTCCTTTGCTTATAACCTAGAAAATAATTAAGTAGCATAACATCCAAGCAACTTTCCAAAGTCCATCAGCAGACATCCTTCTCTGCATGCAGAAATCAATAGTCCTGATAGTGAGCTTTCCTTTCTTTCTCAGGGTGAGATGAACAGATGCAGTAAATGCTCTTTACTTAAAAGTTTTCACATTGGTGGGATTGTTTGTTACTGAAGTAGAACCTATCCTGTCCTGTCCACTACACCCTCTTAATACTACTTGATATCCAATTCGTACAGTATGTGCTCAGAGGAGATGCGCCATGAGTACTTGTTAGGTTGAGATAAACTCTAACAACTGAATTGCTTGAAGCTGAAATGGGTATTTTCATCTCTTCTGCTCGGAAATGCTTCATCTGATTCCTATGGGAATGATGGTTTTGCTCTCATGTTGGCCAGTTTTTAAAGCTTTCATTAGCTTTAATGCATTATTCAAAAAGGAGTAACACCCAAAACCTGTTTTGAATACTGACATGGTCCAGCTGTAGATGAATGGAAAAGTGCCTCCAGGTCCAAGGCTAATCTCCATTTAATTTTTAGAGGACCCAGTTGAGTTGTTAAAATGATCAGAAATGGGCCTGGCCAGAGCTAAGCTCTGCAATGAGAGGATGTGATCATCTCCCAGACCACTGACTTAATCAGCTCAGGTCAATGTCAAGGAAACAAAAGTCCTCATGTGATGATGGGGCTCAGGATATAATTAACAAGCAGATTTGACTTTCATCTGGAAGTCCCTTAAGAACGTTTTGTTTTTTTTTTTAAGTAGGCTTTAACCAAATTTTAAAAATTTTAATGTACTGTTGAGTTTCATTTCTGGAATCTTACATGATATTTTACAGGAAGTCTTGGAGAACCCTAATCAGAGTTCTTTTCCCTTACTTCATTTTTATATCTTCATGCAACTAATAAGACAATATTAGATAATAGGTATCTCCAAAGGCTGTATTGAAGTTGTAAGTATCTGACATGTTTCTTCTACTGAATTATGGAGACTGTCAGAATATCTATGTATGTACCTGGAGAACTGGTGTCATGGGAACTTGGGCTATACGTAGCTTCTGAAAGTCTTCAGTGAGTTGAGAATGGGATGGCAGTTCCATAACAAGCCAGATAGGAAGGTAGCATTAGGGTGGCCCAGAATCCCAACCCAAAAATACCCCAAGACTGACCCAGTGAAGTATAGCTCTTGGTTTTTGTATCTCAAACCCAAGAACCACATATGACTCAGCAATCACACTCCTAGGTGTATATTCAAGAGAAGTGAAAACCTATGTCTACACAAACACCTGTTCGTGAATGATGATAGCAACACTATTCACAATAGGCAAAAGGTAGAAACAACTCCAATGTCTTATCAACCAATGAATGGATAAACAAAAGGTGGTATGTCCATACAATGGAACATTATTCAGCCATAAAAATAAATGAAGTACTGATACATGCTGTAACATGGATGAACTTTGAAAACATTATGCAAAGTGAAAGAAGCCAGGCATAAAAGACTACATGTTGTATGATTTCATTTAGATGAGAAATATAAAAAAGGTAAATCCAGCAAGATAGAAAGCAGAGTAGTGATTGCCAGGAGCTTGGGGGAGAGGAAATAGGGAGTGACTGATAAGGGGTAGGAGTTTCCTTTGAGATGTAAAAGTATTACAGAAGTATATAGAAATGACAGTTACACAGCCTTGTAAATAGACTAAAAACACTAAATTGTATACTTTCAAGAGGTGAATTTTAGAGTATATTAATTATGACTTTAAAAAACGTGTGGGAGGAAAAAGCCCACAAGACAAGGACTGTGCTGATCAGATGAACCATCCTGCTCATGGCAGAAGGCAAAGCCAGGTGGTGATTCCAAAACTCCTTGACAGCAGGTCCACTAAAGCCAGATAGAGCCAGAGCATCGCAAGATGTGCCCACTTCATTGCAGTTCTCTTTCCATGACAACTCAGTAAGTTCCTTGGGGAATCATTCGCTCTTCTGGGCCCAGGAAGTCAGGACCAGGAGCAAGTTCATGTAGCTGGGACTCACTTGTCAGTGCCACAAGAAGTCACGACACACACTAGTGCAAGGGGAACTGCTGCTGGCTTCCACCCCGTGCACAGTGCACAGGTGAGCTGAGTCCCTCGGCCTGAGGGCATTTGAAGAT
Source organism: Manis pentadactyla (assembly GCF_030020395.1). Lineage (NCBI taxonomy): Eukaryota > Metazoa > Chordata > Mammalia > Pholidota > Manidae > Manis > Manis pentadactyla. The sequence continues at coordinate 10,638,040 of NC_080022.1, forward strand.
GGGCAGAGAAGGGATGGTGATTTAGGATGAGCCATCCTCCATAAAACCTCCGTGTCCCAGGAAGAGGATGGTTATTGGGATGGTTGTGACAGCCCCCTCTGATTATCACACACCACTGATGGCCTTCAGTCCCTCCTCCTCCTCTGCCCTGAGGTGTCTCCTCCTGACCCTTCCAGAACCTACCTCTGTTGGGCCCTGATTTTCAAATGACCTCTTCTAGGAAGCTTTTCTCGGTTCTCTCCATGCAACGGTTCTCACCAGGGGACCGCATGACCCCAGAGGGGACACTGGGCGGTATCTGGAGGCATATTTTGTTACCTGGCATCTAGTGATCAGGATGCTGTTAACATCCACACAGGGCAGGACAGCCACCCTCAACTGAGAACATCAACAGTGGCAAGTGGAGAAACCTGCTTCCCTGTAAGGAGGCTCCTACCATTTCCCTGTATTGCCATCGACATACACAGTTCAAACCCCATGAGTTTACACTGAAGACTTCCTTATACACCCTGATCCTGTTCTGACAGCTGGCTTCTTTGCATGGTAAATAAGCTCCTTCATAGGACAAGGGCCCAGCGCCCATAAGCACCAGTAGCAATGCCCATTATTCTTAACCATTCTCTCTGGAGGGCAGGGTTCTCGTCACACTCGACAGGATGTGAAGTGAACCAGGAGTGAACGCCATTGACTTTGGTCCTGGCTCTGTCCCCAGTCCGCAGAGGGACTCGGGAAAGCCGCCAGACCTCTCGGGGCCTGATTCTCTCACCACTAACATGGGAAATTGCCATCTGACCCATCCTCCTCCTGGTGTGGGCATGAAGACAGAATTCACTTAGGTATCAAGAGTGATTTACAAGAAAAAAGTGAGATTTCTTTTTTTTTCTTATTATGGCTAATACTATGTCATGGCTACCACTTACTAAGGGCTAGTTATTCAGCAACACTGCTCTAAAGACTTCCCTTCATCCGCACAGTTCCCACAGAGAAGGGTCTTTGTTGTCCCCAGTTTATAGATGAGGAAACTGAGGCTCAGAAAAGTGAAGCAAGTTGCCCCAGGTCACCTAACTGGGATTGGCAGAGGGAAGACTCAGACCAGCTGGTTCTTCACTGCTGTCCCCTGCTGTCTCAACTGCTGAGCAGTCCCACCATCTGGCCAGCACCGCACCTGACTGTCCCCCCAGGTCCCCATGTGCCAGGAGGCCCTGATTCTCAGGATTGGAAAGTCCATGTGCTGGAGGCCTCTGCCCACTGGACCAGGGAGCGAGGTGCTGAAGCTGCCGTCTTCCTTCTGGTCCCCAATGGTGCAAGGCTGGCCGAGCTGGAAGGGCTCCAGGCCATCCTGCCTGCCCACTGGAGCACAAGCTCTGCCCCAGGTGCCCTGGCTTGGGCTGTCCTCCATGAATGATGCCCCACTGGGTCTCTGCATCCCAAATGTGATGAATGGGTCCCATCAATCCAGCTCCATCTGGGAGAGAGTCCCTCGAGTGCTTTATGACTGTGGTTCCTGAGCACAGCTCCCAGTGGGCCTGGAGAGGGGGTTCCAGGCCTCACTTCACTGCCCTCTGTTCCCGGTGGAGGGCTGAGCTCCATAGTGGCTCTCTAGGACCGCTGGACATGGCCAGCAGGCCAGAGCCTTGGTGGCCTTCCTTCTCTTGCCAGGACATTCAGACTCCAAGGCAAATCCTGTCCCCCAAGTCATGTGGAACATTTTATCTGAACCCACCTATATACCCCAGGGCCCAGTGAGATAAGCACTGCCCCACCCGCACCCTCTCAGTCTTGGCCTTCATCCCCTCTCCAGCCTCTCACCTGTCTCCGGTCCCATTCCTGGGCCTCCCAGCTCCTGACCAAGGGGTACTGGTCTCTGAGTTTGCTCCCAGGCTCCCAGATGTTTTGGAGGGAACACTCAGTGTTCTAACCAAAGATCTTTGGACATGGTCTGTGCCATCCCCCTTTGTTCCAGCTCAGAGCAGCTCTAACTCTCAGGCAGCATTTTTGCAAAGAAGAGAGACTGCCCCAGAAAAAATGTAAGCTAAGGGTTTTTTTAGTTAGAAAGATGTGGTAGAGCTCTCTAAATCAGAGAAGAGGCTGATAAGCAAGGCTTGGAAGGATCAGGGCTCAGGGCACCCCAGAATTCCAGGTAGTCTTATCAGGGTCTGCAGCTGGAATAAGTAAGCTCTGGGCCCTTAGGGACGGTGTCCCCCCACCAAAACTCCAGCGCCAGGGACAGTGGGTCTGTTGGCCTAATTCTGGCCCAGTGGGGTCAGCCAGCCTGAACCACATGAAATAAGAGCTCAGGGGAGGTCCCCCATACAAAAAATCTGGGTGCTATTATGAGAATGGGGGATGGAAGCAAAAATAACAAGTGTCAACACGTTGCCCCTATTTATCATGTCTTGATCTTCCCACCCCTCCAAACCCCCAGCACTTAGCTTTTCAAAGGAAAAGGAGATCTCCTCCCTTCTTTTCTCTTTGGAAGGAACATATCAGGTTCTTTGTCCCAACTTTTTAAAAAAGTGCACAGGCAAAGGTAAGGAGCCACCCCCGCAGCGCCTGCAGTGGGAAGCACGAGCCCTGGGCAGTAGGGAAGTGCATGCGCTTCGGTCAGAGTCAGATTTGGAACCTGGTCTGCCATTCCGTTCTATGCCTTTGGGCAAGCAGTTTACCCTCTCTGAACCTAGCAGTTGTCCTTGATAAATGGGGAGGAAATCAGGCCCACCTTGCAAGGTTATTGTGAAGATTGAAGATGTATTAGGACACAGGCTAAGGTGCTATAACAAAAGTACTGAAAGGCAGTAAATAGGCTTCATATGTTTTTTTTCCTTTTGTAAAACTCTAAAGGAGGGTTGTCCAGAGCAGCTCAGCCCCACGAGGTTGTCCAGGGCCCCCGGTTCCTTCTACCTTGTTGCTCTGCCCCACAGTGGGTCCTTGCCCCTTGGGTGAAGCTGACTTTCCAGCCCCTTTGCAGCTCATGGGAGGGGAAAGTGGAAGTGGAGGCAGATTCTTTAAAATGATGTGATCTGCAAGTTCACAAGCCTCTATCCGTCACTTTCCACTAACCAGACATGCCACGTGGCTGAACTTAGCCGCAAAGGAAGCCGGAAAAATGGAGTCTCTGGGTTCCCATGTGCCCAACTAGAGGGGTGGGAGTTGAGGTGCAGAACAAGGGATCCAGGGACATCCCATAACTGCCCATGAACAGGGAGCAGATACTGAGAAACAGCCATTTTGCCACTAGCAAGGTAATGAAATCAAAGAGCAGTTAGCACAGCCTTGGTGCATAGTAAGGACTATTGCAGTAAACAGTAGCTGCCATTGTGGAAGAATCATTCTTAGGATGAACAGGCAAATTATCTCACTTCTCAGTATTCCAGGTCTGGAAGCCAGGCCAGAACACAGATGTGAGGCCACGGTCCCTCACGTTCCTCCAAGGCCACTCTGACAGGCCGCTGACTGCAGGAAGAACTCCCCAAGGGCTTTACCCTCAGGAGGAAGCCCCCAGCCCCCAGGGGTGTATCCACACATCTCCCTGATGCTTCAAACACCTTTTTCCTTTGGTCTCAGCATCCAATGCCAGTTTTTTTTGGTCACATCACCCCAGAGGGGCAGCTGGGCATAACTGGCATCCCTTGGGAGTGAGGGGTCTTGGCCATCAATTTGGTATGTCAGCTGACACCCCACCATGTTCATTTTTGTTGACATTTAATTATATTTCGTTTTCATCAGCTATCGGGGCAGCTTCCTGACAGGACACTGAATTCTGCTTGACACCTGTCATCCCCTGTAGACACCTTCTCATTTGGGCCTTCTCAACTGGATGGGCCTTGGGGGAAACAGATGTGAATATGGTTGGCAGGGAAGACCCCGGGGGTCAAAGAGCATGCAGTCAGGCACCACCTTTCTTCACTGTCATTGGTACCCATTCAGAAACACGTGAGACTTCTTAACGGTGTTATTATTAAGGAATTTGAACATATTTAATCATTTGTTGATCTGTACAGAAGCTAATATACACACTGCCATCCTAAACACTACTGTCCCCATCTGATCTTAAGCTATTATTGGGGAGGAGCTTCAGAAGAGCCAGGTTTTGGAGACATAACAGCACACACTTCAGTAGCACTTAAGATGTGCCAGCCACAGTTGTGTTTTACATCTCGAGGTTTCCCTCTCTGTCTGAATCATTTCTGTTTCTGAGTTCCTGGTAGCAAGCAGCAAGGGTTTGGGTAGAGGGAATATTTAATCCCCTTATTAATCTTGTTATTATCCTCCATTTTATGGATGAAGATGTGGACACACACTGAGTTGCATGACATGCTCAATGCCACTGGGCTAGTTCATGGCAGAGCTGGTTGGAACCCACGTAGTCTGATTTGGCATTTGTATCCATACCCACCATGCAGACGGGTGTGGAGAATACAAGTCATCAACCACTCCACACTCATTTTCATGGGCCTACCTATCCTGCAGAGGCTGGAAAGCTGGGCACTTGGTGTTGGGACTCCTTTGCAGCTAGGATTCTGCATGTGATCCAGGTTTGCAACACAGATGACCTCATGTGAGGTTTGGAAGGTAAGTGGGAGGCAGAGGCACTTCCTGCTACTTCTCCTCTGTAGGCAAGCCTGCCCCTGAAGTTCTTGCCCTCTCTGCAGTCGCCCCAGTGGTCCCTGTGTGTTACGGGGCCTGAGAGTGGGCATGGTGGAGATACAGTGCTGGGGCTGCCAGCATCTGAATCATAGAAGATGCAGCAGACCCTTTGGTGTCCGAGTCAAGCAGTTATAGCTTTTCCTAACTGAAGCTCTGTCCCTTCAGCTCTTCCTCCAATTCCATAGCCTACTTGATATCCTGTAAGAAATACCTTCCTGCTTAACGTACCCAGAATGAAGTCTGTTCTCTGAACTTCCCTGGTCACAGAATGCTAGACCAGAATATCATCTTCATTCCTGAGAAAGCAAATATTGGGGAATGTGTCCTGTATCAGCAGGTAAATGGGTCCTCCTAATTAAACATATTTCCCCACTCAGACACAGGTAGCACTGGTCTGGAGCAGCACCCCCATTCCCCAGGGGTGGAGACTGCCCTTCACCTGCTAAGTTTGTGGAGGAACAGAGAAGAGCGTACACCTTCTGAGGGCAGCTCACTCCCAAAGGAAGGAGAGAAAAGGTGTCAGTTCATCATCCTGTACTCCCCAGGCAAATTGACCAGGCCTATTTAGGTGGAGGTGGAGGTGATGGATAGCAAATGAGGAGGTTATGGAAGAAATTGGCTCAAAGTGCCATTTTCCAATACTGAGATTCTGTGAATCTGCAAATGGAGATCATGAGCGTAAGTCACTGTGAGAAAGCAGAGGTGGTGTATGTCACAGATCATATGACTCTGGGTGCAATTACGCAGAGTAATTTTGTACTCTGTGGAACCCTCAGGGGTAGAGGACAGCATTTCAGATTAAAGAGGTTTCTAAATAACTGATTTTGTCCATTTTAGAGACAACACCCTTTAAAATGTTAACCTCTGGGGATGGGCATCTCTCTGAGAGGTGTTATTACAAAAACAGGATGCTTTGGGCCACAGGTAACAGAGTCCCCAGCTTAGAGGCTGAAACAATAAATGCACTTCATTTCTTACATAACAAAAAGTCTTAAAGTTCATAGAATTATTTTAGGGCCCACCAGTGTCATGACTCAGATTCTTTCTGCGTTTCCTTCCCTTCATCCTCATTGTGTTAGGGAAGCCCTTCCTCATAGCCACAAGATGGCTGCCACAGTTCCAAGCATCACATCCTTCCTCAAAAGCCCATTTCCCAAACAGGAAGGAATGAGTTGCAGTAAAAAAAAAAAAAAAAGACTTTCTAGTCATGTGGCTCTCTGCTTTATCAGAAAGGAAAATCTTTGCTGGAAGATTCCAAGCTGACTTGCTGACGCAAGGGCATCTTATCTAGAACAGGGTCACATGCCCATTCCTAGATGAATCACTGGCAAAGAGAAATAGGATGGCCTTGGCTGATTTTAACCAATCTTAGGGCTGAGCACATTATCTCTGAAATGGAGTCAGAGCACTGGTGGCATGTGATAAGGGCAGAGAGTATTGGCAGTGAGGCAGTAACCGTGCAACCTGGCCTGAGGGTCTCAGGTCTGTGTTGCATGATGCAGAGCTGTCCGGAGAGTCCGGCTGGCTCCAGACTGCTGTGCTTTCCGAATCTCCTTTCTCCCTCTGTGTGACGATGCTCTCCCCCCTTCACTGCCAGGCTGCCAGCTGTCACTTCCTGCCATGCCCATGTGCTTGTTAGAGACAGCAGCAATCCCTGCTTCTGGTTTTTTTCCTTTGACTGTAATGTAAGTCCAGAAACTGATGGAATGGGTGTGTACTCATTGGGCCATACCAGCATCTGTTACTGAATTCCAGGTACACTAGTCTAGAAGTATTCCTGAGTCCATTTTCCCTAAAGCTGGCGAGAGATTCCATTTGGCTTGATTTTTTTTTTTTTTTAATCTCTAGGCCAAGAAGGGTGGGATGTGAAGCCAGCCCCTGCAGCACACACTGTAGGTAGCCATTGCCACAGGCCGGCACACCATGCATGGCGAGGGTAGGGCCGGGCTGGCTGGCTCTCTCATGTCACCCATTCCAGGCCATGAGGATGGCGGGTCCAGTAGTTACCGGGTCCCTTCCATCGAGGGGTTTCCACAGTCATCAATTACGTTAACTATCTTGAAAAACACAACGAAGGGCAATGGACCAGATCAGCGTTTCTCAACCTCAGCACTATTGATATTTGGGGACAGATAATTCTTTGGGGCGTTTTTTGGTGGGGGGAGTGATACCCTACACATGATGGGATATTTGCCAGCCTCCCTGGCCTCTACCCACTAGTAGATGCTAGTAGCCACCCCATACAGTAATAATGTCACTGGATGTCACCAGATGTCACCTGGGGAGTAGAATGACCCCATGTTGAGAAGCACTGGGCTGCAGAGCCATGGACTGGGGGCCGAGATGCCTTGGCGGGCATCGCTTCCCCGACCGCCCCCCCTGTGGTGACATCTCAGCCCCCATGTCTGGTCTCTCTCCCGCCCCATGTGTTGCTGAATTTCTCCACAGCCCTTATCCCTGACTGAATGTCTCTTACTATGTTTGCTTATTTCTTGGCCCCTTATCTGCCTCCAGCTGTGGACTCTTAAGTCCTGTGGAAGCAGAGACCAGGACCTGTCTGCTCATCACTGCTCCCAACACCCAGCAGTGCCTGGCACATAGTGGGGCTTTAGCAAATAGTGGTTGTATATGAGTCAGCGTTCCATGAGGGGGTTTAAATCAGGAATCACTTAATGAGCATCCACTGCATTCCAGACACTTGGATGAACGCTTCCCCTACACCACCTCATTCCGCCTGATAAATAAGGAAACAGTTGCAGAAAAGTCTAGTACAAACTGCTGACACATGATAGGGGCAGGATATAAACACAGGTCTGTCTGGTTCCAAGTGTGGCTGGTTGGGGGATGCGAGGCAGCCTCGCTAAAGACACTAGGGTGGCTTGGAGGGCTACCTCCAGCACTATGATTGGGGCATCCTGAGCCTGAAAGAAATGGCCTTCTGGGGTTAGATGGGTCAGTACCACCCCTGACCGCCAGCCCAAAAGGGCAGACAAGGCAGAGCTCGTGTCCTGGCACCTGATGGATGCCAGGGCTTGCTTGTCCTGCTGAGGACATAAGATGTCCCAGGTCCCAGAGAGCTTCTAATTTTTCAGATTGGAAGAATTATGCATCAGCTGCTCTTTGGTGGCCTCCAAACTATCTCCCTTTCTTTCCAGAGGGAAACCACAGTCCAAACCTCTCAGCCATGTCCTCCCTCAAGGCATCATGGGAAATGTGGCCCTGAAGAATCCTTCCCCTCCCCCAACCCTTGGTAAGAAAACGAGACTGAACAGGGTCTACTGGTGCTTTTCCTTGCCCAGCCCCTCCCCTTACAGTAATCAGCACTTACAGCTTTCTCTCGTGGTATTTATGTGTTTAGACAACACAATTCATTATTCCCAAATGTTAGTCAATCCTAACTATAAATCAAGCCCCAAATCTTGAATCCCATTCAAGGGAAAACTCATAAGTTGATTCTTCACAAATAAATCATAAAAGGGTGGGAATGTTATAAATGTAGAAAAGCAATTCAAACTCCTATGCTGTAAATGCAGCTTTGCGAACTACTTAGTGAGTACGTTAAAATAATCATATAAGGCTTGAGACGATCTGAGCATACATGAGTCCTTAAGATGAAGTCATTTGAAAGTTTGTATGCCTAAGAAGAATTAAAATTTTTAGCGCTTTATAGTTTACAAAGCCTTTTAATTTTTGCACATTATTTAATTCAATGCCTCACGACATCCTTTTTGTATAGGAGGCAAACTATTTTACTAAATTCCATCAATTCTAAGACAGATTTTATCCCCATTTTTATCTCTGAAATTAGGGTACGTCTTAGAATCAAAGGCATGTCAATTTAATTGGCAGCTTTATTTTCTTAGTGCTGCATAAAATAATAGTGTGTGTCAGAAATCAGAGCGTATTAGATTTAATGAAATGCATACCATTATGATCCCTGTTAAACAGGAGAGGTGAAAGCCCTGAAATTTATACAGACTTGGCCCAAGGTCACACAGCAAGTAAATGGAAGAGTCAGAACTTAAACCTAAGGGAGCAAGACCTTTAAAGAGCACATAAATACCCCATGTATGGAAGGTGACTAGAGAATTTTTGTTTTACTGAACAGAGTATAGACATTTGGAACCAGAGCAGAACTGCTTGAGAAGTTAGGACACCATGAGTTGTCACACTCTTCTTCTCTACCTTTCCTTTGAAATGTTCAGCCTCTCCTTAGGATAATTTAAGTAGCATTTCTTTGAAGGTTGCCCCAATATTAGTCTCCTCTGCCAGGTTAGGCCACCATGACTACCTTGAGCAAATTAGAAATGACACCCTGACTCCAGATGGACTCAGTCCCACACCATGACACAAGGCTTGGAGAGAGGAAACCCCTTTCACCCCACAACTGATCTCCTTGTACAGTATACATCCTGAACAGCTGTACACAGCATCCCTGTGACTAGGGCATCGCATGTCTCTAGCTGGTCTTCAGTGGAAGGGTGGTGAGACAAGCATGTTTGACGGAAGATGTGGACAAATTCAGGAATCAATTTTATAAAAAGCACAAAAATTATTTTTTAGTCTAGATCACCTTCATTGTTCAAGCTTTGTTTTGTGCTCTGATGAGGTCTTAGCCTGTGAAAACTCTGATGATGTTGGCCTCTCAGAGAAAAAACTGAATGCTTGGGGAAACTCATACAGTGTTAAGAAATTCAAACACAGTGTCTTTTTTTTTTGCATGGTCTTTCTGGGCCTATTTTGGAAGACACAGCCTATTGGCTAAACCAACCAACCATTAACCTTAGCCTGCTGGTCTGAAGTAATATTGGTGGAGTAGAAAGGGCTCACGTTTGGAGCTTATTCAGAGCTGGCTTCAGATTTGGGTCTCTGCTACCTTCCAGCTGCTCACTGTGGGAAACTGCTAAATATCTCTGAAACCTCAGTCTTCCCACCCATGAAATGGGTGTGGTGGACTCAATATGACCACGTGTTCTTTGCTACTCCTCCCATCAAGAGGTGAAATCACATTCCCTCTCCTTGAATCTGGATTAGACTTCATGACTTGGTTGACCAAGAGAACGTAGCAGAAATACCTTCTGGGACCTCTGAAGCTCGGTCACCCATGAAGCCTTAGAGTGTCTACCCGGGCTCCTTGGAATGCAACGCCATGTTGTAAGGCAACCCAAGCAGCCCTAGGGAGAGGAACAGAGGCCAGAGGCTGCCTGGCGCAGCTGTCACCTGTCATCAGCTTGCTAGCCATGCAGACAAGCACCTTGGGAGTGGATCTTCCAGCCCCAGCAAGCTGCCTTGGTTGATGCCATGTGGAGCAGAGACAGGTGTCCCTGTGCCCGAATTGCAGCCTTGTGTGCAAAATAAATGATTGTTGTTATTTTAAGTCAATAAGTTCTGGGGCAATTAGTCACACAGCAATGGATGAATGGAAGACGAGGGATAAAAATAACTCATCGCTCAGGGATTGTGTTGGGAGGTACAGGAGATTTAGTACCTAAAGCACATGGAGTGCTGCCCAGCACATAGTAGGTGTGCAGTGAAGCCACGTTCTCTTTCCTTCCCTTGCAAGTAAACAGAGCATGATCTACTTAGTTAATCTATTTCTTTCCTGCTGGGATTAACCAGATCATGTCCCAGGAATTGCCAGGGGAGAGGGGTTGGGGGCTACCACCTTGACTCAGAGTTGGTTTGCCCCCCACATTGCTCTCTGTAAATGGTTAAGGCAGGCCTTGTCCACTCTCAGGGAGCACATCCGCTACTGGGTGAAAATCATCAGGAGGCCACCCACCTGATGTCCCCTGAGGAAAGTGTCCTTGGATTTGAGTGATAATGTAGTGATGTGATGACATGCAGAAGCCTGCATCTTCTGTTGGTCTCCACTTCCAGTCTCTTCCTGACACTAGGACCTCAGGAAATGAGCCTGGTACAAGCACTGTGAGTCTCAGGCAAACATGAGGCTGGCCTCCCAGCCATGTAGTGATTTTCTCAAAAGCCCTGCAGGTGCTCCCACCCAGGGACCATGTACCCATCCATCAGCACCCCTGGCCCCAGGCCCATGGGGCGCACCAAGGCTTCCTGCAGCTTCTGGAGCTTATTACGCTTCAAATGCCCCCAAGCAGGGCTCAGCCCAGCAGACAGCGGGTGAGGAGAGAATGGTGGAGCGGGCTTTACACCCGCCTGCGGGCCTCTTCTGTTCAGGGCCAGGCTTTCTCACACTCCTACCTACGGGGAAGGGGCTGACCAGGGTGCCGCCTGCGTTGGCAGGTAGTTCCATGCAGCAACAAGATCGCATGAATAGAGGTCTGTACTACGCTGATGGACAGTGACTGTAATGGGGTATGTGGTGGAGACTTGATAATGGGGGGAATCTAGTAACCACAATGTTGCTCATGTGATTGTATATCAATGATACCTTAATAAGAAAGAAAAAGAATAGAGGTCTGTATAAGTCACTGGGGAGGTGGCTACATGATAAAGGTGAATGCCACAAGAGTGTGTGACGGGGTCAGTGGGAGGGAAACCAGAAGATTCCCCCCCTGGGTGCTGGGTGTTAACTGGAGCCCTCCCTCTGATGGCATTTTCAGTCATTTGGCCTCCCCAAGCCTCCCCTTACCTGCCTGTAGCAGGGGTTGGCCAGAGCACCCGCCTCCCAGGGTGTTGAAGGAGTTAAATGAGGTGTATTCAAGCCCTTGGCCAGCCTTTGGTGCAGTGTAACCTGTTATTACTAGTATTATGGGGACTAATGTTGATGATAACCTCCAACAACCTTCTGAAATGGGTCTTGTTTCCTCCTTGCGACAGACAACTGGAAGCTCAGAAAATTCTGTATGAATCATTACAGATTTGAACAGGGTATGGTTGCATGGGAGGGGCGGAGTGGATCATTTTCTGAATATCAGAGAAATTGGAGCCATTTCAGAAAAGGTGCTGAAATTCAGTCAGGTGAATCTGGAAACCAGGCATCCATTGCCCTAACTGTGCCCACAGACCTGGGCAATTATGTATGTGTTCCAAGCAGATGGCAAAGCCTGTGCTCTGCCACCCAGGGCCACCGTGTTGTCTGGCAGAAAATGGGGAGCTCTGCGCAGCTCCACATCTGTCCCCACATCAGGCCATGACAAGGAAGTGAACAGTCCATTATTGTTGGCATCTTTTTCTGGGGTTCTGGGCAGATAAAAGGGATCCTTTTATTTCTCTGGTGCCTCTTCTTAGCTCCAAAGCAGCAGGTACCAGCATTGAGGCAAGTGAGCCCATAGCGCCCACAGCTTGGGGTATCTGCCCTTCCAGAAAGTACTCCTGGGTGATGTTTCTCATTCCAAAGCCAGGAGCCTTAGCAAGGCTGTCATTGCTGCAGGCTGGAGACTCCCAGGATGCCCACTTCTTCTAGGGTTTCCAGGGAGAGGGGGAGAGGAGGTCAGAGCTTAACTGATCTGCCCTCCCCTGCTTTCCTTCCTGTTCGCTTGTCAGAACCTACTATGTGCTAGTTCTCTGCTAATCATCTACTGACGCGTTGCAAATGACTACAAATGCAATGGCCCCAAACAACATATATGTATGATTTCACAGTCCCTGGGGGTCAGGAGTCTGGGAACAGCTCACCTGGGTGCTCTGCCCAGGGTGGAGGCCGAGCTGCATTCTCATGTGGAGATTCTGGGGGAGACTTTGATTCCAGACTCAGGTTGTTGTCAGAATTCATTGCCCTGGCGCTTTGCTGACGGTCAGCTGGAGGCCACCCTCATGTTCCAGAGGCTGCCAGCTGGTCCTGGCCATGTGACCTTGCATAGCTGCCGACTTCATGGAGCCAGTAAGGAGAGTCTCTCCATTGTGTACAAGCAAGAGGGAGTCATAGATAGATTAGTAGATAGATATATATATTGGTAGGTAGGTATATGTGGAGAGATGGTGACGATAGATGATAGATAGATGATGATAGATACATAGATAGATAGATGATAGATAGATAGATAGATAGATAGATAGATAGATAGATAGATAGATAGATAGATAGATAGATATGGGTGTTAGATACAGACATACATACATATGTATCTAGATAGGGAAATACAGATAGACCGACCATAACCTAATCACAGGAGTGACATCGCATCACCTTTACCATATAATATTTGTTACAAGTAAGTCACGGGTCCATTCCACACAATCAAGGGGAGGAGATGACATAAGGTGTAACAGCATGGGGGGGAGTCAAGGGGAGCATCAGAATTCTGCCTCCCACCATGGCCCTGAGAGTTAAGTTGTGTCACTCCCAGTCTCTGCATGGGAAACTGGAGATTGGTGAGGTCACTTGCTGAAGCTCCAGCAGAATCCAGTGGCCAAGCAGGAGTTTCAGGCCAGGCTGGCCCACGTCCACACCATTATAATGCTTCCTCCAGTGCCCTAAGTGAGTAGCGTCGATTACCTGTGTACTGGTTTTGACTGATTCACCTGGGCCAGAATATCCAGTACTTCCTTTTTGGTGGCTCCATCATGCTGATAGTGTACTTGTTCGATGTATACCTTGCCTCAGCTCCTCCACTGTGTGGCCAGAGACTGCATCTATCCTGTTTACAGCCACATCCCTGCTCCCAGAAAGGCTCTGGGCCCACTGTGTGCACTTGGTAAACAGTCACTCAGTCATTCAACAAACGCTGCCTGCTTGGATACAGAGATGACCAAGACACAACTCTGCCTTCACAAGCCCCTCAGTCTCTAGCAGAGCAGAGGCATAAACTATAAGAGAGTGTGATGTGGCTAAAGGTTACAATAACCTCCTCAAGTTTGCCATTCCTTATGTCCCCAGGGCCTAAAAGAGTAACTAACACATGTAGATACTCAGTAATGATGGCAGACTATTGGCAGTCCCATTACCCCTGGCATGCCTTTCTCTCTTCTCTCCTGCATAGGCTAGAAAATAAAAACCATGAAAGATTAACTTGGTCAGGAAAATCCACAGAAAGTTAAAAAAAAAAAAAGAAACAATAACATCCCAGGCTGGCTTCAGAAATCTCTGATGCAATCCTACCCTCCGGCACCTCCCTTTTTGAGCAGAGCTTTGCATTTCGAAATAAGGGGGGAAAAAGACTGTAATTATTAAAATTGTGTATATAGGAGAATTTAGCCTTTCATTTGAGGTGTCCTAATGACACTTCAAAAACTGCTAGGAAAGATAATAGGGTTTAGAGCAATTACACAGCCCATCAAATACTGAACATGAGTGATTCAGATTCATACTTGGAGCTGGAACAATTCTCGGCAGTTTTGCTCCTACACAGCTGTTTCATTTTAAATATTTTGGCAGAAAATTGCAAAGTGGGCTGTGCTGGCCAGCCCTGCACTGGCAGCTTAACCCCTTCCTTAGCCAATGTCCTCCTTCTCTTATTCCCCTTCTCGGCCCCCCACCTTAATTGCTGCCTGGCCAAGTTTTTGAGCAACATATTTGGAAGTTAAAACTTGACCGCTTAGCTGAAAACGCTGGGGGTTCTGTGCTCCCTTAGCCTGCTGGAAGATTCTGCGTCTTTCTCCCTCCTTTGGTTCAGTTCGTAGGTATCACTCAATTGCTAGGTGGCCAGTCCTGTGTGCGCTGCAAGGGTGCGTCAGTCAGACGGCTGGAAACAGATGGCCCGCTCAAACTGGGGGACTTGGGAAGAGTGCTCTCAGCTGGGGCTGCTGTCACAAAATGCCATGGGCCGGGGGGGCTTAAACAGCAAACATTTATTTCTCACGGTTCTGGAGGCTAGGAAGTCCCCTGGTCTAGGTACCAGCAGATTCAGCGTCTGCTGAGAACCCTCTTCCTCGTTTTCAGTTGGCTGTTTTGTTTTTTTTTTGCTGTGTCTTCACATGGCAGAGATCATCTCTCTTGGGTCTCTTTTTATAAGGGTCCTAATCCCATTCCTGAGGCTCCAACCTCATGACCTAGTCACCTCTCAAAGGCACCACTTTGTGGCTTGAATTGAGAGAGATCCACACGGACAGTGCGATACCCCAGGGATGCCGTGACAAGGAGCTGATACCCCCTCTAGGTCCCAAGGGGCAAAGCGTAGGGGCAGCTCTCAGACCACGGAGCATGTACCTGTATGGCCTGCGGGGTGGGGGGGCAGCCCAGCAGAACCGGAAGCTTTGAGTTCAGGGATGCAGTCAGCCCCCAGCAAGAGTGAGGGAACCCTGCCTTCTCCCCCTCTCCAGGCTCATCCTGCTGTCTCCCACTGGCCAAATCTAACTGGAAGCCAGAGGTCAGGAAGGGCATTCCACAGGGTCAGCCTCCCAGAGCTTCAAGACAGGTTGAGGGACGAACTGAAGGTACTGAGCACAAAGGAGGTATGAGAAAAGTAGGCGTGTGTCCTCTGTCCTCAGGGAATGGACCTCTAGCTGCAGGCAGAAACCTCACAAGCTGCTGGTGATGGGCTGGTGAGGTTGCAGAATAAGGGTCTTGTTCAGTTTACACGGAATCATTGCGAGTTCAATGTAAGGGGCCCTGGGAAGGGCCCAGAAGCAGCCAGATCCTCAGGCGTCAGGAAGAGCTGGAGCTATTCCTCTATGATGGTTAAATTTACTTGTCAGCCCAGCTGTGCTCTGGCACCCTGTTGTTCAAACATCCATCTACATGTTGTTGTGAAGGTATTTTGTTGGTGGGATTAGCATCTGTAATAGGTCGGCTTTACATTAAGAAGATTAGCCTCAATAATGCAGGTGGGCCTCGTCCAGTCAGTTGAAGGCCTTAAGAACAAAACTTGAAGCTAGGATTTCTCCAAGAAGAAGACATTCTGCCCCAAGGCTGTAACAGAGAACTCCTGCCTGAGCTTCCAGCCTGCCCACCCGCCCTGCAGATTCCACAGTGAGGACCAGAGGGTGAACACCTGCCTGAGTTCCCGGCCTACCTACACATTTCAGAATAGCCAGCCCCCACAGTCACGGGAGCCCATTCCTATAAGTAAACAAATACATAAATAAATAAATAAATACACACACACATACCTCTGTTTGGCTCTGTTTTCTGTGGATAGCCTGACTGGTATAATGCCAGCAACTTCCCATTATATGTAGGATGACCCCAAACTCCTTTCCCACAGCCTCTGAAACCTCACACGGTCCAGCCTCAGCCTCCCTGCCACTCTTTTAACCTCATTTCCTAATCCAGGGATTTTCCAACTTTAGGTGCTTAGGAATCACCTGGGGAACTTGTGACAATATTTTCCTGGGGCCCATCCCAGAGACTGAGATCCAGTAGGAAGGGGTGGACCCAGGGATCTGCATTCTAACAAAGGCATCCAGCATGCCAGTGCTGCTGGGCCAAGAACCGCAGCTGGAGTAATGCTGGGTAATCCACTCAGCCCACCACACCTCACTGTTTCCTCTTGGGGGTTCAGGGTTACTTAGCTAAGTCACTGCTTCGGCTCTTGGAGCCATCTGCCACTGCCAAGTGCCACATCATCTGGGTATCCCACGAGCCTGTATCTGTCCGCCAGCCTGGAAGCAGCCATGGTGAGGGGTATGTGTTCCACTGGCCCCCGTTAGCGCCCCAGTTGGGCTCGATCTCAGAGCTGCGAGCCCAGGTCCTAGGCTGCACAGCTGCCTGAATTAAGCTGGAGCACACAGGGTGAGCTGTGTGCATGTCAAGCTGGGTTCCCACTCTCGCCCTCCATAAGTTGGCAATGCCTGGCCACATGGCCCCGGGGTCTGTGAGCTGGATCTTGGAGGACAGGACTTCAAAAGGAAGATTGGGGTCCCAGTGAGGGAGGCATCCTGAGCCTGAACAGAGGATAGAGGTGAGAAGGTGCAGGTTAGGTCTTTATTTGAATGGAGTAGAAGGTTCCTGTAGAGGAGCAGTGAGGTTCAGTCTGGGGAGGGCCTGGGAGGACAGTGAAGGGCCCCTGGAGGTGTGTGGGAGGGGGACATGCTCCAGGAAAGGGACCAGAGGCCTGAGGAACACAGGATGAGTGAAGACTTCAATGGCTTCCTGACGCTGAGGGAGGAGCATTCTCGGAGCGGTGGTACTGTGCCTGTTCTGGGGTGGACAGTTAGGAGAAAGGCGAGCAGGTGAGGAACGCAGACAAGGCGACATGACGCTGATTCCGAGTCCAGATGCCGGCAGAACGGGAGCCCCACTGACCAAATCAGTAGACACAGGAAGAAAAACTGCTGGATGACGGGCTTGTGAGCTTGAAAGGACCCTTAGACCTCACTGTCATAGGCTTAGTTGTATCCCCGCCAAAATTCATATACTGAAGTCCTGGCCCCCAGGACCACAGAACATGCTGTATTTGGAGATACGGTCTCTGAAGAGGGAATTAAAGTAAAATGAGGGCATTAAAAATGAGGCCCTCATCCAATAAGACTAGGGTCCTGCCTCTGCTGTGACTTGATCAGTGAAGGAGGACTTTTGTGGCAAGAGGAGATTAGGGCACAGACACATACCAGGGATGACCACGTGGGAACACGGTGAGCACAAGCCACCCACCCATCGAGGAGAGCTGCCCCAGAAGGAAACAACCCTACGGGGTGCCCTGATCTCAGACTTCCTGCTTCCGGAACCCTGAGAAAATTGATTTTGTGTTGTCTAAGCCATCCCGTCTGTGGCACTGTGTTAGGGCAGTCCTAAAGAACGTACACAGTCACCCAGTTGAATCTCCCCATTTCACCGATGGGCATAGTGAGGCCCGGGGAGGAAGCACCTCACTCCACGTGGCGGGGTCCAGTCTCCCGCACGGGGCTCTTGACTCCAGGCAAGCAGTGGTTTTTCTCCATTGCAGTGCTGCCTCTTCCATCATGAAATATTGACCATCTCCCTGTCTACAGTTCAGTTTGTTCAAACAATTTGCTGCCACTAAAGCAAACGAGCCTGTTTGTTTTTTTAAATAATGATTTTTCTCCTGGAGTCCTCCGATTCTGCGCTCTGGCAGCTGCGTACTCTCTCTCCAGCCCTTGCGTCCTCATACCTGGTCCTGATGGCGCAGCCCAGAAAACAAAGCTTTGGTCCCAGCCGGGTGATGAGGTGGGGAGCTTCACCTTGGGCCCCGGGGGCGGAGATGCTGGTGGAACATTCAGGCAGGGTTTCCAGGAGGTGATCAGAAGAACAGAACTACAGTCAGGAGGGAGATGGGACTAGAGCCATGGGCTTAGGAGCTGTCGGCGTGGAGATGTGGCTGAGCTGTGAGGGCATGACATCAGGCAGAGTGTGGAGAGAAAGGGCAGGAGAGATCCCTTCCCCAAGACTCTTCGGGTCCCATGCAAGAGAATCTGCCTCTGCATGGCTTAATTGATAAAGGAGTGTGTGTTGGGAAGATAGCGGAACTTCACAGAATCCAGAGAGAAGGTGGGCCTTCAGGCTCCGGCGGCGTGTGGACCCGAGACCAGGGAGCTAGAGGGTAAACCAAGCAAGCCCTGGTCTCACGCTGAGGCTGTGCGTCCATGCGTCCTGATGCATTAGGTCCAATGTCTTTGCACGTAATAGAAACCTCTGACTCAGCTAACCCCACACAACAGGAAAACTGTATTTTCCCACATAACAAGATGTAGGGTGTTCCAAGGGCTCCTAGGGAGGCACTGCAGTGCGTCCGGGCATCTGCCTTTCCCATCTCTCCTCTGCCAACCTCAGAAGCGGCTTTGTCGCGGGCTCGCTTTCCTCGCAGCATGAAGATGGTGGCCCCATGAAGATGGGGTGGCTCGACCCGTGCCCAGGGCTGTTCTTACCTGGCTTTTGCACCTGCTTCCCGGGAGCTCGCCCAGCCACCCCATGCCTCCCTGGCTGTAACTGGACACGGGCTTGGGGTCAGGGACCGCAGGATGAGCAGGATTGGCCCACAGTCGTAGGGAGGAGCGGGCCTCCCAAACAGAGTGGGGGTCCCTTAGAAAGCAGGGCTGCTAGCTCGGAGGCCGCCCTGCTCCGTCTGCACCCCGGCTCTGTCCTTCCCCCTCCGTACAGCAGCCTGCACCACATGTGGCACCACACCTCTCAAGTCCACATTACCTGAGACACATGGGCAGGCTCCAAACCCAGTTGGTAATTCCTAGCAGAGAGAATGCACTGCAAGAAGCTCCACTGGGGGGACGACCTCTGGCCAGTCGGCCGAGGACACAGTGGTTCATGGTGAGGTCACACCCACCACAGCGGCGGGAAGGGGCTGCTTGCAGAGGAAGGAGGGTATCAGGGGCTGTGATGATGCCCCAGTGATGTCCCCTGTGGAACCTTGGAGAATGTGGAGATGGTAGAGGGGAGGTACAGAAGTGGTCAACAACCAGGGCTGGTAGCCCCCCTAAGAGGAAGTATTTGGAAATATAAGGGAGGGGGATTCCCTTGGTGGGCACCAGCTTGGGGCCGCTGTCAGCGTTTAGAAGGTAGAGACCAGGGGTGCTAAAGGCCCTGAGAAGCAGGGGACAGTCCCACACATCAAAGAATTGTCTCTAATCATGCCAGTCGTCTCATGTAGAGAAACTGAAGAGATAGAAAAGGAACAGTTCATAAAATCTGGGGGAAGCGACAGAGAACATAGTGTATGGAATCGGGACTGGAAGGTCACTGGGGTTGCGGGCTGGAGGAGGGGAATAATTCTTAGGGCTCCAGGAAGCCCCGGGATAAAGACCTGAGCGTGGACAACATGAGGCCTGCGGGCGGTGACAAGGAGAAGCAGCTGGGGGCGCAGGGCCAGGGGAGGCGGCTGGATCCTGTTAGAGTTCTTCCCAGGAGCACGGAAGGAGGCGGGTGGCAGGGAATGCAGGAGGGCAGGGGAAAGGGAGGCCTGGGTCATTGCTTACCTGAGCTATTCTGCAGCCACTCTCAATGGAAGGAGAAGGACTGTGCGTCCTGAGAAGTGCATGTAGGGAAAGCAGTGATAGCCTTTTGCTTCAGCTTGCAGCTGAAGGGACGGAGAATCCCGTAGATCTTCTTGGCCCACACAACCCAAGGTGGGTGACAGAGGGTTGTGTGAGCAGCTCTGAGGGGCAGGGAGGAAATCACACAAGTGTCAGAGTCCAAGGACCTTGCCCTGCATCCGACCTTCGTGCGCCTGCTCCTGAAGTTGTCCTGAGGATGGGGTAAAAAGCGTCCAGCACAGCGCCAGACATGGAGCTGCCCTGGCAGTGGTGGCAGGCACTGTTGTATTACGTGGTCATCATCGTCATTGCCCGTGTCTCCTCCTGGACCCCCAGGGCTGCGTCCTCTTCCATGTGGGACAGTTTCTGTGGTACTAGTCCCTCGGCCTTGCAGCCTTTTTATGCCTAGTTCCATATGTGGACTCTATGACTCTCTGTGGCAGTGAATTCCTGGACTTAGGTCTATGAACCATGAGACTCTTTTTCAAGGTCTATGTTTAGCAGCTGTTCAGATGCAAGGGTATTGAGGCAGGCCTGGCACACCGTTGCTTCGGCTTCTCCCCCTCTCTGCTAAGAAGCCCAGACACCATTCCCCTTCTTGCCCCCAGCCTTCCCTGAGCCTTTGCCACCGTCCAGGCCTAAGCAGAGCTTGGGACCAGCCTTTGGCAAAGGCAGGAACTGCCTTTTGACCCATGTTAACTCAAAGGCTTGGGTGTCTGTATCAGCCGCTGGGTCAGCGAGCACAGTCCAGCCTATGGGAGGTGCTTAGGGTGTCTGGGAGTCTGCAAGGTTGTACGGTTGTCACTCCTTTCCTGACCCTGCTTCTGTCGTCTCCACCTGGACTGTCCCTTCTGGCTGGCATGTCCCTCAGCTCTCCTAGAAGATGATGTCTCCTTTTCAGTCATCCTACACTATCTCAGACTGGATTTAAATAAGCATGCATTGAGGTGCCCATGGGCCTGAGAAATACCATGACAATGTCCTGTGTGATGGGACAGTCTCTGTTCAGGTAGGATGCTCTGCAGCTGAGCTCATGTCATCCTTACAGACCTCCACAAGCCCACCATTTGGTCATCACCACATCTTCCAGAGGCGCAAATGGAGGCACAGGGAGACAAAGCCACCTGCCCCAGGTGCACAGCTCTTAGGTGACAGAGCTGGGACTGGACCCCAGGTCCTCCATCTCCAAGGCCTGTGTGCTCAGTTCCCAAGCTGTTCTGTCCCTTCTTCGCATGATCAAGCCCACCGGTCCATCCCATGGACCTTACCCTGTGTGTCCTGACCCCCCAGGACTGGCTTTCCTGCCACGCCTCTCCACCCCCCAGCTTTGTGACCAGCGCCCTCACCTCTCATCGTCACTGTCATTTAGTTTGCTGTCTTTCTGGCCCACGCCCTCCACGAGGACATGTGGTTGTCTCCAGCACATAACCCCAACGCCCAGCACATGGTAGATGCTCAGTGGACATGCTCCAAATTAGTGGGTGGGTGAATGGAGGGATGCTCATGACACCCTGAGAGGTTAAATAGCTCACCAGAATCCACGAGGCAACAAAGGGGCTGAACCTGGGCTTGGTCGCACGTCCCGGAGCAGCAGGTCCATGCCGGCCTCTGAGTCCCCCTGCCTTTGGGAGCCACATGGAAATGTTTTGAGGCAACTCTATGCCTTTTTGTTTGATTTCTCCTCCCAGATCACACAGAACTACCTGAAAGGAAGGGGAAATTGCTGATGACAGGCGTGTACTTATTCTCTGCTGATGCTCATAATGGGCAGGAACTGTCTCCTTGTCAGGCACCCTGAGGCTGGCCATCTGGTCTTATTTTAGCAGAGTTTGTATTGTGAGAAAGAGTTTCTGTTAAACACAGGTTGAGTCATCATCTGCTTCTGCCGTTGCACTCCAGCCTGCCCTGCTTTTATCAGCACTGGCTGAGAGCTGGGTCGCACTTGCCAGAAAATTCTGCAGAGTCTCCCTGCTGCTCCCTGGGGCTGAGATGCCCTGTTCTCCAGGAGTGTCACCCCTCCTTTGTGCTTCCTGCCCCCTCAGTACCTACCTTGGCATCTCCTCGCCCACACCAGTAGTCCTCTCAGTTTTTTAATTCATGTTCCCAGGGAGACCATAAGTTCCTCTCAGGTAGCAATCGGCATTTTTTGTCTCCATTTCTATAGGCTCTGGCACGCCCACACTGCCACCGCACACCTGTTCAAGGATGAACCTGTTTTGTTTGCTTTATTTACCATTGATGGGCCTGGCTAGGGAGCTGAGTTAAAGATAGTTCAGGTGCCTTTTTCTGTGGTCACCCACATGTATTTTCATGGATGACAGGCTGGTACAGGGAAGAGAATAAAGACGTGGGGTCAGACCAAATGCACGTCAAATCCTGGCTCAGCTGCCCTATGGTTTGCGGTCCGCCAAGCCCCCCGAGCCTCAGTGTCTGTATCTGTACTGTGGGAAGCAATCCCCACCTGATGGAGCTATGGTAAAGGCTAGATAAAGAATGCATTCAGAGTTCCACCTTTCTCCTCTCCTGGGGAAAGATAGGGACTTGCGAGTCCAGGCCTGAGGCACCTGTTGTCAGAAGTAGCCTTCCCCGCCGCAGCCTCGGGGTCCGACTAAGCTACTGAGCGACTCAGGAATGAGGTCTGAGCATTCTCGGCATGGGGATTTGTTTGCTCCACTCTCGTCGGGCCTCTCAGATGATAAAAGTGCTCAGGCAATGGCTGTTGGAGTTGGGGGAAGGCTGGTGGTCAGCAGAGTTGGTTCTAGAGAGGAACCTTTTAGGAACAAACACCAGAGGCCAGTGAGGAGCCACCCATCAGGTCCTTCAGCGGATGTTCACCAGGGTCTTCGTGCCAGTGAGCTTTAGTTTTCTGGATAAAGCAGCCATCTGATCAACCATCTGAAGGTTGACACCACTGGTGAATGGGAATGTTTATGGATTTACAGACCCTCAATGCTTTTCAGGATGCCTCCCCAAGGTAGAACAGGAGTTCCCCTCTTGGGTTTCACATATTGTCATGGGAAACCCGAGAAATAGATTGGGGTTCCTTTTAATCCTCCTCTGTTTGCATAAAAGTTGGTTGTGCTCCCTTCTTGTCTGAGGATTAGGTTCATTATGTGATACAGCTGGAAACAGAAGGCCAGTGCTTGAGCCAGAGATGAAAAACTGCCAGCACATGTGCCATAATTCAGCCCTCCCCTGCCCACAGCAGACATACATAGTCAATTGCTGCACTGTCTATGCCATCCCTAGAATAGAGCCCCTTACTCACAGTTGAGGGAACATTCAGTCCAGAATTGTGATAATTGCACTTTCTATCAGCAAACATTTTCTCTTTAAAAAGGGGGGAAATGACGTACATATTATTGTTAAAACACCTACCACAGCACCATGTAAATACTCAGGACCCCAGGGAGTCCATCTCAATAGTTTTACTATCAGCCTATTTTACATGAGTATAACCGATAAACACATTGCAAATTATTAATGGAAAACCATGTTTAGGAATTACAGCAATTACAGATCAATTGGATGGAATAATTACTACTATCTCTGAGTAGATTCTTGCTGGCCAAAGAGGGGAGTGCATGAGCTATGGGATTGAGTCCTCTGCTAAGCAGTCCTAGAACCAGGGAGAAAGAGTCCTGAGCTATGGAACAGCCAAGGTGACAATTGTAAGTTGGGGAAATGGTCCCTAGTACCCTAAGAGAGGAAGATGTCACATTCATTACAAATGCTTTCAGCTAAAGGTTATAGAAATCTTGACTAAAAGCAGCTTGAACTGTGGGGTTTTTGTTTTCTACCAAGTGAGAAATCTAGTGGTCAGTAGAATTGGACTGGCACAGTATCTTAACATCTTTTTGAGTTGTCATCCAGAGGTTGGAGGTTTGTCACTTCATGGTCACAAAATGGCTGCTGATGCTCCATGTACCATGTTTGCATTTAAGACAGGCAGAGGCAGAAGAGACCTGACAAAAAGGAGTAACGTTTGTCCTTTTTTATCAGGAGAGCCCTGAGGTGACTTCTACCTTTGTCTCATCGGCCAGCACAGGGTCACATGGCCACCCTTATGGTAAGGGATTCTGGGAAAGTGGGGGACAGGATATCCTGGTTGACTTAGGTCAATCATGATCTTGCTTGTGGAGCTGAGTTTATTGTTACTCTGAATAAGCAGGGGTTCTGTTAGCAAGAAAAGAGGAACCCGGAAATTGGGTAGGAAACTGATAGTGTCTGTAATGGATACTCAAGGATACCATGCTCCAAGTCCCCTTGAGCCATTACAGGCATCTATAGTAAACAGAGCTATAGATGACTTTGTTATTTCTTAATTGTTCATTCATTCATTCATCATTCATTCATGCATTCAAAACATATTTAGTCAGTGCCTAGTAGAGGACAGAAATTGTACTAGGATAGGAGGAGGACAGAATTATTTAGGAACAAATAACAGGGGTGGAGGCTATCAAAGAAAACCTTCTAGAGATGATTTCTAAGCTGAGAATAAAATCTAAATTTGCCAACTTGGTGTGTGTGTGTGTGTGTTGGAGTGGGGAGGTGGATGCCTGAGGGGCAGGCAGGAGAAGTGAGTGCTGCAGGCAGAGGAAATGGCATGGGTGATAGTTTCAGGGGAGGAAGAGGCCTGACCCATTTGCAGATATGAGAGGAGGCCAATGTAGCCAGAACAGAGAAAATGAGCCTGGGAAGAAAGGCAGACACTAGATTCCAAAGTGCCTTATGAGCCAACCTGAGTTTAGCTTTTGTCCTGAAGGTCACACCTGCCCCAGCCCTGTGCAGGTGCAGCCCTGTGCCCAGCTCTTGCTAGTAGGGGGCAGATAAAAATGGCCCTAGCCACTGGCCCCCAACATATAGCAAGTGGCTGGCACATCAGCCTGCTGCATGGCTATGTTATCAAGACTCTTTTGGTTATTAGGGGGTGGCAGGAGGGAATGGTTTAATTTAAAGAAGATGGAGGGTAGTTATTGGTACATGTTATTAAAAAGTCCAAGGGGTGTTGGCTTCAGGCATAGCTGGATCCAGAGGTTCAAATGATGTCATCATGAATCTGTCTCTCACTTTTTAGACTCTTCCTTCCTTTGTGTTTTCTTCGATCTTAGGCAGGCCCTCCCTGAATCATAGCAAGCGGCCATCGGAAGCGCTAGACTGATCTTATGAACTGGGGGCCCCAGAGGACAGAGAAAAAGTTCCAGTGGAGGGTCTATAGAGAGCTGTCTTTGGCCCATCTTGGGTGACATGGCCATCCTGAATCTGATCTCTGAGGCCAAGGGGTGCTGTGCTCTAATTGACAGGCCTGAGTCAGGCGCCTGCCCCAGGGGCTTACAGGGTGAGCAGAGAGGAGAAAGCAATTGAGGTGTTATTAGGCTCAGGTCGACTGATGAGTGAATGCCAGGTGGCCCCTCATGTCTCATTCTTACCTCATCCATCATTACTGGACCACCCCTACATTTGCCCAGCTCCTGCTTTCCTGTACCCCTTCCTGCTGCCCATCCATTAGACCTGAGGACTCACATAAGCTCCCCCACAATGAGCCTCAGTCCTCTGCCCAGGCAGGAAGTGCCTCTCCGGCTCCGTCTAAGTCCCTGCTGCTGTTCCCCCAGCTGCTGTTGTTACTGGCCCAGAGAGAAATAGGAACCCCCTACTTTCCCTCTCCCTCCCCTTCTCCACCTGGCAGAGCCTGGCCAACATCACTGATTAATTCTGTCTTTAATAAAAATGCTGAAGTCTCCTTATGTTGCATAAAGTCGGGCCACGGGCCCTGTGTGTTGCTTTCTGTTCAAAAGTTTTGCAGCAGCCTAGCCAACATACCGACTTGAAGGCATTGATTTATTCTGACCAACACACAGCACTGCTTGTTAGCACTGTCTGACAAGAAATATTGAGCCTACATCCAAGGTTTTACAAAAATATGAATAGATCCCCATCTGGACTCTGAGTTAATGGAGTGTTTTCCTCACTGAACGGAAAACTGAGACAGGGAGTGCCAAACAGCTTTGCTGAGGCACAGGCCCCTGCAGCCCATCCTTCGAGGCTACCTCGGGTTCCTTCTCTCGGAAGCCCCTTCGGGAATCCTCAGTGTGCTGTGCAGGACTCTTTGGGTTGTAAGTGACAGAAAGCCAACTCAGACAGGCACAGGCAGAAATAAGTAAACTTACTAGCTCTTCAAAGTAAAAATCCAAGAGTGTCTGGCTGGATCCTGGGGCTTAAAAAATGTCAGGACTTCACTGACAAGCAGTCACATAGCGGCATTATTCAAAACAATCGAAATTGCAACCAATACAAGCTTAAGTAATAGTAGGAAACTGCCCTATACTCAAAACAATGGGAAGATAGGGAGAAACTATAATCTTTGTCTAGCTTGCAAACTAAAAATGGTTTCTACAGTCTTTTGTAAAGACTCTAAAAACACAAAGAGGCATATCTGAGAGAGTCTCTGCGGCCTGCAACTCCTAAAATATTTACTGTGTACGTATTTATAGAATGTTTGCCTGAACTCTGTTGCACAGCAAAATAAATAAATAAGAAAAGTACAAAAAAAAATGTCAGGACTTGATATTCTCTTTCTCTCTCTCTGTCTCTCTTTCTCTCTCTCAATCTCAGTCTCTCTCTCTCCTTACTCTCCTTCTGGATCTGCTGTCCTGTGTGTGCACTTCATTCTTAAGCAGAGTCTCTCCTCTAACAGCTCCTGGAATTTCCAAGACATATTTTTACAGCTCAGAAGCTTCAACAGGGAGAGGGTGTCTCTTTCCCACATTTCCCAGTGGCTGCCCTGCTGCTGATAGTCATTGTGTTTGACTGGCTCAGCTTTGGTCAAGGATCTAAGATCTAGACCAGTCCTGCCACCTGTTTTTGCATGACCCACAAACTAAGAACGCTTTTTACACTGTAAGTGGTTGGGGGAAAAAAAATCAAAAGAACAGTATATTGTGGCATGTGGAAATTATATGAAATTCAAATTTTGGTGTCAATAAAGCATTATTGGAACACAGCCATGCTCATTTGTTTATGTATCATCTAAGGCTGCCGTTGTACTACAATGGCAGGAATGAGTGGCTGGGGCAGGTTATCTGGCTCACAAAGCCAAACATATTTACTTTCTGGCCCTTTATAGAAAATATTTGCCAACCCCTGGGCTAGACACTCCATGTAAGCCAGTGGGGATGCCCAAGTCAAGGGCCCACTCTCACAGTCCGGGGGTGGACTCAACCCCAGCCAACCAGACCACAGGAGGAGAGGGGCAGAGGGTTTCCAGAAGAAAGGGGATTGAGGGCCAGGTCGACACAACAACAGGTGTCCACTGTACCTGCTGTCTTACACTGGGGTCTCCCAGAAGCAGATGAGTGTGTGAGTATTTGTCCCTGAGGTGGCTAGTTCTCAGGAAGCCCTGTAGGGGTGGAGGGAAGGAGAGAAAAAGAGGCCAACATAGGGTACTTTGTTGAGGACCTACCACTGTGGGTACCTGGGATTCATCCTGCTGGGGATTTCTGGGGGACAGAGTGGGGCCCACACCTCATTATCCCAGCCGAGGAGCAAGGGAGCTGGGCTATTCCTCCTCCAACCCCGACCAGCCCCTGGTCCTCGTGCATATGGGCTCAGCCTTTTCTGGGTGACTATGAGGCAATTTCCTTTTCCAGACCCCTTTCAGTTCGTGGTTAATAAAGTCCTGATGCATGGAGATCTGAGAGAGAGTGAGCCGTTACCAAGGGCCTGAAAAATAAAAGCCCTTTTGTTCATTCAGCCTCCCCAGAAACCTTGCTAAGAGACCCTGGAGCAAGTGTGTTACCACTTCAAGGCTTCGGTGAGCTACATACTTCGCAGGCAGTTGGTGATGACCCATCCCATTCATAGCCTGGAGTTTGGGTCTGTGGGAAGTCCGGTGTCTAGGGAATGGGGATGCCGTCAGCCACAGAGCCATGGTCGCCACTCAGGAGGGTCTCTCCCATCTTCCCATGTAGCGTCTCATGCCCTCCTGTTTTCCCCGTTCTTTGTCTAGAACATATATTATTTATAAGTGTATCTTGAAAACCATGCACATGTGATAGATATCATCATTTAAAATTTATTATTATTAGTTCAACAAAGTTTATTGAGTACCTTATGCCAGGCACTGGAAATACAGTCATGGGAAAAAGCAGCCTAAAATCCCTACCCTCATGGGACTTAAAACCTAGTGGAGCTATTAATTATTATTATTATTATTACTATTACTATTATTGTTGTTGTTATTATATGATGAAGATAGAATAATGGCTATTGTTAGAACACTGGGGCTGCCCTGGTGGATTTTAAAGTGCTGGTTTGTGGCATTCTTCCATTTTAAATGATTTTCTGGTGAAGAAGACTTCTTTTAGCTGAGCCACCCTAGCAGCAAGAGTAGATAGATTCTTGAATGTTTCCGCGCATATCTGTGTTCAGTTAAAGGTGCTTTGGCAGCAGGTTTTAAAGCCATTTGTCATTAGCAGGTGAGCGTATGACATTAATTCATTAAAAATGCCCATGGCACCAGCAGGATCAGAGCTCCTGATCGCTCCCTGAGTGATCCTGATGCTTATCAGGTGTGATACTAGAATTATCTACCTGTTTCTATGCTGCTTTGCCCTATGATCACCACAGACACGTTGCCTTTAAAAAAGGCTGTGGTGAACAGGGCATAAATATGCAAAGATGTAAAAAGCTAACCTTTTCAAACAATAAGGCTTCTCTCTCACTTACCAACTTCACATTTCCCTGTATGGCCCCGGAAGATGACTGGTTAGCCAGAGACGGGTAAGATTCCTCAAGGGAGGAACAACCTAAGACAGGCACAGTCGCAGGGGGGTCATCAGGTGAGAAATTGGGGATCAACAGAGGTGAGGCTTTGGACCTCACCCCCCCTGTTCTGAGAGAAATCTTCTGCATACGTGGATGTTTTGTTGCCCATGTCTAGCTCGGATTAATAGTCTATAGGCACACACCTGATCATCTACATTTGCCCTCTTACAACACTAAACTATGTTTTCTACCTTTATCTTGTATCTACCTACCACTTCAGCATTCTATTAAAAATAATAATAATAAAGAGAGAAATGTAGTATCCACACATAAATCAAGTATAAAAACCAAATGAGTATTCATATTTGAACTGACTGTTTAGAGTTCATAATGCATGAGCAAAACTGAAAGTTTCTGTGGTGACTCCCCTTGTACTGTTCACTATGTAACTTATTCATTATGTAAGAATTCATTCTCCATGTAAGAACTTGTTTGTTATGCCTCAGAAGATTGGAGACTGACGAAAATTAGGCTTGGGGTGGATTAATGATTGTGCATTGAGCATTGACTCCCCTATACAGAATTTTATTGTTGTTAACAATCATTTGATCAATAAATATGAGAGATGCCCTCACAAAAAAAAAAAAAAAAAAAGGACAGACTTCCAATGGTAAAATAAATAAGTAACCGGGATGTAATGTATAGCATAAGGAATATAGTCAAGATATTGTAACAGCTTGGTAGGGTGATAGCTGGAACCTCGAATTATGTATATAAATGTTCTACCACTGTGTTGTACACTTGAAACTAATGTAATGTAATACTGTGCGTCAACTACCCTTCAATAAAAAAATAATTATTAAAAAAAAAAAAAAAAAAAGGCTGTGGTGAGGAGAGATGACAGCAGCTGTGGCTAGATCTAAATCTGAAAACAAATAAAAACTCATGGGAAGTTTCTTGGTTACCAGAGAGCAGATACTGAGGGGTGTTTCTACACAGTCTTTGAAGTACCCTCCCGTCCCTGTGAGCCTTCTGCCTCCGCCTGCCTGCAGCCCTT
This sequence comes from Manis pentadactyla, assembly GCF_030020395.1. Lineage (NCBI taxonomy): Eukaryota > Metazoa > Chordata > Mammalia > Pholidota > Manidae > Manis > Manis pentadactyla. The sequence continues at coordinate 10,667,306 of NC_080022.1, forward strand.
GGCCAGGATCCCTTCCTTGGCTTGTCAGGATGGCTGCTCAGGAAGCCCTCCCAGGCCAGGGTCACCTTCCTCCTTGGTACTGGGGATCCAGGGGAGAACCAATAAATGACACTCCAGTTTTCCCTGCTGATTCATAGCCAGGTATGATTAAAAACAAGAATTGGCAGATGGAGGCCATAAAGTTACCTTTATTACTGGTAACCCCTTGGGTTGGAGAAGAGGAACGGGAACCTAATTAGGCAGATGAGCCTACCCAGGCTGTCTGGGCAGCTGCAGGCCCCTCTGTAAGGCTCATGATGTCAGAAGCAACCAATAGGGGGGTGTCCTGCAGGCAGCTGGCTCCTAAGAGAGTGGGGGCTCACCTGAAACCGGCAGTGAGTGAGGGATGGAGAGGCCAGGAGTATTAGATAAGCCGGAGAACAGGAGGTTTCCAGGCCCCCAGGCCCCAAGGCGCCATACCCTGCATCCCCCATGAGACAGACTGCGGAGTGGGTGGGACAGCCCCCAGCCCTCTTCCCTCATGTCCCCAAGCAGCCTTTCCCTATGAGCTCTGAGGATTTTGTTGCAAGTGGCTGGCAGGAGGCACAAGTGTCCCAATGGCAAGGCACTACAGAGGTTCCATGTCCTGGACCCTCCTGTTTCTTGTCCCATCTCTGAAGCTTTGTCTGGGCCCTTTATCTCCTGAGCTTCCCTGAGGTGGGAAGGACCTGCCCCACCCCGCCAAACCGGAGCCCCATGGGGGAGAGGGGCTCAGCGTGGAGTCAACCAGACATTACTCTTTTTAAATTCTTCATTATATTTAATGCTGTCAAATGACCCTATTAATGAATTGGAAATTTCTAAAATATATATTTTTTAATGACACCTGCCGAGCCACCACCCCACTGAGGAACCAGGAAGGGACGGAGGCTGCTGAGGCCGCCTGTGGGCTCTCCCCTACCCCAGCCCCTGCCCCAGGGAGCCACTGTCCAGAATTAGTCTTTCTCAGAAGCTCATCTGCTCTAATCACACACAGGTTTTGTCCTGAGTTTTGTCTTTATCGTATCTTTGCTTTGTTTTTTTTTTTTAAGTCTTACCATGTGTTTATAGGTCCTTAAATAATTATTATTTTGTTTTTTCAAATGTTACAAAAACATCATATTTTATGTAGGCTCTTGCGCCTGGCTTTCTTCACCCGACATTCTCTTGCTAAAATGCACCCTTGTTGTTCTAGGCGGCTGTGGTTCATTCGTTCTCACTGCTGTATCGCATTCTTCTGGGTGAATATATGATGGTTTATTTAACCGTTCTACCCATGGTGGACGATTGTGGTATATTTGGGGTGGGGGTGGATAATGATAAACAGTGCTGCTTAGAATATTCTTATCCATGACTTCTGGAATGGCTCTGAGATTTATAGTAGGCATGAAATCTCTAGGTTATGGGGTATGTGGTGACCTGGAAAGGCCACGTGTCAGCTTGGGAGAAAGAACCACCCCTTCCTGGTCAATTACCCAGAATGTCAGTACTTCATCTCTTGTGTTCAGCTTTATAAGATCATCCTCAATTACGTTCCCAAGTGGTCTGGAGCCCATGCCCGGTGGTAAGCAGGGTTAGTGTCCTGATTTCTTAAGCCTGCTCAGGGTTTGCACTTTACCCACCTGACTTGGAGGAAATGAGAAATGGACAATTGCCCACACCCACATAATCAACTGCTGGGAGCACAGTGGGAATGCCAGGCTTCAGCTCAGTCCACTGAGGAGACTGTCAAGCAGCAGGTGTGTTTTCCGAACCTGTCCCGTGCTGCCACCTCGGGGCACTAATGGTTAACATTTCCTCAGTATTATTCTTCAAATTCTTAAATTTGGAATTCCTGATTCATCTGCTTGGGTTTAAATCTTAGCTCTACCCTTTTGCTGGTTCAGAGACTTTGAACAAGCTCCCTACCTTCCTTGGCCTCAGTTACTATGTGCTGGGGATAAAGAGACTCATCAAGTCATCATGAAGATTAAATGAACATAGTAGATGCTTAGAACAGTATCTGGCATAGAGTAAACATTCAATAAATGCTAGGCATCATTTTAAAGTAAAATAATCGCTGAAATGCAGACAGCAAACTCTCTTGAGCAAACCAAGTCCCCAGTAAATGTGAGCTCAATATGACTGCGATCATTACCAGGAAAACTCCTATTCATCCTTCAAGATCCAACTATGATATCACGGACATATCCTCCCCTGCCTCTCTATTCTGACAGCATTTTGTGCAGACTCAGAATCCCATCTGTTAGGCTGTGTTTTTATTTCCCTGTCAGTGGTGTTTGTTGCTGTTATTTCTTCCTCTTTCCCCAACTAGATGATATCTTCCAGCATTTTATTCTCTTACTCATCCCTGTGTCCTTGATGGCCAGTGCAGAGTAGGTGCTTAGTTTGTGAAACGAAGGGATGATGTCAAGGTGACACTGGGTCTTAGAGGTGTGTCAGAGCTGCTGCTCTCACGTGTGGTTGCAGAGCAGGCGAGAAAGGGGAGCCAGCCTGGCCACATTCATTCGTTTCCTCTGAGTTGCAATAATTCTAAGGGAGGAGGAGCCAAATGGTCTTTGTCCTGCCTGCTGCCCTGGCCAGTGCCTCATCAGCCCTCCAGGAGCTCCAGCCAGATGCCAGGCTGGGCCTTCAACCCTGTGCCCTGGCCCATTGTACTTTCTGACCCTCCTCACCACCTGGCATCACAGAAAACCGACTTTCCCTCACATTGTATGGTTCTCATTGGCTGCCTCTGACTAAGAATTCCTTTTGATTCTTAATTGAGTCTGGGAGAGGACTTGAACAGTGACTGCTATTTGAGTACACTCCTCTGTAGAGGTCAATTATTTCCTTTATTTAAATAATAGCCATTGAAATGATTAGATGGCTGGGCCCTGGGACATCTGGGATTGGAGATCTAATCACACACAGAATTACTAGCAGAATTACTCATTTCAGCCTTTTTCTCCCTAATCACGAGCCTGCTCCTCCCTTTTTGAGCATTTGGGCACCCTTGTCCACCTCTCCAGAATCCAGTCTGTGGGAATACAGTTGCAAGGGAGGAGAGACATTTAGCAAGCGCATTCAGTTTCCCTTAAATGTGAACTAAAGGATGAAGGCTTTTCCTGATGCCAAGAAGAGATGATGCTGCAAACAGGCGGCTGAATTACTCTCACCACCCATGGCAAGTGACGGACTCTGGGCCTGATTTCCTGAACTGTATTAAATAGGGGTTGCCATTCGACTGTAGGCTGCCCTCGAGCTGGAAAATACAACCCTCATCCGGGCAGAAAGAGCCACACCTGCCTGGTCACTTAGCCTAGAGGTTTCCTCGCCTCTTGTCCGCTATGTGCCTCATCATCCTTAATAGAGACAAACCCTTCAAGTCCAGGCAGGGGCTCATTTATTTAAGTGCCCTTATTGCAGGTATCAGACAGTAGGTTCATAGACTCGTATTTATTAAATGCATTCCTTCTATGTACCAGATATTATCTAGACACATGGAATGGACACAGCAATGCCAGGATGCCAGATGTCAGAATGGTCACCTTCATATAGTACATGATAGATGATAGATAGATAGATAGATAGATAGATAGATAGATAGATAGATAGATAGATAGATGATAGATAGATAGATGATAGATAGAAATAGAGATAATTTAATTCATACGGTGATAAAGACTGTGAAGAAAATTACAAAGGGCAATGGCGAGAGAGTAATGGGGGTCAGGAGAAACCCAAAGACACTCAGGAAGGGACATATGAACTGAGATCTGAATGCTGAGAATGATCATGCAAAGATCAAGGGAAGAACATTCTGAATGTCAGGAACAAGTGTGAAGGCCCAGGGTACAATAAGCTTGGCAAGTATGTGGCACTGTGCCAACTTTTACAGGTAATTTGCTTAGAAATGGTGCCAAAAATGGGTTGTGTTCCAAAGCACAAGGCTCAAAATATGAAAAAGACGTGCCCTGTCCAAAGTATTTAAGTGAAGGACCCTAGAGTTAGGAGGTCCTTTCTAAATCTTTATAGCATTATAGGGTTAAGGGCCCCCTGTGAGCAGCAGGGTCCTGATGCTGGAGCCGGAGGTGCCCATCTCTTCCCGACTCCAGTGACATTCCCACTGAAATCAGCAAATGATACAAATCAGGTATGTTTTCTCAGTCAGTTTGCAAACATTTGCCAGCATGCCACTGACTCCAGGGCCCCTCTGGGAATAGTGCTCTTGACAATGGGTTGGACCCTCTCACCCCTTGTCTACTACTCTCTCTTGTTCTAGACACTCCAGCCTCCCAACCAATCCTCAAAGTGGCTGGTGGCTCCTGCTACCAGGCTTTGCACTCTCTGGTCCTTTTTCCCCAGACGTCTGCCAGCCTGGCCTCCTAATCTCCTTCAGCCTTTGCTGAGATGTCTGCCCCTGCACTGCCTGTCTCCCTCCCTGCTCTATCTTTCTCTGTAGGATTTACCACCAGCTATGGTATCTTTTACTGGTTTATCTTTTTTATTCTCTGCCTCTCCCCCTGCTGGAGTGTAAGTGCCAAAAGGAAAGGGGAACTTTCATCTGCTTTATTCACTGTTTTATACCCAGCACTTTAAACAATACCTGACACATAGTAGGTGTTTATTCACCTTTTGTTGAATATATGTATGAATGGCCTGGTCTGGGTTGTTTTTTTTTTTCCCCTCTAGTGGATGCATCTGGCTGGTGTTGTCTCTTATTTCCAGAATAATGATAGACGCTGAGGGTCAAGCAGACCTCAGTGAGGGAACAGAGACAGGCAGGAGGGAGGGTCGTGCCTTACACCAACAGCAAGGCCTTAGGCAGGGCACACTGTCCTCTTGTGTGAAGTAGCAGCCCTGGGAGTCCTTACGTTCCTACATCATTTAGTGAATTATTCACCCCAAAATTTTAATATCTAAAAGTTATTATTGTGCTGAATGGAATTGACATATGTTTACATTATTCTAACATTTCCGTGTGAAATCTGTTTGCCTTCATGCCGTGCTATCATTTTAAGGCATGTTACACACAAGGATCAGAGGAGCAGTACAATTTGCAATGGGAATTCTTTTTCCTTTGAGCTATTCTTTTTTTTTCTTAATTTTTACTTTTATTAAAGTAATACATGCACATAATTAAAAAATCAAAGAGCATTAAAATGCTTATAATGAAAAATGCCAATCCTGTGCTTATCCCTCCCCTCCCCTGATTGCAGCTCCCCAGAGCCAAATGCTTCCCACTCTTTTAGCTGGGTTGTTTGCTCCTCATCTCCATATTTTGAAATAGTTTGCATATTTCTATTTTGTGGCTTATCTGCTCTAGACATTATCTCTCAGTGTCCTGTGGTGGTGGGTGGAAATTTAGCTCTCTTGGAACCTTTTCACCCACTCCTCCCTTTCAATCTCCCAATATAGTTGGATGATACTTGTGTTGACATTTATTAAAACTGTTTTTGCTGTAGAGTCAGGAAGTGTACCTGACTCCCATCCTGTTCAAATCTATGCCTACTGCGTGCATAGGTAGGTACCAGCCTCAGGACAGTGGGTGGGGTGCAGATGGGGGATGCAAGGACACAGGAGGTTGAAAAAAGAATAATTAAAACTCACTTCCATGGGTTGGGGAAGAAGGCAGCATTACGCTGAGCCCTGAAGGCTGACAAGGAGGTAAGCAATGGAAAGACGGATGGCTTTGCAGGCACAGGGAGGAGCATGGGGTGCCCCTCATCTCAAAGCTTCAGATCTCACAGTGGCTGCAGTCAGCAGTGAAACCAGGCTCACTAGAAAAGCTAGCCTTTCACCAGGCCCTGAAGATGAGCGAGGTTTTAGCAGACAGCCCTGGTGAGCTGTCAGACCCCAAGATTGTTCAGGACACAGGAACTTACTTGCATGGCCGAGACCCAGAGGTGAAATTGATTTCAGCATATCTGCCTCCCTGTCACTGGATTTAAATGTCTTCCTGTTATAAACTTAAGATTGTTTTGAAAGAAATACCTGCTAACCTGCCATCCCACCGCCCTGACACATCATTTTGTATTCCCCACATACCCTTCTAGCCCTCATCTCTGCATAGACATACATGGTTGTCGTTTTCCCTGGCCTTGAGTTTGTGGAACCCACCAGTGGGCCTGCAGGTGCTGGGAGTTCTCACAAAAATCCCAACCTCGGTGTGTCTTTGACACTGCAGCCCCTCAGCCAGCTGGGCAAAGACACCCTGGACCTTACACTGCCTTGGAACTGTGTCTTCCTGCAGAAAAGAGCATGCTCATAATAGCTTTCAAAAGCATTTGGAGTTTTACTCCTCACCCTCAGCCTCCCAGAGATGGAGACCAGGAAGAAGTTCCAAAGGGGGATCCAGTGCCCTTTTCTTTTTTTATAGATAATTATTTTTTATTGAAGGGTAGTTGACACACAGTATTACATTACATTAGTTTCAGGTGTACAACACAGTGATTCAACATTTATATACATGATAATTCTAGGTACCAGCTATCACCATACCAAGTTGTTACAATATTTTGACTATATTCCTTATGCTATACATTACATCCCGGTTACTTATTTATTTTACAATTGGAAGTGTGTACTTTTTTTTGTTCTGTTTTATTTTGTTTTTGTGAGGGCATCTCTCATATTTATTGATCAAATGGTTGTTAACAACAATAAAATTCTGTATAGGGGAGTCAATGCTCAATGCACAATCATTAATCCACCCCAAGCCTAATTTTCGTCAGTCTCCAATCTTCTGAAGCATAACAAACAAGTTCTTACATGGAGAACAAATTCTTACATAGTGAATAAGTTACATGGTGAACAGTACAAGGGCAGCCATCACAGAAACTTTCGGTTTTGCTCATGCATTATGAACTATAAACAGTCAGTTCAAATATGAATACTCATTTGATTTTTATACTTGATTTATATGTGGATACCACATTTCTCTCTTTATTATTATTATTTTTAATAAAATGCTGAAGTGGTAGGTAGATACAAGATAAAGGTAGAAAACATAGTTTAGTGTTGTAAGAGAGCAAATGTAGATGATCAGGTGTGTGCCTATAGACTATGTGTTAATCCAAGCTAGACCAGGGCAATAAAACATCCACGTATGCAGAAGATTTCTCTCAGAACGGGGGGGTGAGGTTCTAAGCCTCACCTCTGTTGATCCCCAATTTCTCACCTGATGGCTCCCCTGAGACTGTGCCTGTCTTAGGTTGTTCCTCCCTTGAGGAATCTTACCCGTCTCTGGCTAACCAGTCATCTTCCGGGGCCATACAGGGAAATGTGAAGTTGGTAAGTGAGAGGGAAGCCTTATTGTTTGAAAAGGTTAGCTTTTTACTTCTTTGCATATTTATGCCCTGTGGCTTCTATGCCCAGCATTTGTCTTGAGGTATCTTTACCACTTGGAAGAATTATGATACTCGGTAAATTTGATATGAGGCACGAATTCTATTTAAGGGTTGTAATTAGGAAGGAAGAAGAAAAGCTATAGAAGTGGCAGGCGGAAGAAAACATGGGAAGATTGATTATTTCTTTGACATATCTTCTTGTAGAGTAACTTCAGCATGTATAGGTTTTAAACTACTACTTAAATTGCACACACACATTAACATAATAGGAGTATAGTTACATAACCAAAGCATACCTGTAATTACCAGCCATCTCCAGTGAAACCAAGAAAACCAGTTAGGCACCTTAGGCATTTGTGAAAACTTGTCTATGATATGGTGGATATTGTCCAACTGAACTTGAACAGTCTGAGAGAAATCAGACAAATTAAAACAACCCATTCCTGGGGAATGTTCACATCCCTTATGTTCTTTTAACAGTAAATAGTCTGTAGTTGTAAGATTTTGGAGCGCTACAATTTGCACTTCTCCTAATTCTTGGTTGAGTTCCAACAGTATAGATCCAGTCCAATTTGTTGTTTTACTGTATGCACAGGCCAGCTTAGATATCTCCTTCCTCATTCCCATGGCAAGTCCAGGAACTGGTGGGATGAGTGCATCTACAGCTGTAGCAGTGCGTGGATCTTTGTTGGGGTTTTTTGATGATCATCTTCTGGCATGAGTCTTCCAGAGAGTGCAGATGTTGGAAGTTCTTTTTCATATCGTATCTTAGTTCATTTTCGGGGTAGCCCAATTAGGCTTTGATCCTCTGTATAAACACAAACAGACCCTTTGCCTACACTTTTATATGCCCTTTATACCCTTGTGTAGCACTCATTGGAGGTTACCACACAGGAACGGCCCTTTTTTTTTTTTTGTTATCACTAATATACACTTACATGACGAATATTATGTTTACTAGGCTCTCCCCTATACCAGGTCCCCCCTATAAACCCCTTTACAGTCACTGTCCATCAGCATAGCAAAATGTTGTAGAATCCCTACTTGCCTTCTCTGTGTTGTACAGCCCTCCCTTTTCTCCTACCCCCCCATGCATGCTAATCTTAATACCCCCCTACTTCTCCCCCCCCTTATCCCTCCCTACCCACCCATCCTCCCAGTCCCTTTCCCTTTGGACCTGTTAGTCCATTCTTGAGTTCTGTGATTCTGCTGCTGTTTTGTTCCTTCAGTTTTTCCTTTGTTCTTATATTCCACAGATGAGTGAAATCATTTGGTATTTCTCTTTCTCCGCTTGCCAGTGCCCTTTTCTGAAGGGTATGCTTTGAGCTCTCACTAGCAAGCCTCTGACAGGGAGCTTAGATTTGAACCTGTTTCTACTGCAGCATCCCTGGCCAAGCCTCGGAGCCTGATGTGGATGTGTACAGGTAGCTTTGGGAAAGCTCCTGCCCCCCTTCACTTGTGTTTTCCCAGACTTTTAGGCAGGTTGCTTTGCCTTTCTGAGCCTCAGTCTCCTCATCCGTAAAATGGGGAAATTAACTGGGCCTACCTCCTCTACAGGTTGCTTTGGAGGTAAAATAAGACTGTGTAAGTTAAAGGCCTGGAAGAGTGTAGGTTCCCAGTAGCTAGGGCTTTCCTCCCCTCCCCAGCCCCTTCCCATAATTAACAGTGTGTCACTGAAACACACGTCACATTTCTTGGCCCCACATCCTTCCTGGGCTGTCAACCTGGCCAAACATGTGCTGGAAGAGGTCTCTCTTGCAGGTCTCCCTTTGGGCACAGAGCCAAGATTTAAATGACATTGTTCTCCATAAAGAAAATGTGAGTAGCTGTAGGTTATCAACTGATAACCTGAATGGGAATCAACTCAGATAACGTAGCCCCTTTCCAACAAGGAGGAAATGGAAATTCCTCACAGTCTTCCACTGGGTTGGCAGCTTCACAGCTGGGGGACTTCAGTGGGTAGTCCAATATCCCACCATGGTGCCTGGCTTGTTTGTGGGTTGGATGGATGGATGGGTATATGCTTGAGTGGATGGGTAGATGGGTGGATGGATGGATGGATGGATGGGTAGATGGATGCATGGGTGATGGATGAGTGGATGCATGGATGGGTAGATGGATGGATGGATAATGGATCAGTGGATAGATGGATGGGTAGATGGATGGGTGGTTGAGTAGATGGATGGATGGGTGGGTGGATGGATAGAGGATGGGTAGAGGGAGGGAGGGAGGAAGTAAGAGGTGGGGATGAGTAACCCTTTCCTTCAGTCTTGAATGTCCTTGACAAGTTGGCTATTCCTCTATGGTACACCTGTGCTCCTGTGCACACCTATGTTAATAGGTACTTTTCAAGAGGTGTGTGTTAGTCCAGGTTCTCCAAGAAGCAAACACCAAGATGGAATTAAACATGCAAGGATTTTATTAGGGAAAATGTCTGTTTGAGGGAAAATGGAGAGGGAGCTGGAGAAGGCTGGTGAGCTGTCAGACCGCAAGTAATAGAGAGAGAAGAGTTGAGCGGAAGCATCTGAGACTGCCATACAGCCAAAGGAAGGTTTAGGGAAGCTGTCTAGGAGTCCTCAAGCCAAAACTGGCCTTCAGAGGAGGCCCCTGTCTCCCAGGAGTGCACCCTGACTTTGTATCTCTGTCATGTTCCATCACTGGCTGGAAGTGGCCCCAGAGAAGATGGCCTCTGTGCAAAGGCAACAGCTGGGGCCCTCAGTCACTTTGCCTTTCTGTATTTGGAAATCTCAAGGTGCATTCTCATGGGCCAACATGGAACGAAAATTCTATAGACATAAATTTTGGAGTTGCTGAAATTCTTGGGGATTCAGGATGCACGTTCACATAGCAAAGTTGCCAAGAAGCCCTGAAATAAAGAAGTCTGTTCAATTCAGCATGTCCCAAATACATTTGGCTAGGGAACCTTTTTTCATAGAATGGTTCCAAGGAATAGAGTTTGAGATCCAGCGGTCTAAGTGTAGCCCAAGAGTTCCCAGCCAAGAGAGAGAAGAAAAGAGAAGAGAACAATGTGAGAGAGAGAAATAGATGATACTGATGGAGGCAGAACAAACACAAAAACACAGAGCAAGGGAGAATAGATGTCACTGGTTGTTTTCACAGACCATGAAATACTGAAAAAATTTTTTTAATTATTATCTATTTATATATGTAAAGAATCTAGGGGTTCCTGATCAAGGCTGACATAGGAAACAAAGTCATTTCATTTGATTTAGTAACAACCAGGCCTCCTGTGTGCACAGAACACTACAGCTTATAAAGCTCTGGCCATTTGCTGTCTCCCGTAGAATGTCACCTGCAAGCGAGTCCAGGCTGGAGGGTTACTGTCCTCATTTTGTTGCTAACAATGACATTGACCGTGGTGATCATAACTGTTGATTTACTGAGCACCCTCTAAGTGCCAGGCACTCATCTAAGCAATTCTACCTTTACTAACTTTATTCTTCCTGCACAAGAAAGTGACTGTGGCTCAGAGAGATTAAGTGACTGAATCAAGGTCACACAGCCAGCAAGCAGCAGACTGTCATTCAAACCCAGGTCTGTCTGACTCTACCGCCCCTGCCAGTGAGTGAGCTCAGCAGTCCCTCCTGGCCCCTCTTGGCCCCTTGCTTGCCTGATACAGCAGTAGGAGTGTGCAGGTCCCCTAAGTGGGCTTTTTGTAAGCTGCTCTATATCACAGTGAGAAATAGGCGCAGGGAATATAAAGTAGATGTGATTTTTCTCCCCCTTTCTCTTACTGCCTTTGTTTATTGAGGGACAAATCATTGCTTTTTCGTTTGTGTTTCTAGCACAATAAAAATAAAAGATATGCTGGCAATCTGTTTAAAAGCTTACGCAATTCCAGAATTTGAACTGTCAATTTATGCCGCACGCTCATCTCGCAGACATCATGGTGCCAGCCTCCTGGGCCCGCCAAGGGCTTCTGAAGTTGCCGTTATCAATCACGTCTGGGCGGCCACAAGCTCAGAGGTGGACTTGGCCACTTCACTGGCTCCAGCTGAGACCCCCAGAGGACAGACACAGCCGCCTTAGTGTAATTGTTGGAGCTGCTTTGGAGCTTGTAACAGAAGAGGGCTCCCAGGTGTGGGAAGGTCCTGTTCCTTTGACGCCCATCTCCACATTCCAGTCTGAGCCTTGGGTTCACAGAGACGTAAATGTGTCTGTCTCTGTGTTGCACAGAGAAAGGGGTTCTGGCAGCACTTTAGTCCTGCCCGTGTGCTCATCTGCCCTCCGACCAGAATGTCAGCACTATGAGGTGAGGCCTTAAACAGTCCCTGGTACACAGCAGGCACTCAGTAAATATTCGCTGGATGGACGAATGGATGTCACATGCACGTGGGGGACAAACACACGTTGGAGGAATGGGCGGGGGCAGCCCTCCAGCCAGCGGGCGTGCCTTTCGCTCCCTCCCTGCTTCTCCCTTCCTGCAGACAAGCCCTCTGCCCTCTCCTCGGCCTTCCCAGCTCTCCTCTCTCTTGTCCTTTCTCTCTTGTTTGCTGTCTTTGACTGGCTTCTCCTTCCTCCCAAGATGATCGGGATGAGCCAGGGAAAGACAGCTGCAGAAACAGGGAGGGTTGCTTTGAGCCGAGTCTGCTCTCTCCAGGCTTCAGCGGCCTTATCTGTAAAATGGGAAGAATGCACCCACCCCCGTGCCTGCTGCAGAGGGGTCCGGAGGATGTGATGGGAGTGAGCTAGCAGGTGGACAGAGTCAGGAATGTCGGTAACCAAAGACTCCCCTTGTCCAGGAAGACAGTACCTCTCTCTGGAAGCCTTGTGTGTTGGGTGCACAGAGCCTTGGTTTGGAGTTCAGCAGGGGACACCCCAGTAGAGGGGACAGCACAAGCAATCCAGTCTTAAGAGTCTGAAGCTACAGATGTCAACTGTCAGTGAGAACGACAGTTCCATTAGGCAGCTGCCCACTCTCTGCATGAGTGATTAAAACGTCGCCATCCATCCTGCACTCTATACATCATTTCACCAGCCTGGCATTTCATCGAGGGCCATGTGCACACCGGGCACTCATGTCATTCTCCGAGGGCTGCATGGAGGCAGAGTTGGAGGGAGACATCTGTGCAGCTTGTCCCTGGGACACCTTGGACACAAAAGCTGGTGAGAGCTTGTAAGGCCGCAGGAGGCCCATGTGCATGGAGAAGGGCCAGCTAAGGGGCCTGATGTTGTAGCTTAAAGAAGCAGGGCTGGGAAAGAGGGGGTCACTGGGATCGAAACTGGGGGTCCTGGGGATCACCCAGTCCCTGCCCTCATTTTACAGACCAGCGAGGTGAGACTAGGGCAGCCAAGCTCCCTGTCTTTGGCCACTCTCTGAGTGAAGGATTAGTGGTTTAGGACCATCTGCCTCCCCCAGAGCCAGGTCCCATGCAGATCGAGTTGCCAGGTGGTGGTATCCTGCAGTGCCTGCTGACTTGCAAGAAGGGGTAACTGATGTCAACACAGCAATACTAAAAACCGCTAGCATTTGTCAAGTGTTAACAGTGTACCCGCACTGTGCTAAGCTCGTGGTGCAAATTAACACAGATATTTCTACAGCAATGCCATGTGTGTCTTCCTGGAAACCCCACATTCTGTAAAATCATGGACCAAAAACTGCAGGGCTTAAGCAAACAAGGTTGGGGGAGTCACTCCAAAACCTTGGGGACTTTGTAACTAGAGCACGCTCAGGAACAGTAGGGTCATGTAAGAACACTAGCTCACAGTTGCAATGTGTCCCCAGCTTCTCTGTGGGTCACTTCCGTGCATTCTTAAAAGATACATTGAAAAGCCTCTGCTTTCTTTTCTGAGATGTGGAGCCCAGAGGCACCTGCTTTGCATAGAAACCATTTTCTTCAAAATTAAGAATTGGATCCAGGCTGTTGCCTTTTCCATTCGCCCACTGTTTTCCTACAGTGAAGCTTCTTCAAGCTATTTCATCTCACTCAAAGCTCCCCGAATAGCTTGAAAGAGAGAGGCACGCGCAGTTCTCAAAGCCACTAAATCAGTTGCTACTTGCAATAGAGAAGAGCTCCTGGGTAGATTTTCTCCTTTTTTTGGTTAGGATCTTCATATGCTGCAAAGACTTTACCATTTTGAGAAAGCTTGCCCATGATTGCTTCAAAACAATGCCACAAACCAACAAGTCACCTGCATTCCGTGACCCCCACTCCCTCAGTGACCAACCACATAGGAGGTAGTTATGGCAAACAGGCCATCTCTGCTCAAATCCTCACACCAACCCAAGGACACAGGCACTACTAAAATTGCCCCCATTTTACAGGTGCGAAGACCAAGGCTTAAGACACTTGCCCAAAGCTATGCAGTTAATAAGTAGAGCACATCCTTAGAGCTAGTGTGCCCAGGCCCGTCATGCATGCCGCACAGCTAGGGGTGCTCTTCTTTGGGGGCTGGTGGTGGCCCTAGTGACTCCCCTGTGCCTAGGAGGCAGCAGCTCTGTGATGTTCCCACGTCAGAAGGCCCCAGACCCTCCCCACCTGCAAGCTGCACTTCCTCCCTCCCTCCTGGCCTTCACACAAGGGGCCCCCATGTCTAGGCTTGGTCAGCACTTCCGGCCTCTGCCTGTGCCAGGATTGACAGCACTGGGCCTATTTCCAAAGGACCAGATGGTCTCTCTGGGCACATTTGCCCAGAGTTCATGCCACTGGCAGGAGATGACAGAAGTGGACCTCAGAAAAGTGTTTTGGAAATGGGGCCCAGGGGCTTGGGGGTATGGAGTGCAACTTCTTTGATCAGAAATGCTTTTCTGCCCTGTAATAGGATCATAAGAGTTAACATTTTATTGAGTGTCCCTGTGTGCCAGACTCCAGACATCTTTACATAAGTCAGCTTTGCTTTTTGCTACTCAAAGTGTGGTCCATGGACCAGCAGCAACCGTATCACCAGGAGCTTGTTAGAAATGCAGAATCCCAGGCCCCTCCCAGAGCTGCTGATGCTGAATCTGCATTTTAACCAGATCCTGGGCAATTCCTGTGCTCACTGAAGTTTGAGAAACGCTGAGCCAGACTTTACCTTTGCTCTCCAGGGGAGGAAACCGAGGATCAGAAGGGAGTAATGAGTTGCCTCAGAGAATCCCAGAGCTGGGGAGAAGGCAGAGCTGAGATGTGAATTTGTCTGGGTGGCTCCAAAGTCCAGGCATAGTCTTCATTTGGCAGGTTCTTCAAGAGGGCCTCTAACCCATGCCTGGGTCTGAAGGATTCCAGGCTGAATGAGTCTTGTCCCTTCCTCAGGGACTGGCTGTTTAGCAAGAGGTGGGGTGGCAATGGAGTGGTCATGACAGTTACTGTGTGGCAGTTGCCACGACAGGACACTTACGGCAGAGGAGCACAGGGCCACAGAGGCCAGGAAGGGTGTCCAGCAGGAGGAGACAGGCAAGACCTGAAGAGCAATATGAGCCTGCCCAACGGCACCTACTGGGTGCCCAGAGTCATTCAAACATTGTGCATCCTGACCCATGGGATCCTCACCACGCTGGGCAGGAGGGGCTGCCTGCAGCCCCATTTCTCAGATGGCTCATCTGAACAACACAGCTCTTCTGCACCAAGTCTCAGAGCTAGTGCAGGTGGTGGAGGTGAGCTTTGCACCCAGGCAATCCGGCTCTCAACCCTACAGGGTCCTGCCTCCCGGTGGGGCAAGAATTTCCAGGCAGATCGAAAAGCATGAGCAAAACCAGATAGTGTCTTTATCTGGAGAGTGGTTAACTATGATTTGGTGACAGCCCTGGGCTCCAGTCTTCTCTCCTCATGCCTCTCCCATCCAGTCCTGCCCCTGTTCCCGAGAGAAGCATGGGGGTCCCGGCTAGGGACCACTTGTTGCAGATTGGTGCTGGTGCAGAAACTTCCCTCCTGTTTCCTAAACTCCCGTTGGGGCTGAGACACCACAGCTGATGGGCACCAGTAGCCAGTGGGTCACCCTTGGCTGAGGAGTAAAGATCCAAGGAAGAGGGAAGACAGCCTGGTTTAGGGGGCAGAGACATGCTTCTGGGTCAGGTGGCCTGGATTTGAGTCCCAGAGAAGCCGTAGAACCTCAGATAAGAGCAGCCTACCCGGACTTTGTGGACTGCATGTGGACGCCCCCCTGGCCAGCCTGCTTCGACGGCCACTGAGGACCCCAGCCAGCAGTCTCAGTTCCATGAGAGCCCCTGAGCTGCCCCCAGGGACGCCGTCGGGCCCTTTGTGAGGGAGCCCTCCCAACAAACATTTAATGTGCCTACCTGCGTGCTGACTGGTCGTTTGGGCTGCCATAGTGCGTAAGACCCTCTGGGTGGCCCTTTTGTGTGGTGGACTCTTGTCTGTCAGGGGTTCCCTCGCAGTATTTGAATCACCTCTCCTAGTTCCTGAAGAGAAAGGAGGGATCTTGTCCATTAAACACGAGGCCCAGGTCAGGGTGGGAGAGGCATATTTATTATCCAGCCACTTGGGTATTTCTGAGCTTGTTGGGGTCCGGCCAGTGTTCTCAGCATGTACACTTTGGGAATTACTAACTCTGCATGATTTTTGTGGGCTGAAACTCCCCTGGCTGTGGAAGCTGGCTGGAAAACCCACAGGTGAAATTATTCCAGGAGCACCGCAGATCCAAAGCACCAAGTAGGTGGGTGGTAGGAAGGTGGGAAGGTGACTGTTGATTTTAATTTAGCCCAGCGATCAGGGGTCTGGGAAATGTGACTCACGAATTTATCAGGACTATTAGCAGCCCGTTTCCAAACTTCTAAACTGACGATGACTTTAAGAATAGGAGGTTCCCCTCTATAGCTGCTGGTCTTCATATCTGTCTCCCTAAGCCAATAACATCACAGTTATTTTTATCTGTTGCCTATTGTTCTGGGTGGAATTATCCTCCCAACCCTGCTGATAAGGAGAGTTTCAAAATGACTTTGCAGCTCAATGGAAGGCTAAATGGCTGCCTTTTCTGATTTTTCTCATCAGCCCCCCAGCCCTGCCCAGTAGCTCCCCCAGCACACACACAACGCCACCCTTAGAAACCTGGTTCATCTGCCATCTTCTGACTCATTCGCCATCCAGTTGCCCAGCTGACCAGGTGTAGTCTTGCTTTGAGATGGATCGCGGACATGGCCAAGGGGCATCCTGGCCAGCCAGGCCGTTCGCCATAGGGTGTCCCTTGGCTTTGGCATCAGCCTAGAGCTCAGAACTGGTGGCTGTCCTGCAGCCAGAAAGGGCACCAGCTCACTCTGGAGCAGTTCTTCTGTGCTGGGCACTTTGCACGGCCCAGCACAGAAGGAATGACCCTGCTGTACAC
The DNA here is from genome assembly GCF_030020395.1 of Manis pentadactyla. NCBI lineage: Eukaryota > Metazoa > Chordata > Mammalia > Pholidota > Manidae > Manis > Manis pentadactyla. The sequence continues at coordinate 10,683,934 of NC_080022.1, forward strand.
GTGGAAACTGAAGCCCAGGCAGAACGCGCCGCGCACCCAAGGTCAGTGGCAGGGTTGCAATGTGAAACCATCGCTGAGGTTGAGCCACTGCCCTGAGCCACCAGCCTGCCTACACAATTGGAACAGAAGTTTCCAGAGGAAAGAGAAGAAGTCTGTTTCCCCCTTTGAAAAGAGGGAGAGGCTGCTTGCCCTGTACTGTCAAAGCAGTTCAGTTGAGGGATTGATTTTGCAATAAGCCACCAAAATGATGGTACATTTACTACTTATGTCGCCGACGAGGAGCACATTAGTAATCGGAATGCGCCATTGGGATATGGCAGGTGTGTAATAATATGACTTACATCCTTGGGGGGTTGGTTTAAGGTATGTAATAGTTATTCAAGGGCCTGCGCTATAAAATGAGATGCAGATAAACACCACTGAGGTGTTCAGAGACACTGCAGCTCTTGCAAGGATAATGGCCATAGAAATTAGGGAGGGGATGCAGAGAGAGGAAGGGGGTCCAGGAAGGACTCTCCCCACATGCATGTAGTAACAAATGTCAAGAGCACATATTCCCTGCTAACACAGATGCCAGTCCCTGAGGAACCCCTACTTTTGCCTTGTTTCTTAAATCTTAGATTATTCTCATAATGGCTATCGCCATTGTGCCCATTCTTCCAGAATAAAATGAGTGTATATTTGTCACTGGGCTGTTACAAGCTTAGTCAGATTTTACAGTTTGGTAGGAACTCAGATTTTTCCCTCTCCTGTCATCATTTGCTGCTGCTCTTTGAGAGGGGAGAGAATTGGAGTTGCGGAATTAGCCAGAGAAAGTTAAGAGGCGCTTCAGAAACTATCTTCAGCCACATTTGGGGCTTTCTGCAGAGGACACCAATTTGTACTCGGAACAAATGGGCTCACGGGTACAGGAGAGATGTGGGTTAGAAGTCAAGGGCGAGAAGGGTGGCAGGAACGCATAAAGGTAAGGAGCACAGCTGTGGCGTCCTGCGGGCTCCAGGTCGAGACCTTGCGCAAGTCAGGGTGCTTCTCTGAGACGTGTGTTGTCTCCTCTGTGAGTCAGGGTAACAGCCCCCTCTGCAGAGGGCATTAGGGAGATGAAACAAAACAGTGAATGTCGAGCACTTAGCACAGTGTCTGACCTCTGGGTCACTGCTATTAATGTGACCGTAATTGAATGTCACATGGTAAGCACTGTGGAAATGCAGAAGACATCTTCGAAAAGGGCGTAGTCCCAGAGAAGATGCTCTGACGTTCACAGTCCCGCCAGCAGAGGGGCCGCCACCAACCATGGGACTGTGGGACCCTCAAAACAGAGGTAAAGGTGATTTGGGCAGGGGGCCCCTTAGACTCTCTGGGGCCCAGCTTGATGTAGAGGCTTGAGGACACCCACAGATTCGTTAGCATTTTGGGGACTTCCACCCAGTGAATTCTTTTGAAATGTTTTGTTACTTCATCTCCCTCCCCTCAGGCTCTTTTGCTCATCAGCTGGGAGAAGCCACCCCAGCTGTTTGAATCCAGCGTCCCTTCGGCATGGGCACGGCAAACTGTTTTTTCTTGTGTTAATCATTTTCTTGAGATATAATTCCCTACCACACGACCCACTTTAAGTGTTACAGCCCTAGACAACCAGTACTCTCTTTCTATCTCTACAGATTCCCCTTCTGGAAATCTCACATAAACGCAAAATTTCATGTAATACTGGTCTTTTGTTACTGGCTTCTTACCCTTCGCATAATGTTTTCAAGGTTTACCCACGAGCCTTGTGTCCGGAGAACCGTGTGTCCGGACTTCATTCCTTTTTCATGACAGAATCATACCACCACATTTTGTTTATCCATTCATAAAGCTGACGGACAATGTGGTTTCTACCTTTTAGCCATTGTGAATAGTGCTGTGGTGAACATGCACGTACAAGTTGTAGATTCCATTCTGCTTCTCCCTTAGAAGCAGATCTCCATGGAAACAATATTGACAATACTGACAATGATCTAGTATTAACTAGAAGTGAAGACAGGACACTTTAAAAGGATACAGATCTGAAGGCAGATTGAAAGATACCCAAATACCTGTATCTGCATCCTTATTCCATGGCTTGCACTGAGAGACCTGGACAGAACAGCCCCTGGCACTCACCAGGGAATGTCCTGGGAAGACATCATTGCAGGCATTGTCCTCCATCCCATCATGTGCCTCCTATGAAGATACATGAGACAAAATTTTCTAAAGTCTTTCTCAAGTCAAATGTAGTAAGAACTGTAATTCTAAGGAATGGATGCATTTGTAGCTTATGGATGCTGAATCTCATAGCTGGCCATACATCCCTATTTGCTGTGGTCACTAGGGTGTCTAGAGGCAAATTTCCAGGTCAGCTCTAGCAACTATTGAGAGCAGGCTCTGTACCAAGCACTCTTCATGTATTAACCCATTTTGTGCTCTGACTAGTCTACAGGGTGCAGGGACTCTTTATGACTCCCATTTTATAGATGAGAAATCAGAGGTAGAGGACTTGACCAAGGTCACACTGTAGGAAACGGCAGAGCTGGGGTTTAATTAAATGTAATTCTTTTTTTCTTCTAAAGTCCAGGCTCTGAACCACTTTCTGCATGACTGCATGCATTTTTGCAAATCTCCCTGAAATCCTTTCTGAGCAATGGAAGAGAGGTATAGATCTCCTTGATCTTGAGCTTCTTTCATTCACTGCTTAACTTAACCCTGATCTGATCCTGAACCTGATTATCACTCACCTATCCTGAATCTAATTAGGATGTTCTTCTGGTATCCAAAACCCTTATCTGTCAATGTCTTTTCTCTATCACAGCCAAGATCAGCTGCCTGAATAAAGAGGGCAGGTTTAATTTGTCCTTTTAGGCTTTTCTGAGTGTCTAAAGCATTCCTACAGTTTCTCCTTCTGTTCCCACTCTTATCTCCTTGGACCTCTAATATCAGCCATCAATTATCAATAAGAGGAAGTAATTAGGATGTGGTGATGGGACCATTCTGCCTTGAGGCCTCACCTCGACGTTCCCCACTTCAAGCATCACCTCTGTCCAGAACCCCGCGCAGCCGGGACTGTTGGGCGAGGTGAGGTTACGGAGAACCTTGTGGTATTCTCAGTAGCCATCATGCCAGGGCAGAACCTCAGCTCCCTGGGTTGACAGGCCCTATATCCCTTCTCCAGGTACAATGCAAATGTAGCCGGATAGGCCTTTTTCAATGTTTCCTTTTCTTACTGGCACTATGGTCAGTGGCCTATAGACTTTCTTCCAGGATTTATTGAGACTGTCTTTGTGATCCAGTATGTAGCCAATTTTTGTAAATATTCCAAAGACATTTGAAAGAAAATAGGTGTTTTCTGTCTGGTGCCCACACGTATACACAACACACAGAGAAATACACATTCTTTGCATTCAACACACACATATGGTAAATTGAGTTTGTTAATTGTGTTTTCAGAATACACCTATAAGCAAGACAAAGTTTTCAACTGAAAATATAAAGTCTTTCTTCAACAGACCTGAAAAAAAGGTATTAGAAGGAGCTGGGTTGCATTAATGAAGCATCTGTCTGCATCATGGCACTGGGTGGCCACAGAAACATAGTTTCTTACCAGATTCAAGTTGATAAAAGGGTTGTTTTGCCTTCACTCGGTTCTCCTGTCCTTAGCGTGTGTGATTTGCAAAGCCCTTCCTATGACACGGAATGGAAAGAGAGAAACAGAAGACAGAATTCCTCCTGGGAATAACAGAAGGAACAGGAAAGGAGTAACAGTGAGATACTTTCATTGAGCCGTAAGGAACTCCAATAAAAGATCTGATTTCCTCCCTAAGGTTTATTACTTCACTGAGTGCTAAAGTAGACCTTTGCTGTGTTCTTTCCACTCAACCACTTGTGACTCTGATTTCCTTCTAGGGAATCCCCTCTCCCTGTTCTTAATCCATTTAGCTCAGGGGTGGTGGCAGAGGGTAACTCCAGTTCCCAGGCCACACTGACTGGTTCAAGGATGGGCACTTGACCCAGTCAGAGCTAGAGAGACACAAGGAGGCTTTTACTGAGACCACTGGACATGCTTGCCCAATGAACTTGAGCAAGGGAGAAGATGAGGCTGGAGCTGTTGGCAGCCACCTTACCACCAGGAGGAGAGAGTCCATCTGACAGGGAACAAACACAAGGCGAAGAGCCAAGTAATGCTGAGAGAGGGAAATGGGCTGATGGAATCATTTGTACTCCTCAGCCAAACTCTACCTGAATATAGAACTACCCTTGGACTTCCCAGTTATATAAGCCAATAGTTTTCTCATTATTTAAACCAATTTGGGTCACGTTGTCTGTCATCTGTAATTGAAAAACCTGTCTGACACCAGTGCCTACAGAGTGTGCTGGACACGTGAAGGAAGAGGCTATACATTTAAACAAGAAATGCTCCCCACTCTCAAGGTTCTAACAAGAGAGTGAGAATAACACAGGTCTGAAATCATAATTAAAATACAACTTGACAATCGCTGTAATAAATGTATGAACCAAGTGCTGAGGGACCCAGAAGAGGAAGTGAGCAGCTAACCTTGCAGTGGTTGGTCTGCAGAGGCCTTCAAGGAGGAGTTTAGGGGTGCTGGCATTGGGGTATTGACCTAGGAAGAGGCACGTGGCTCTCTGGGGGTAAGACCCACAATGCTTTCCCATTCCAGGGCACTTCTGATCAGTCCAGCTCCCGTTCCAATCAGACCTGGAAGGGGTTTAATTGCTTTGGATTGATTTTTGCCAGCGCTGCCTTCCAGACCCCCAGCCCAGGGACCAAGAGAGATTAGTCACGTCAGGGAGGCTCCCTACTGACAGCAGTGAAAATCAGCTGGGGGTGAAGACAATTTAAACGAATTTTAAGAATCAGCATTCCCAAGTGTACCTAGGATGTGAGCAGGTGTTTTGACACACTGTGACCAGAGTGCTTTAGGTCAGTAAAACACAGCCATGATAATCATAGGAGCTACCGCTCGTCACATGCTCCCCAGTATGGGACACTGTGTAGCGTTTTGCATATATTCCAGGATGTGCTCAGTTTTGCACACCAGGACGCAGGGCCAGGTCCACTGGTTACTGATCACTGGCACAGTGCATGAGCTTTGCTGGTTATTGTTTGTCTTATTGCCCATGCATATAGCGTCTCATTTAATTGTCATGACAGCGCTGAGACAAGCGGCATGTTGAGCCTGTTTGACAGATAAGGGGAGAAACATTAAGTTATCTGCCCAGCTAGGAAAGGACAAAGCTGGGGTCTGATCTTCAGGAGGTCCCGTCACTCCCATGGTCCCATTTAGGCCAGGAACAGACATTGTCTGTAGCTGGGTCTTTGTATCCCTTGTTTTTGTCACTGTCATGTGGTGAGTGTCAGCGTTGAGGATGAGGTCTGCCATTGCTCTGACGCACCCAGAGTGCTGTGCACACTGTTGTTCCCACGTGTTTGCTGTCTGGGGTGCGATCCGATGACCCGCCGAAGGCGTGGACCAGTGAATAGAGAGAGAAGTGTCTCAGCTGCCACTGAGGGGCCCAAAGAAGCCAGGGAGAGATTTGTCCCTCCACGTGGAAAGCAGACACCGTCTCAGAGAAGACACCCTGCCCCTCAGCAGGACATTGAGGCTCAGCTATGTTGGGGGGCCAGGGTCGGGAGGGTGAGGTGGAGTTGGTGAAACCTCTGACCTCATCTGGAATGTTTCAGAAAATGGGTGTCTTTGTTTCTAAAACAGCTCTGAGTAGAAGGGAAGAACAGGGCCCAGTGGACATGCTCTATACCTGTCTTGCACTCAGCTGAAGATGTGCAGTTCAAATTTTATTTAATTTACAGACTTTTATTGAGCATTAGGTTTGGGGGATCAGAGATGCGCTAGATTTAGGTCTTAACCCTGGGGATTTCACCTGTGAAGGAGAGAGACAGAGGTGTAAATAACCATAATACAATCCAGATTCAGTGATGGCATTTGATGTGTGTAGGTAGGGTGCTCTGAGAATCCAGGAGAAGGAATTAACTCATCTGAAGAGTTTATTGCAGGAGAAATTTAAGGAGAATAAGGGATCTGCTTGGACTAGTCCATGAAGGATGAATAGGAGTTCGTGAATAGAAGTAGGGACACAGGTATTTCAAGCAGATGCGACTGAACAGAGATTCGGTGTGTGTCATATGTCCGGGGACAGTAAATAGTCCTGCAAAGCTGAAACGTGGAATGGGGGTAGGGGCTGCAGCTGAAAGGAAGCCAGGTCCACTTGTTCATTCTTTCGCTCCTGATTTCTTGGGCTCAGCTAGCTAGGAGGCAATTACTGAGTGGCTGTTATGAGTCAGGCACAGGTCAGGAAAAGTCAGCTAGATTCAGTGAGAGCAGAATCTTTCCAGCAGAGGGGGGCTTTCCATCACTACCAACAAGCTCAAGTCCTAAAGAAAGTGTCAGGTGAGCTGAAATCTTCCTTTAGAGGGCAGCTGTTAATTTTCAGGCATGAGGTCCTACTGAGAAGCGAGAAGAGTTGAATATACAATGTCAAGGGACTGTTTCAACAGTGGTTCCCAAATAGGATTCGCTAAGGGGCTACCAAGGTGGCTGGGTCACAACCTAAACCTTGAAGCTGATACGGTGGCAAAAGCCAGGCAGAAGGTGATGGTGTCTTTTTATCCCCCACAGTGTCTGGCAACAGCTGGTGGGCAGCACAGTGCTGCATGCAAAGGATGGTCTCTGAATCCAGATTGCCAAGGGCCATAAATCAGCTGTACCACTTTCTGACTGTCGCTTCCCCTCTCTGGCCCTCTATCTTCCCATATATGAAATGGGATAATAATGGCACACAAACCTGCAAGGCGGTTGTCATGTTCTGAGATGTGAGTGAATTACTATGTGAAAAAGACTCCACCCAGGACCCTGCCATGTGTGTGCTCAGTGTAAACTACTGGTAGTGTTACCCCACACCGTTCTAAGCCCACCAAAACATACTGCTGCTCAGATTAAATGGCAAACCCCAGGACGCATTTCTTCAATGGGATGTGTCCCCCAAAATGTAGCAAGAACCTAGCCAACACTGAATGCAAAGATTCTGGGTGATGGGGGAAGCTTCTACCTGTGCCCCCTGCCCAAGGTCAGGGACACCTTTGCCCACATCGAACACCACGTCTGGAGGTACCAGAGGAGCAGACTTTTCCAGACAAATGTGGATGCAGTGCCTTCCCAGTATGAAAATAGATCGCCCTGGGACTGGAGTAGCTAATGAAGATGATAATTAGAATTGCTTATTAGGACCTGTCTTCTAAAGTTCATTTATGCTTTTAATAGAATCTACAATGCATCTGCTTTGCAGGGATGACAGATCTTCCTGATTTGTTGTATTTTAAAAAAAATATCTTTGCTCCCTGTCTTCCCCTGACCCCCTGACCCCATCTCTGCCATCTGCTCCTGGGTAGCCATCCCCCAGTGGAGGGGCCTTCAAGTGGCAACCAGCAAACTTCTTGCCAGGGAACCCCACCCTCACCCAACACCAGAGAGGGGGCTGGTCCCCTCCCTTTGAATGCCCATAAGGGTCACCCTCTGCCTCGCACTCCAGACTGTACTAGGTTAAACAGTGTCCCCACAAAACTCATGTCCACTGGGAACCTCAGAACATGACCTTTATTTGGAAATAAAATCTTTACAGATGTTAACTGGTCAAGTTAAGGTGAGGCCATCCTGGAGAAAGGTGGGCCCTGATTGAAAGTCCAGTGTGCTTATAAGAAAGCCATGGGAAGATACACAGAAATGACAGCCATGTGACCACAGAGGCAGAGGCTAGAGGGATGTGTCTATTCAGCCAGGACTGCCAAGGATCGCCAGCAACTACCAGAAGCTGGAAGGGACGAGGGAACATTCTTCCTGGGAGACTTCAGAAGAAGCACATGTCCCTCGACTGACATTAGGTGCTATGTTGTTAATGATAATAGCAGTCACACTTGGATTGCAGACTTCCAGCTCCCGGAACTGAGAGGATAGCTTTCTGGGCTTTAGCCACCCAGTTTGTGATCCTGTTTCACAGAAGCGCTGGGAGACTAACACAGCGTCCTTCCATGGTTTCTCAAACTTGCCCAGCCCTCACCCAGCTCCATACCCTGCACCTGCTGTTCCCTCTGCCTGGGACTCTCTTCCAGCTTCCTATCCCCACCACTTCTTCCCCTGTCCCACCCCATATCACCCATCCAGCCCCAGCTTAAGTTCTCAGGTTAGCTGAGGTGCCTTCTTGGGTTCCCCCAGACTCGGGGGGCCACTCTGTTGGGTGCCCCCAGAGCCCTGCACATCCCCTCCTGACCCTCACCATACTTTATCATAACTGGGTGTCCATGTCTGTCCTCACCACTGGGGCTTAGGTTTGGTGAAGGCACTGCCATTGTGTGTCTTGTCCACTGGCTTGTCCCCAGGGCCTGGCATTGAGTAGGAGGAGCATTTTGTGCAGAAACAGTTGAATTGTGCAGCATTCCTGACCACTTCTAGCTGTTCCGTGAGCTTCTCTTGGCCTCGGCCACCACGGGAGACAAGACTTTGCCACCAAAGACAGTTGTGGTCCCATCCAGCTACAGGGCCTGGGACCCAGCTCACTCCTGGTGATGAACACCTGTCACCTCCGTGAGATAAGGTCCCTGTGTCATAAGCCCTCCGGACCCCCTGCACTTCTCTTTTGCAAGCCCTTTGCTCATAGATGATTATTTAATGAATTGCCTTATTTAAAGCAAGATAACCTAAATAGAAAGCAAGCATCCTAATTTCCCCGAGGTTTGGCTCGAGCCCCTGCTCAAGTGCCATTAGCTCATGAAGGGTAAGATTCATGCTCATCTTATCATTCCTTTGTCCCTGGAGCCCGGCGTTGAGTTGACAAACAACAGAAGGTACTTGATCCTAAAACTGCTGAACTCAGAAAAGTCAGAAGGTCCTATCAGCCCTTTCAAGGCCCCGGCTCTGTGAGCATCCGGACACCTACCCTGAGACTCCAAACATGGAATTCTCTATGGGGAGATCCTAGTCTATGGGGCAAAACTCAGGGTTGGTACACTGGAGAATTCTGTTATTGCCATGGTACAAACTTGGATTTGAAAAGTCAGAATAGAAGCAGGAGTCTGAATTAAGTTAGCCACTGCCTTCTGCCCCCCACAATGGTGGACTTTTGACCTTTCAGTATCCTTCTCCTGAATGCCAAGTTCAGGCTCATTTTTCCCATGTCTTCTTGGCTGCAGTGCTTGACCGTGGCCCAGATGGGACCTCCATGGCCAGGGAAGCCAGCTGCGTTTTGGGCCCTGATTAATGGAGCATGGAAACCTGCCCCAAACCAACCCTTTGCTTCCCTCTCCTCCTTGTCCCCTCTGAAGGTTTGTTGTTTTGTGAGATCTGCGAGAATTGGGGGATTTATTCCACACACAGGCTGTGAGTGGACTAAGAGGGAAACAGAAGACAAAAGCTTCACGTGACTTAGAGCAGGGGTCCAAAATAGAAAGCTCAGAGCATCTGATTTCCCCGGGACTGGCTCCAGCCACTGTGCTAATGGCACAGTAACTGTTAGTCTAGGGGGTGTCTGTCCACCTCCTGGGCCACAGGCATGACTAGCTCCTTCATCCTCTGCCTGTTTCCTGCTTCGCCAAGTGGGGAGGCTTCTAGCATCATTCTCACAGGGACGTTGACAGGGTGAAATGATAGCACATAACTGTCCCTCAACTGACATTAGTGCTATGTTGCTAATGATAATAGCAGTCACCCTGCCAGGCGCCCTTGCTGGGACTCTGCCTTCAGTGCCAGCTTCGCTCAGGGTCTTTGGAGGCCCCCAGAGTGCGGAGGCACAGGGTGGCAGAGGCAGATCAGCTGGCATGGCCCCTGGTCCCAGAGGGCTTGTGCCCAGCTCTGCGCCCTCAGCTTTCCCAGGCTGAGCCTGTGATGTGCAGAAGGCCCCGGACTCTGCCCAGGCATACAGAGGCGAGCGGGAGACACAGTTTCATCTCAGGAAAGATGGGAGGGAATGGGGCAACTTCACATTAGCACAGCCAGGGCTGCCCACTGGATGGCAGCGTTCTGATGCCCCCAGGAAAGGTTGGCCTTGCTGCCACTGCTAATTGCTGCTACATCTGTTGTGCGCTTCCTGGGTACCAGGTGCTACCTTGGCACTTTCCCTGGGATGGAGCCACTTTATAGATGAGGAAACCAAGGCTCAGAGAGTTGAAGCAACCTGCTCAAGGCCACACAGAACACACCTGGGATTCCAACCCAGGCTTACTGACCCCAGAGACCAACATCTCCCCTACTTGCTGAGGACACTGCTCCAAGGGAAGGCCTGACCACAGCCACTTGCCACCTGGGCTGCGCGGAGTCTCCTGCACCCAGACCATCTGGGCGGCCTTGAGTTCGGGCATCCCAGTGGGCTGCTCTGCTGCTGGCCTCACCTCCACACATCCTTCCAGAAATGCGGCCAAGAAGTAAAAACTGCACTTGGGGGCATCTGGCCTGCTTAGTTTTTCTTCTTCATCCTTGCATCTCTCCTACTCCATCTTGAGACCCCAGTGGCATTGGTGCCAATGAAATGCTGAACAGGAAGCCACGGTCCCCTTCACCAGGGCTTGCTGGCATCTCGAACGTTCTCATGAGTGGGAACGCCCATCTGGACAAAGCGTGGCAGCTGATTCTCATTCCAGCCTTCTCTTGGGATCAAATCGGCATTTTCATATTCCAGCTGCTAGCATCCTCTGCCTCAAATACCCAGTTCCTACCTGTCTTGACCCTCCCAGTTTGTTTCTTTAAACCTCCACTTGCATTTTAGACAATCCCAAGCTCTTCCGGCCTCTGATGGTTTTTTTTTCATCTCTCGGGGGAAGCTTGTGACCTTTCCTGGCCTTCCCGGTGCGAGCACAATGCAGGGGGCTGACTCTGGGCTCGTTAAGGAATCTCAGCGCAGGGGCTGCGTGTGTGTATTCGGCACAGTGCAGCTCTAATTACAGGCTGCTGCTGGAGACTAGTCATTTTGTGAGTCATTAGGACATGTGGCTGGGCTTTGTAATATCTTTTGACGAGTTCTGTAATTTTCATATCTTTACCTACGATGGCATTTTCGGTGAAGCAGAACATAGCAGTGGGCTTAGTGAATGTTACAACCCCCAGACCGTTTCCAGCTCTGTATACCAAGGGTCTTGTTCTCCCCATCCGGGGAGAGAAGGATTGGTTTTGTTTGGGTTCGTGGGGTTGAAAGCGGGCCCCGTGTCCCTGTCTCTGGCTCATCAATATCCCAGCGCCGTGGCTGGGAGTAATGTTTGAGTCCTTGCTTCTGTTCTCCTTCATGTTAGCAGATTAAAAGCTTTCAGGTGAGGCGCCTTCATTTTGCAGAGACTGTGAGGAGCAGGTTTAATTAGCAAGCAGACCTGCTGGAAAAAAACAGCATTCTTAAGAGCCTCACTCCATGTGGTGGCTGCCGGTCTGTGCCGGTCCCCTGCTGCCATTTCCCTCCTGCAGCCACCAACACCCACCCCGCACTGCTTTGACATAGTCCCCAGGTTTCCTGGGAAGACAGAGAGAAGGGTGAGGGGAAACACAAGCTGAGATCTCTTTTCCCCATTGAGACGAGGACTCAGGGTCTCACCTCTGTGGAAAATCCCAGAATCCAAGCGGCTTGGATAGATGAGAGCACTTGACTTTGCTCCTCAAGGACCTGCTAGGCAGCTACCCGGGGGGTTGGGCCCATGGATTCAACTTTTCAAATTAATGCTCTTCTACACAAAAGCAAAAGACCAGAGGCTTTGGAGGTAAGACAGACTGAGGGTCGAGTCCCAGCTCTGCTCCTTACTTGCTGTGTGACATTGATCCAATGGCTTAACTTCTCTGGTCCTCCATTTCCTCATCTGATGCCCTCATTAGTTGCTCTGATGTCTAACAAGGTGAAGTATAGACAGTGGTCTGTGTTTGGCACAATGAATGCCATACAGTCAGCGCTCAGCCCAGCGTCGCTGCTGGGAGGGTTGTTCGGTGGCAGGTGTCCTTGTGGTGGTGTTTGCGTTATTACCTGTATGAATCTTACTCCACAGCCAAGTGTGCAAGAAATCTGACCAGGCCCAACCCAGAGTGGTTTGTCATGCCAACAGGTCCCTCCACACCTGCCTGTGGTCACACAATAATCCAGGAAGTTTGTCTGATGTCTGGAAAAATGAGGGAGGGGCCAGGAGTCTTACATCCACTGTGATCTCGGCTAACCTGCTCTTTGTCCAGGCCCACCTGATCCACCCGAGCCTGGGGGTGACTTTGGTGATGTCCGGAGCCCCAGCGTCCAGGGTCCAGACCTACTACCCTGCACGGTGTGTATAAGCAGCCATCCCTCTCTTCCATCCTGCCACCTCTTCACTGCACAGGTAGGGACTAGATACAGTTCCCACTGTCACCAGGCCTGCAGACCTCTCCTTCCAAGGCTTAGAGAATTGTCCAATCTCCTGTCTTCTAGAATGTTCCTTATCACCATCCCTGGAAACATCACCTCTCCCCTCCAATGGCCTAATTCCTTCTACGAGCTTCCTGAGGAACAGAGCTCAGGGGGGAATGTGGCCTTCAGGTATGCTCTGCTTTCCTTCACATACAAACCTCCCTGAGGCGAGGGAGGTGAAGGGCCCACTTTCTTTTGGAGCAGCAAAGGGGAACTGGAGAGAACATACCAGTAGCTCTGATCTGTTGTGTTACAGCACTGAAGTCAGCCACAGGTAGCATCCCAATAAGGCATGGCACACCGTCGTCGTCAGTGGGTCTGTGACAGGGGAGGAAGCTGTCTGGGCACCTCTCCCCACCTCCGCCACCCTGCCAAGTCTGCACCAAAGAACCAAAGACGTCACCTGCAGCGAACTGAGCAACCCCCTGAACAGCAGTGTGCGTGTGTGTGTGTGTGTGCGTGTGTCTCCTGATGCAGTGCAGCACTGTTAACTCCCTGACTCCATCTGTTCACCGAGGACGGGAGCCCCTGTATCCTGATCAGACTTGAGCCACATGTTAACGCCTGCAATCTGAGTGGGGGTCAACCCCACCTGAAGGTCACAGACTGAGAGCAGGGGAAAGAGAGGCGGCCAGGGAAAATGAGGGTGCTGTGGCCAGGAGAAAGGGGCCGAACACTGCAGAGACAGCACAGCAACAAGTCATCACGGGCAGGTAAACATGTAAGTCCTGTGTCAGTAGCTGAATGAGGATTCAAGTCCTCAGGGACCAGGCCCTTTAACTGCCCTGCTTTGGGAGGAACAATGGCCTTGGAGTCAGAAGGCCAAACTTCAGCTCAAGTCTTTGCCTCGTATTGGTCGTGAGACCTCTCTGGACTTGTTTCCTTGACTACAAGTTGGGATACGAAAACTACCCCATGGGGTGGTTATGTAGCAGTGCTGTCCAAAAGAACCTTCTGTGATGATAAAAATGCTGCTCAGTACAATAGCCACTAGCCACATGTGGCTACTGAACACTTGAAATATGTCTAGTGTGACTAAGAAACTCAATTTTTTATTTTATTTAATTTCACTGCATTTAAATGTAATGGTCACTGTGGCTAGCGGTGGCCGTGTTGTACAGTACAGTTACGAAAAATTCAGTGGAACCATAAATGTGAAACTGCTTTGTAAACTATAAAGTGCAGTAAAGGAATAGTCATTGTGCGCCTAAACTGAAAGATACACAGATGGGGCCAGAGGCTGTGCAAGTCCAGATCATGCTCATGATTATTATACCTACTGATCTTGGGGAGGCCTAAAGACCCCAAAAGAGGTTGATTTCTGGACATCTCCCTCCATACCTAAAGGGTTAATACAGTGCACCTCCCATGAACCTATACAGCCTCCCAATAAGAAATTATTCCATGGATGGATGGACGGACAGATGGCTGGATGGACAGACAGATGGACTCACCTACTCATTCCTTCTATCACCTACTATGCACTTGGCACTGTTTCAGCAGTCGGGGTAAAACAATGAACAAGACAAAGTCCTTTCCTTCATGAAGATTAGATTCTAAAGGAGACAGTCATGTGTTAAACAAGAAAACAAATAGCTAAAATGATATCAAATAGCAGTCGTGCTATGAAGAAAAACAAAATAGGGAAAAGGGACCCGAGTAACGGGAGTCGCTAGTTCCCACAGAGTGGCTGGGGAGGGGTTTTGGTGAAGTGACATTTGAGAAAGCTGTGAGGGGAGAGAGCGAGCCATGCGGAGGTCCGAGGGACAAGCAGAGAGAACAGAAGGAGGCTGGTGTGCTGCACCAGGATGTGTCTGGAGAAATGTGAGAAGACATGAGGTCAGAGGAAGCCGTGGCCTTTCAGGCTGATGGAAAGTTCTGGGTTTCTTCTGGGTAAGTGGGAAGCCAGCGGCAGGTCTTGAGAAGAGGAGAGTGGGGTCTGGCACACGTCTATGTTGTATTGAAGATGGACTCCAGGGACAGAAAGCAGAAGCAGGGGACAAATAAGGAAACTGTTGCAATAATCCTGGCAGGAGATGGTTGGTGTCTGGGACCAGAGAGGAAGGAGGGCAAAGTGGGGTGGGGTGGTGGGATTCGGGATCTGGTTTAAGAGAAAGGCCAACAGATCAGACGTGGGGCAGGAGAAAAAGGAGTGGTCAAAGGTGACTTCTGGGACGTAAGCTTGAGTAACTGGAAGAAAGCCTCACCATTGGCTGAGCTAGAGATGACGGGAACAGAACAAGTTTAGAGGGAATTGTGGGGCATGTTCAGTTTGAGGTGTCTGTTAATCATCTAAGAGTTTGGAATTCAAGGGAGAGGTCAGAGCTGGTTGTATACATTTGGGAATCATCAGCACAGAGATGGTGTTTGAGTCCATGATACCCAGTGAGTACAGAGAGAGAAGAGGCATAAGGATGCCGCTCTGGGGCCCTCCAACATTTGGAGGTCAGAAGGAAGAAGAGAATCCACAATGGCTGTTCTTCTGAGCTTGGAAGAAAACCGGTAGAGTGTGAGGTCCCAGAAGTAAGGTGTGTCAAGGAAGAGAGAGTGATTAACTGTTAGATGCTGCTGAGAGGTTCAGTAAGACGGAGCTGAAAAGCTGACCACTGGGTGAAATAGCACGAAGGTCATTGGTGACTGTGGATTGCTCAGAGGAACGTTGGCATGAATTGCTCGCTAGCTGATGGATGGAGTTTACTTGACTAATGCCGCTGACGGCAGCACCCCCTTCACCTGCAATGGCAATTAAGCAGATGTTGCCTGACTCCCTGGATACCAGAATCAAAAGCTGTCAAGACCAATCCCCTTCTCCGTTCTCCCGACTTTCTGGACCCAGCCCAGAAATCTTGGTGTGACCCCTGCTCGCTGTAAGATTGGAATCTTGGTGTCTTCTGATTTGATTCTTCTTTTTTTAATTACCCATAATGTTTTCCATTGAATTTTCCCTCTTACGAGGCTTGAGAAGGGAAACAAAAGGAAGAAAATGTGAAGGGGGGAAAAAACTAGCTCTGGGATTCTGGATGTACTTGGTTTTGAATTTGCATTTGCCAAATATCCCAGCCTTTTGGGGAAGAGCAGATTTGCAAAGCCACCTTACCTCTGCAAGGGGCCATCCCTGGCTCCACTTTAAAGCCAAGCGAGGAAGGGTTTGAGATGGGCGTACAAGTTGTAATGGGAGAGTTAGAGATTTCATGGAAAGTTTTTTCAATCTTTTTCTGGGTTTATTTGGATGTTGTTAGCATTCACTGGGCAAGCGTGGAGGCTGGAGCTCAGTCCAAATAGCCTGTCTTGCATTATCCTTAGGTTTTTTAAAATTTTGTTTTTGTTGCAATAAGAAGGTCTGTTTTCCATGATGCAGTCTCTCCCTTCTCATAATGAAAACCAATGACTTGGGAGGCTCAGACTAGGCTTTCTACTCAGGGGGTGCTGGACTCATCTGTTTCAGGCTCACCACAGCCAACCGTTAAGTTTTCAGCAATACAGTGAGCCTCACATAGGCAGCTTGAAATTGACGATGGCGAGAGGATTTACACCAAGGCAATTGACAACTGCTACAAATCAGGGCCCCTTTCTACCTCCAGAACTGGTCCTTAGACAGTAACTAGCTAGCCCCTGCCCTGGCCCTCAACACTAGGAAAGAAATCCTCTGAAGTGCAATCTCAGGAATCTCCTACTTTCCTGGCGGGGAAGAGATTTCTACCCAGGTCGAAGTGCCACATGAACAGAGATGTTCAGGAAGATGGGCTGTCCACAGAACTTTACAGTTGATGTCTGCTGCTTCAAGCTCTGCGAGGTGACCGTGTAATGGGAGAGAACTGTCCTTCTGTGAATGAGGAGACTAAAAGCTGTGATTTGGCTGAAAAGAGGGGGATGAGGGAAACTGAATGGACCTGTGGTCATCACAGATGTCAGAATCTCACCTCATTAGGGCAGCTCAGAGGCCAGCTGCAAAGGCAAGAGCAAACAGGTGAGATGGCTTTAAGGAACCGTCAGTGTTATCAGTTCCCTGTCCCCAATCTGATCCACACAATCACCACCTCTGTTGTCACCTGTCCAATTTCCGATCTTACGGTAGCTGTGTTTATCACATGCACAAGTGCAGCCAGCAACCAGGAGAGCATCATGGAGAGTGGCTGCTCTGGGCTCATTATAAAGCAAATGAGGATGGAAGATTGGGGGGTAGTGGTTGTAGGCAGGTGATTGAATGTGCTCTGGCAGCAGAGCCAAGAGCAGACAGCTGGGAGGACCCACCTTGGGGATGCAGGTAGGAACCAGGGCTTACGACCATCACTTCTGTGCGGGTCTGCACAGGGAAAGCACACATGGCACTGTGCAGCAGTTACGTGTGGAGGGTCTGGAGCTAAATTGCCTGGGTTCGAGGCTTGTTCTGCCACACACTAGCTCTGTGACCTTGAGCACATTTCTTAACCTCGCTGTATAGTTTAGTCCACCATCCATAAAATGGGTTGATAACGACGATGACAGTACCAAAAAATAATGTGCTTGTGGGGATTAATGTGTAATCCATGTAAAACACTTAAAATAGTGTCTGCCACGTAGAGCTTAACAAATGTTAGTGTTAAACGTTCTCTTCCAGGCCTTTGTACAGATAGGCATGTTCGGAACTGGAAAAGCCCTGCTTCCCACCTAGGATACTGCAAAGCCATTCACTCTGAAACCAGAATGAAAGAAAATAAATGGGTCTTTGGGCAAGTTAAAACCAACTCGTATTAATCAGACATCCTTGAGTTTCAAGTGAGAGAAACTCAACCCTAACTGTCTTAAGCCAAAAAGAAAGAATATGGTTATGGCTCAGGTAATTGAAAAGACTGGTATGGATCCTTCCGGCACGGCTGGATCCGGAAGCTTAAGCAGTATCACCCAAGCTCTCTTACACTCTCCTCCCACCACCGATCTCATGGCTCTGCTTCCCTTTGTTCCCTTTGTGTATTGGCCGCATTCTGTCCTACTGAGGAAGACTTTCTCCCTGTGGCTGGGACTGTGGCCTCAAGTATCATCCTTACGTCTAGGGATCTCCAAGGAGCAGAAAACATATATTCTAGGAGCTCCAAAAAAAGTCCCAGAGTACCTCACCTTTAGTCACATGCCCATCCCTGGTCCAATCATGATGCCCAGAAGGTTAGAATCCATGATGGATCTAAATCATGGGCCAATCCCCCAACTGAAAGGTAAGCAGTGGGGTCAGCTCCACCTCGCCCAGCTCACGAGATGCTTCTCCAAAGGCTGAGACCTAACACGGTGGGGCACAGACAACACAGGTTCACCACGATTCCATGGTCAGAGGGAAGGCTCGAAGGCTTCTAGAGCTTAAGTTCAAATCCCGGCTCCTCCACGTACTATGTTAACTAGGACACAGTTATTTCTCCTCTCTGTACTTCAGTTTCCTCATCTCTACCATGAGGGTAAGAATAGCGCCTACTTCATAAGGCTGTCGGGGACAGAAAGAATGAAATGTAACCTGCTAGAACTGTAGCTGGCACTTGAGAAATGAGTGCTCAGTAAAGGCTACTGCTGTTATCTGATATTCAGTTATCATGAATTGAATATCTCACAAATACTTCTGTTAGTTAAACAAACATTTTAAGTGTCTGCTACATATGCCAGGCCCTGTGCCAGGCCCCAGGTGTCTTGATGGAGTCTGCAGCAGGTTGGGAAAGAGAGACTTCAAACAAATGATTACTCAGGAATTGAAGGAGAGGCATGGATTTCTTATACAAAGTAGCAAAGTGGAAAGACAAGAAGGCTGCATTTAAAGTCAGACCAATGCGCTCTGAAGTCGGTGAGCTTTCCAAATCCAGCACTTGCACAAACTGGCTGTGTGACTGGGGACCACTCCTTAACTATGGACTGTCTCAGTCTCAACTTTGCTCTCTCTGTGGTGGAATGACAATTTCTGGTGGATTCTGACCCCAAACTGCCTGTACCTCAAGGCCTTTATCACCCTACAGAGCTGGGCTTATAGAACCAGACCGGGGTTTCTCAGCCCAGCACTATCACCATTTGGGGCTGGATAAATCCTTGTGGGGGCCTCCCCGTGCATTCTAGAATGTTTAGCACTATCCCCAGCATCTACCCACCAGACACCGCCTATTGTAAAACCAAACATATCTCCAGACATTGCCAAATGACCCTTAGAAGCAAAAACCACCCACCTACCCATTCTACTTGAGAACCATTGTTCTAGGCAGATTCCCCTATTAACTCTTTGGTCTGGGACTCCCCTCCCTAGGCCTCAATTTCCCCATCTGTCAAATGAACAGTTCAGCCCAGAAGATGGATAGCCATAGGCCTCCCTGGAACAGACTTTTTCCCTACTCCGGATTTTATAGTGAAATATAGCCAAGTTCCACCAGCAGGCTTCGAGGAGGAGAAAGGTCATTCGGGCCTCTGCAGAGGGTCCCCTCCTGCGGATCGGCCCTCTGCAGCCCCTTCCCGAGTTCCCTGTGGCCGCCCTGTTTGCCCAGGTGCTGGGGGGACACTTTGACCTCCCGCATCCCACAGAGAGTAGGAGAGTCAGTTGAGTGTCTGCACTCATTGGCAAGGTCGTGGTTGACACGGGTCTGGTTCCTAGCGTCTGAAAGGGGCCCATTGCCCCAAATCACCCTCCAGCCCTGCCTCCGTGTTTCTGAGGGAACTTCTCCTGGTTTTCTGGAAAGGTACTCTTGCGGCTCAGCTTTGCTAAGATAATTAAGAGTCTTTTCCTCTCCTTTTAATCCCCACATGCACAGGCCAAGAGCGGGAAGGACCCCATCAGGGGTACGGCATCCCATTTGGCCCTGAGCTCTGGGATCAGAAGGTCTCGGTTGAAATCCCAACTTGCTCAATACCTGGCAGTGACCTCCAGCAAGTCCCTGGTTCTGAGAACCTCAGTCTTCTCACCTATGGAACAAATAATGGAGTAAATACCCCATTCTTGTGGGGTTATACTCAATACATAATTACTCATCAACAGTTACACATACTAGGACTAAGAAATCAAATGGGATTATTCATATATCATGCTTTATAAACTGTTCAGTGCTACTTACAAGGGTAAATGATCCTAAGATGTTATCAGTATTATAAATATCACTTCGCCATCTTTCCAAAAGAGAACAGCCAGGTATGATCTGTTGGTATCACAGCACATCCGTGTCGTACAATACTTCTTCTGGCTTTAGGGTCAGAAACAGCCTGAACTTCTAACTGGAATAATCATTTAGAAAGCGTCTTGCTGGCTCAAAGTGACTCAAAGCCTTGCTCTGAAAACCCATACCACAGACCTGGACCCAAGAACCACTCCCATGTAGACCAACTGGGCTCCAGAATGGATGGTCAGAATGCAATTTGATGCAGGAAACTCCACACAAAGGTTGACCCTCCTCCACAGAGTGGACGCCCCTAGGATACCATCAGGGTCACTGTGTCAGCATAGAGATGTGGCCACGACAGAATGGGCCCCAGCCGCGAGCCACCGTATTAAGTACGTTGTGTGTATTACCTCATGAATCTTCACTGCTTACTAACCCCATTTTATAAATGAGGAGAAGGCTCAGAAAGATTAAATCACATCCAAAAGATCACGAGGCAGGTAATGGTGGAGATGGGCTTCTGTTCTGGGCTTCCCAGACCCTGACCACTGCAGGTGTTAGAACTGCCTTTCGGATGAAGTTCTAGCATATGTTCAAGGGGACTCAGGCAATGGGAGAAGGGGGGATAGGACAAATGTGAGGTGCCCCATAAAACTGGGCTAATGATAATGACAGTCATAATAGCAGCCCTACTAGACAGGGGCTACATGCTTTGCCTACATTTCCCTCTTTGTGCTTGCAACCCTCCGAGACACCCATTCTGTAGATGAGAAAGCTGAAGTCAGCAGGGGCTCAGGTCTGCTTCCTAGGAAATATTTGTAATAATTAGTGGAGCTAGGATTTGAACCCAAGCAGTCTGACCCTAGAGTTGTTCTAATTCCCACGGCTGTATGACAACCCACTCCAGGCCTAGTCATGTAAAACACTAAAAAATGTGTTATACTCAGGAATTTTGTGGGGCAGAAAATTGGACAGGATTTGGGTAGCTTTTTTCTGCTCCATGGTATCTAGGACTTCAGCTGAGAATGGCTCAAATAGCTGGGAGCTTGACCAGCAGGGCCGGAGGGTCCACTTCTGAGGTGGCACCTTCATTCATCTAAAGAAGTGGGCTGGTTTGATGCAAAGCCTGGGCTCAGCTGGAAATGCCGACCAGAGCGTCCACATGGGATCTCCCCATCTCACGGGGGCTTAGGGCCTGGCAGCTGGGTCCCAAGAGGGAGCTTTTCCGAAAGGAACAACTGGAAGCTGCAGCCTTTATGACCTCACCTGGAAGTCACGTGACACCACTAATGCACTTGACCAGCCAGAGCAGTCACAAGCCAGCTGAGATTCAAGGGGATGGGACAGAACTTATCCCGGGCTCCAAGCTAGTGCTGGGGATTGAGAGACTAGTAAGACAAACCCAACTAGTGTGGGGAAGACAATGGAGTGAAAAACGAATCACAGCACAGCATGCCTGTGCTCTCCAGGCCTCTGTGAGGCACTGTGGGCACGGAGCTCGTTCTTGGAACAGGTGGTGTCCCTCACCGCCTAATTGCTCTGTCCCATCCACCAGCAACATCATATTCTTGGAGTTTGTTACTCATGACCAATCCTCCAGAGGTTTTGCTTGGCAGGGCTAAACGGAACATTCCCAAGAGTAAATTCTCCCGTGATAAGCAGGGTGTTTCCAGTTGTACCAGAAACGCTAGCAGAGTGACTGGTCAGATAGTTTCCCAAAAAAAACCTTCCCAGCCCTTGTCACAACTGGTAGGTATAGAAACAGGTGGCATCAAATACAAGTGAGATGTGAAGTGCTGGCCCAGGAGACAGCAAGGCTGTGGCAATCACTTGAGGCCTTTAACACCCAGGAAAGACTAGGTAGCAGGAAATTTGCCACCAATATCACAGCACTGTTTGACACCTTGCCTTGGCATTCCGTTGTTTGTTTATTCCTTCATCCCATAAGTGTTCACTGCGTTCTGATTACATGCTAGGCATTGCCTAAGCTCTGGGGATATGGTAACAAGCAAAGCAGAAGACCCACCCCTGCCCTTGGGAGCTGCTAGTCTCATGGTCTGTGATTATGTCAGGATGCTGCATGATGAGTTCAGGTTCAGGTTCAGGTTCTGGAATTGGATCACCCGGGTTTGAGCTCCTGCTCAACCACATACTAACCCCACATGAGTCGTTTAACCTACTTGCTCCCCCTGGACTTGTTTCTTTGTCGTTATGCTGGGGATAATAACAGGACCTTCCATGTACCATTGCTTATATGAGATTTGAGTTTGCAAACATAAGTGCTGGTGGTGGGGGTGGCGTGGCTTCCTCTCCTCTAGGCTCATCATAAGCTCCTCCAGGGCGAGGACCACCCCCTGCTCCTCCGGGGTGTCTCAGGGTCTGCTCTGAGCTGCCCTTGGAGCTGGCACTCTATGAATACCTGCTGAATCATTACGGTTGAACCTCAGATTTTACTGTGACTCTGAAGGTCATTTTGAATAGTCATGGCTTGAGCTTATTTAGCAAAACTTCAAATTCTTCAAGAAGAAAAAAGCCCCTTTGAAATCTCCAAAGCATGGCTTGGTGAGACATGAATGAATGAATGAATGAATGAATGAATGAAACTCCTCTTCCACATATTAGCTTCTCTCCAAGCCAAAGTTGTTTAATCTCTGTAAGCCTCAGTTTTCTTGTCTGTAATAAGGGGACTGGCCTGTTTAGGGGCTGTTAGGATGTGAAATGATGCCTGGAAAGCACCTAGCTTGGGGTTGGGTCCACAGCTGCTTTCAGTAAACAAGGAATAATGTTAGAGACCCAGTAGTTCCAGCAGTCCAGAGCGTCAGACACCGGGGTAAAGGGGTTTGTGCAAAGGGAGGTGCTGACTCTAAGGGTGAGGGTGGTGACAGAGCAGCCTCTGGCACTCAGCTCCTCAGAGCTTCATCCATCAAACCTTGCTCGTCCAAAACTTTCCCGTTATCTCCCTACACTTGGAAAGGCAAGTCAGAATGGTTGCAAAAATAACAATTATAGAACATTTTTAGAATTAATTGGCATTTATTGGGCACCTAGCTAACTTCCAGAGGCTGCTCTAAGAACTCTACATGGATTATTTCATTTAAGTCCCATGACACTACCTGGAGACAGATACTGCTATCATCCTCCCTCTACAGGTAGAAGCCCAGGCACAGAAAGGAAGAGATGTGTCAAAGGTTATTTGGGGAATAAGTGGAGTGCTGGAATTCAAGCCCACACATCTCTCCTCAAAGCTGCTCCTTAACCGTTATTGGTGACTCCAGCAGAGGCTCTTAAGCTCTTTTGTCGTGGGGCACAGGTCTCCTTAGGGCTCTGAAGGCCCTGATGACCCTCCCCTAGGAATGTGAGCACAGGCCATGCCTATGCCTGGAGCATCTTCCCCAAAGCTGTGCCCTTCCCAAAGATGCAGCTGTGAGACACAGCCAAGGTGGGGAGAGGGCATCTTTACATGCCCACCCCCCAACCTTTTACCCCCAGGGTAGAATGTGGCACTGTTGAATGCAGTTTCATAGGATTCAAGACACACACCCCCAAGCTTGCTCACCCTCTCACACACACACAGACAAGAATTCCAGTTTAAGAATTAGAAAGCTATTTCCTAATAGAGACAGGGGTCCTGCTTTACCTCTGAGCTGTGATTCTGAAATTAGCACGCCGCTTATTTGCATATAGCCTACTTGAGAATCATTGGTTTTCTTCAAGCTATTAAACATCCCCCTGACCTTACTGTTTATGATTAGGAAGCCCTTTCTTATCCCCCAGCCCTGATGTGTTTTGCAGAAGAAGGAATTAGTACAGACATTTTATATCCATACATGCCTTCTTACATGGTCTCATAAACCTGGTAAAGGAGAATTTGCTGTCCCCCATTCACAGATGAAGAAACTGAGCCTGCAAGAGATGATATCCCTTATCCAGGGTTTCTCAGCCTATAAATAATGAAGCCCAAAGAATACCCAACACCAGGAAATCCTTCTGCATTGTGCCATGAATTAAAGAATGATATTAGCTTTTAATACTGTGTGTGTAACAGGAGTATGGACCGTATGGCTTTGGTCTAAATATATATACTGGCGAGTTCTCCAAAATGGGGACGTTTGTTGCTGGTGTCATAGAAACCCAGAGCTGAGTGCGTTTGGGGAGGTCATTTAGAGGAGCGCTTCTTAACTTTGTGTGCGTGAAATTGCTGGGGCTCTTGTTAAAATGCAAATTCTGACTTGGTGGCCCTGCAGAGGGGCCCAAGATTCTGCATCTCTAGCGAGTTCCCTGGCTTCTGGTCTGGAGACCACACTTGTAGCCGAGGCCAGACCAGCCTCTTGCCTTTCTCTAAACAGTTTTTCGTAAGTGAACAGCCTTATCGGAGAGCCTCCGAAGGAGAAGTATATTTCTCTGTGGGACCAATGATGGTGGAAGAGGTGCTCCCATGAGGTGGAGCAGAGGGGACCTTGACCACGGAAAAGCTGTTCCCACCGAGGGAGCCAGCCCGGGAGAGGAGGACGCCACTGTCTACAGGGAAATGCCTACGAGGGAGCCGGGATCCATTGCTATCAAGTCATGATGGAGTCTTTTCTGAAAACACTTTAACGAGAAGCCAAGAATCAGCAAAAATAACATTACCTCCAAGTTCTCCTTCATTAACCTGGAAATGAGGAAATGATCACCACGCTCTTGCTGGCGTTAACCCAAGAGTCCAGCCTGGGGAGGGCACCGCCTCCCCTACTGCCATCGCCCACCCCTTCCCAGCACTCCTGCTTCCTGCCAGCTTCTCCAAAGCTCCCAGCTCCTCCTACGTCCAGACCTTGGCACCTCTGAGCTCATTGCCAAGAATGCTGGTCCCCTTCTCTCCACCTGGTTGATTCCAACCATCATTTGGGGCCGCCCTTAAGTGTCCCCACTTCCTTGGGGAAGTATTCTCTGATTCCCCCATCTAAGTCAGGTCCCTGAAGACTGTCACTTTACCCTTTACTTTCCTTCATAGCATCCATCAGAATGGTGACCGTATATTTATGCCCATGTTTATCTGTTAAATGCCTGTCTTTTGCATGAAAATGGTATAGGTATTATGTCTCATCTCTTCACAGCTCTATCCCCAGAACTCAGCATTTTGCCACAATAGGTAGTTAAGGATCCTCTCAAAATCCACACTTCTCAGTCATTCTGCACAACAGTCATCACTGTCTGAAGTGTGTGTGTGAGAGTGAGTGTGTGCGTGTGTGTGTGCACGTGTGTGTGCATGTATGTGTGAGAGTATGTGCGTGTATAGGGTTTCTCAGCTTGAGAACTATGGCATGTGGGACCAGAGAACTCTTTGGCACGGGGGCCTACACTGCACATTACAGGATGTTGAGTAGCATCCCTTGCCTCCACCCACGAGATGCCAACAGCACCTCCCCCTAGCCATGACAATCAATAAATCTCCACATTCCCCAGTGTCCTCTAGGAGGCAAAACCACCATTGGTTGAAAATCACTGATTATATACACATATATTACACACACAGACATAAACATATGCATGTAAGTGTATTTGTATATATGTGCACTTAGACATTACATTGTGAGTGTTCACTCATTTACTATAAGCTCTTTGTTTTGTGCCCTGCTGTATTTCCAACACTTAGAACAATAACTTGCTTCCTAGTAGGTGCTTATAAATACTTGCTAAATGAATGAATAAACCAACTGCCACCCCCGCCACTCCCAGGTGTGATTGTGAGCACTAAATGAGATTCCTTATGTACTGCAATCAGCATAGGGCTTGGTACTAGTGCTCTGATCAATAATGCTAATTCTCCTTTCCTCCTCTTTCCCCACTTTCTTCCCCCTTCCCTTTAACTGCCAAAGACCTCTTTCACTACTTTACTCCTTATGAACTCCAGGTTTTGAGAGATTTTTTTTCCTAACTGATTAAATAAGAATTCATTCCTTTGTCCCTGCGCCATGGAGCAAAGACATGATTAGCTGTGCAGAAGCATGAGTTTCCCCATGAAGAACCTGGGTCTCTGCTCAGTAGAAACACTGCAATCCCAGATGCGCCATGACTGCCACTGCAATCCCAGATGTGCCAGGACCGCCACTGCAATCCCAGATGTGCCAGGACCACCACTGCAGTCCCAGAAATTCTTGTGATGCTGCCAACAACCAATCAGATCTATGACTTGTCTACATGAGCTGGCATTACCACTGAGTTGTTGCCTTAATATTAAACAAAGAAACTTAACATTTTTAGTTTGCCGATGGCAGGTTATCGAGAATAGAATAGTAATTTCCATTAAGCATTTTTTAAAATTCTTCCAGAAAACACACAGCCCTCCCTGCAATTCCCCTCCCCCAGGACTACCATGAGGAACCCCAGTTTGGGAACCATCGGCCTTGCAGTGATATTTCTCTTGCTGTCATGCTCTTGGGGAACTCAAAGGAGGCATTTTTCAGGGTGCATCTACTTGATCATTTTCCTTCCCTGCTCCCAGTAATGAGCCTTCGGGCCTAATTAGAATGAAATGTGTTGCTTCCCTTCCTCCTTTGTCTCCATAATGATCTTTATCATTAGGATGGATTAGTGTCTCATTCCCGCTCTCTCTCTCATTATGGTTTCATTGTGGTGTGTGTGTGCGTGTGCGTGTGCGCATAAACCTGTTCGCTGTGCGGATGGGAACAGTTAAAGGGACCTCCGTGGAAACGGGAATAGAGGAAACAAGAAGTGGCAAAGGGTGCACATGGCACGGGATGAGCCCCCTTCCTGCTCGTCTCTCTGGATGATGACTGGGAGCAGGAAGCACGTCCCCACAGTGTTTGTCCTTCCTCCCTGACGTCGCTTTAATGAGCCATGATGGTAACCAATCCGAAGACATGCCCCTCATCCTCCGGCAGCAGGCACCCTCGGGAGGCCCTGGTGAACCCC
The DNA here is from genome assembly GCF_030020395.1 of Manis pentadactyla. Classification (NCBI taxonomy): domain Eukaryota; kingdom Metazoa; phylum Chordata; class Mammalia; order Pholidota; family Manidae; genus Manis; species Manis pentadactyla. The sequence continues at coordinate 10,710,375 of NC_080022.1, forward strand.
TCCCACCGAAGCGGCGTTTTGCAAGCTCCCAGCCCACGAGGTTCCAGGCACGAAGGCCTCCGCCCAGACTCGCCTCTCCCTCTCTGCTGAGCTCACGGCTTGAGCACATTCTCCCCTCCCGTGCTTGCACTTGTTCTTCCAACCCGTCAGCTGGTACTTCCAGCACTGGGACCTCAAGACTTGGAGAGCCTCCAGACTGGCCCCCACTCCCTCCCACACCCTCCGTGCATGAGCGTTGACTTCAAAGGCCTGCGGAAAGGAGAAAGGAAAGGAGATATCCCAGGAGGCGGGTAGGAGGTACCAGTCGGTCTCCCAAATACTGATGATCTTTCTAGCTGTTAATGAATGAATCACTCTCAATGCACACACTGAAAGGGGGGGATATTCACTCCATTAACCTGTTGAATATAACTATGCATTACTGATTAATTCAGTCTTGCAGAGAAATGGCCACTCCCTCTCACCCCAATAAGGGAAGTCACTTTGTAAGGGTGGAAAGAGCGGGACGTATCAGTTAGGATAGAACCACTTCTGCTGCAGTAACAAATGATCTGCAAATCTCCCCAGCTTTCAACTACAAGAGCATAGTTCCCACTTACGCTATTATACGCATCCAGCGCAGCTCAGTGGTGGCTCTGCTGGGTGCCCTCTTCACTCCTAGACCCAGGCTGATGGAGTAGTAAGACACTGGCAGGGAAGAGAGCGTGAGGCAAATCATGTGCTCACTCTAAACGCTTTTGCTCAGTGCTGTTTCTGTTTCCATCAAACAGAAACATCAAATCTCTTTCATTTCACTGACCAAAGAAAGTCTCAAGGTCAAAGCTGCCATCCTTAGGAGGAAAATATAATCCACCCCCTCCCCAGGAAGAAGCAGTGACTCTTCCTGAAAAATAATAGTCTACCACAATAGGCCTATAGTTTAAAATTATAAAAATAATAAACAAGCAAACAAAAAAATTTGAGAAATTATGACATATTCACTTAAAGGAATAGCATAAAGCCATGAAATGGATGCACTATAGCTATGCACGTCAACATGGGTGAACCTTAGAAATGTAATGTTGAGTGAAAAAAGCAAGTCCTCAAAAACTGTATATATTGTGATACCACTTTTTAAGAGCTAAAAACAAGTGGAACTGAACAGCATATTGTTAAGAATACACGTTGATTAAATCAAATCCTTTTAAAAGAAGGGATTGGTAAACCCCAAAACCTCCAACAGCAGCAACTTTTGATGGAAGAGGCAAGGATTTAAACCAGGAAAAGGCAAATAGGTAACATGCTGATGATGTGGATTCATATGTGTTTATTTCATTAGTATGATTCATAAGTACATTACACTTTTTTCAATTTTTGATTGGGATAAAATACACGTAACTTAAGAATTACCATTGTAACCTTTTTACATGTACAGTTCAGTGGTATGAAGTATGTTCACACTGTAGTGCAGCCATCACCACCACCCACCTCCAGAACTCTTCATTCTGCAAAACTGAAATTCTGTGCCCATTAAACACTGCCTCCCCTCCCCCAGCCCCTGGCAACCAGCTACATATATTATTGTCTATGTATCAAATATGATACTAGAATTTATTTTGAAAGAAAGAGCATGGGCTTTGGAAACAGAGAGACCTGGGTTCAGATCCCAGCTCTAATGTTGACTACTTTTGTGACCTTGGGGTCTACCAAATCCCATCTACTAAGTGGGAATGATAAACAGTCCGTCCCAGGATGACTGGAAGGGTTATAGATGATGTCTAGAGGGCATTTAGCATGGGCTAGACATATAGTCAATGCTTTAAAAAAGGCAGTAGATATTATATTGTTAAGTGGTGATTGATTAATTAAGTGTTGAATAAAGAATCAACCCAAGGGCCATGCCCTTTCATAACACTTAAATGGGCCAAGGCTGGGTTGGGTCGTCCCCTGGGAGGGAGGGAGTGCACCGCGGCACAGCCTGTATGCACAGAGGCTGGAACCAGAACAGATACCAGCAAGGTAGCCTCAGAGGGTCTCCAGCTGATGGGGGAGAGGAATTGTGTCCCCCGTGAGGAAGTAGACCAGATAAGCTGTGTAAGATGAATCCTGAGTCCTAAGCCAGCAGAGGGGACAAACTGGGAGACAGGGCATGGGCTAGGTTAGAGGAGCCAGGTCAGGAATGGGGCAGAAGACAATGCAAAAGCATCGCTGGAGTCTGTTTAGAGGAGTGGGTGTGAGGATAAAAGGATCATGCAAGATCTTTAGGTGAACCACCCTTCTGGTAGAGAATCCCCCAAGAGCTGGTAGTGTCCCCGTCCTGCCCCTGTCGCCCTGGCTCTCCCCTGAAGTCATCTGTAGGTGATTCCCTTCATGCTAATGTTTTCCTAGGTCTCTGCCTGAGCACACTGTATGGCCACTCTGCATGCCTGACCCACCCTCCACGAGCAGGCCCGGAAGTGCCAGGAAGCTGACGCCTTAGGAGTGGGCTCCTGCCATGGGGTCCAGAAATTGGAGAATAAACACTCCAGCCTCTTCACCCGTGGGGACACTTCTGAGTGTGTCCCACCTGGTCTCCCAGAGAGTCAGAGAGGATTGACCCCAGGTGTCATAGCATTAATCCATCCGTTAGCCTACCCTCCCTTTTTCCCTTCCTCAGTCCACTTGCTTCCCAGGACCAAATCCCAAATTAACTCTTCATACCCACATCCTTGTCTCAGGTCTGCTTTGCAGGAGAAATCCACAAACAGAGATGGCTTCCAGGCCTGCTGCTTATCCAGAATGACTTAACACTCATTGTCTGCCTGGACAGAACTCCTCCCCGGGAAACAGCTCTAATCCTGGAAGTCTCCTGCCCACCACTCCCTGACTCTGCCCCCAGCCCATGGGCCAAACCCAAACCCTCCCCTCCTGCCAAGAATGCTTTTAACATTTTTAAAGAGTTGAGGGGGATACATCAAAAGAAGAAGAATATTTCATGACAAGTGAAATTTATATGCAAATCAAACTTCAGTGCCCATAACGTTTTATTGGAACATAGCCATGTCCACTCATTCACATATCATCTAAGGCTGCTTTCACCCTATAATGGCAGAGCTGAGTAGTTGGGATAGAGACTGTATGGCCTGCAAAGCCCAAAATATTTACTATCTGGCCCTTTACAAAGAAGTTCTTCGACCTCTGTCTCAACTTAAAACGTGGCGACTATCAGACTATCCCAGGCAAGAGCATCAGTGAAAAATACCTTGTAAGTGAAAAACAAACCCTAGTTTGAGGTGCTTCAGGAAGCCTGCCGTGGGAACCCCACAGGGGCTTCTCAGAACTTGCCAAACAATCATCTTTCCTTTTCCAGGTCGGCAATTTTGGGTTCGGGGTAAGTGAGCCGAGCTTGGTCAGCTGGAATGCTCCCCTCCGGAAACAAGCTGATCTGGGCAACTGAAATCTCTCTTTTAACGGAAGAGTTGAGCAAAAAGTCCTTTCTATATCGCCTCTAGGGAAAGATGTTTTAGTTGTGTGCAAAGCCCGTTTTCCTCACGGAGAAGCCCGTCTTGCAAATGTTGTTGAACTTTTCCATTGCCCCGGGATGGAGCACAGGGCCCCCACAGTCCACTGGGGCATCTGTTCCCACTGGTGGGATGTTGTTCCTGAAAGCAAAGGACCAAGACACTGAATCTGCCAAACCCACAACATCCCCTAAAAGCTGAATTTTTTTTTTCTTTTTTAAAATTGTTTTCTTTTTTTTTCTCCCTGCAGAAATAGTAACATGATCCCTTCCATGGAAAACATCTCTTTGCTCACTTGCTCTGACTTACCTCCGTGGTTGTGACCCAGACCCCGCACCATCAATGATTCAAGAGTTGGGCTTTATTAATTATCAGGAAAAAACATAAAAACATCCAATAAAACCTACGTTGTAGCCAAACATCTGTCTATATCCTCGGCACCTATAAAACCTTACATTTTTTAAATTCCTCACACCACATTTAAATCTTTTTTTGCTCTGCCCACCTTCTAAAAGATACAGGGAGGGTGTTTTTAAAGGCATCCTATAGGTCAGGACTCTGTGAATCAGAGTCACCTTGGGGGCTTTTTTAATATTTGGACATCCAGAACCTACAGCAGATCCACCAGTGGGTCTCCCAATGAGGCCCAGGAATCTGCATTTTATCAGGCTTTCTAGCGCTTCTGATGCATATGCTGGATTAAAAACCACCACTTTAAAATGTGAAAAGGTCCATGGAGTACTGTTGAATTTTTTTTTTTTTTTAACAGCAAGAGAGGCTGTGTAATGCCGTTGATCTCTGGAAAATTCTACGTTGTCATGTTTCTCTAGGAGGGAGAAAAGCCAATAAAAGTATTAGCAAGGATAGTGGGAATTTATAGGTGACTGATACTTTTTTTCTTTTTACTTCTCTGACTTGTTTGCATTGAGCAGGTATTTTTTTTTTCAAAATGAGAAAGCAATCCCTGAAGTTATGTTCTGGTTGGGCTGGGGTGGGGTGGAAAGAAACAGCCTGGGGTTTTCAGTAGCTGGGGTCTGACTCACTGGGGATTTATGGTGCCGGGTGCTCGTGGAGCTGGGCATTCCTCTTTCCCCACTTCCTGCTTTGCCCTCTGGCTTCCCTCTGGAGGGTCTGTGAGCCGCACAGACACCCAGAAGTCAGTGCCCTCTCAGGAGGCAGGCAGAGGCCCAGAGAGGGTGGTAGCCCTGCTGTCATCTGTGCTCTCGTTCCCGGCCTAAATGGAGTCTCAAGATCTCCCAGGAGCCCAGCCCAGCACCTGCCGCACGCACTAAATGCTCCTGGAACTCCAGAGAGAAAACATTCCTGGCCAAATAGAGTTCAGTCCCTGCCTGGGGCTTGCCTCTGGGCCTTCTCGGGTGACCCAGTATCTGCATGCCCTCCTGCGCCCTCATTATGGGAAGAGGCATCTGTCTCGTAGAGCTCACGCTGTCCCTCTCTCTCCCCCCGATAATCCCTGGGTTGTTTGCAGGCCAGGGCCCCCCGTGACATCCCCAGCATCCTAGCCTCCCCTGACAGCCCACTCTGCAGGCTTTCCCCATAGGGTCTGCAAGGGACAGAGTGGGAAGGAAGGCCCTAGAAAGCTGCAGGAAACCCCAGAATGCATCTCCAAAGCAGGCTTTGACTGACCTCTGTCTCTCCGTCATCACCCGCCATCCTTGTCCATGCTGAGGGTTAGATCTGCTCAGCATCCTCAGACATGGGCACATGAGCCCAGGGAGCTCCTGCCACCGGCCAGGGGCGCCTCCTGCAGGCCCATCCTTCTGCCGGCCAGAGCCCAGGCCAAATCGTCTGACTCATCCTGTATCCCCAGCACCCACGCAGAAAAAGTTTCTGGAAGGAAGAAAGACAGTGAGAAGGAAGGCAGGCAGGAAGGGCAGGAGGAAGGGAGAGAAGGCGGAATTCTCAGTCCCCCAAGCTGATTCCTCGTTCATGCATGCTTCCCACAAATATTATTAGCACCAACTATGTGCCGGACGCAGTCCTAGGTGCTAGGACATAGCGAAGAACAAAATCAGACCTGCTCCCTATCTCGTCTGGCTGACAGTCTACAGGAAGACACAGTAAGCAAATAAATAATCAATGAAAAATAGAAATGGCCCCCTGACCAGAGCCACACAGGCGAAGCAGAGGCCCTTTGAAGTGGTTGGGGGATGGATGGGTCAGACTTCCCTGGGGAGGCAGAGCCCTCACTGAGCGCTGAAGGATGGGAGGCAGGGAGCACTTACAAAGAGCCCCACCCTCCCTTCCCCCAACACCCTCACTTGACCTGAGGGCCCAGCTCCTTCTGCTCCTGCTGTCATACCCACCCACTGCCGCTCTCCCTGCAGATTGGGCAGTGGGCTGGGGAAGTACTGCATCAGGAAAACCCTTTCTGGCCATATTGTGTCTGGAGATTTTGATGATGGTCAGTCTAAGACCCTGGTATCTGGAAGCCAGAGAGGGTCAGAGCTCAGAATGGGCAGAATTAATCCATCCCTTTTAAGCCTGTGTTTAAGGTTCAAGAGTTGTTGGAGAAGTCCCTTCCCCAAGGGAGGCACTCCCAGAATGTACAAATCTCACCCCAGCTTAGGAGCAGACAGCCTTGCTTACCGAGGTGTCTCAAAAGTTGTGCAAATGACACGTTCATTTTCAGCTAAAAAGAAGACACATCTGAAATATTGATGAGGCAGCCAGAGCCCAGCTCCAGACCCAGCTACAAAGGGAGGTGTTAAATAGTTGATGAAGAGTATAATTAATCAGTAGTTACGGTCCTTTGGCTGCAAGTTTCAAGCTAACTGTTCCCCATGCACACTTCTCTGACCCCCCAGAGCACAGGCTGCTGCCACTCAAGCATCTGCTGCACGTGAATCAAATTGTAAACTTCCTGGCTTCCCGTCACCTCCAGTCCCATCTCCCGAATCCCCAGCCTTTAGAGTGGCGCCCCCTGCCACGCTCCACAGGCAGCTGCTTTCTGCATCCGCTGATCCATCTTCTCAGGAATCCTTTCTCCTCCTTGACCACCTGGCCCACTCTTGGTCAGTGATTTGCCTCTTATCAACTGTGCAATGCCAGGAAAGTGTTTTAATCTCTTTGTGCCTCAGTTTTCTTGTCTGTAAAATGGGGAAGTTGTAAGAGTCACTACTGCATAGGGTCACTGGGAAGACTGGGTGCATTAGAGATGTCAAGGGTGTAGAGCACTGTGTGGCGTGTAACACTGGCTCTGTAGAAGTTAGCCATTGATGCTATGCATCTGTCCTAACTCAGCTCAGGAGGAGGTCCTTGCTAGAATCTAAGCTTCTTGAAGGTGGGGACGGTATCATTCATCTCTGTATCCCCAGGGGCAGGAATTGGGTACACAGTAGGTGCTGAATGAGTGAGGGAAGGAGGAAGGGAGTGAATGAATCTCCACACAGATTTCTCCAGGGTTGAGATCCTTTGCTGTCACATCGGTGATGGGGAAATCCACAGAATATCCCACATCTGTAAGGTGGGCTGCCGAGTGCGGCTCTCTGGCCCTGCCTGGGTGAGGTGGGTTTGCTTACACAGCCAGCCTTTTGACTCAATTGACCAGAGGCTGCCCTCTGCCCAGGCGACTCATCCAGTAGGTGCAGAAGGTACAGAGTCTAGGCCCCACGCATGCCGTGATGCAGCCTGCTCTGCCAGCATCACTGGCGGCTGAGTTTGGGAAAGCCAGACCCATCTCCTCGCCTTCGGAGTCAGGGCGTCTGTAACTGGCCTCTCTGGGCATTTGCCCTTTGTCCTTCTCCTCTCACTGGTGGCCTCTCCCATCATCCATGCTTCTTGCTCCCTGTACTGGGGCAATGGGCAGCCCCAGAATCTAGGGTGCAGCCCAGGATGTCTTGGCTTTTTCCAGGTTGGCCTCCCACCCCGAGCATCCCCCTGCCAGGCCTTGCATGCTAGGCATGTGCTCCAGGCTCTGGGAAGCCCTGCCATCCAGGAAGTGCAGATGGCCCTTGATTAGCATAAGCACCCTGCTTTCCTTGGCTGGGTATGGAGCTGTTGCAGCCTAGTTAGCAAGGCCGCCAGATCAGCAGGCGCTCTCATTAGCACTGACCCCATCCTGTGTCTCAGCTGCTGAAGCCCCCACAGCCCACCCTGCAGCAGTCGTCCTCCAGGATCACACTGGGGCTCTGCGAGTGGGTGACGCCCAAATAGGGCCTTGCCACACCCTTGTCACCAGCTGATGGATTATCCAGCTGGGAGTTCGTCTTCCTGGCGAAGCGGGGCTTGGGTTGTAGGGGCTTCGGGAGGGTCATCACAGGCCTCACATCCCAAGTCTTTTCAGCTCTTTGATCACACAGTGACCCTGTGCTAAGAACTGCATGAGATGCTGATGCAAACCACGATGCCCAGCATCGGAAAGCTCTGCCCTTTCCCTGGCCCAGCCCTCCCTGGGCCCTGGCCAGGCCACTGCCACAGCCACCTCACCGGTCAGCCCTTGGAAGGTAGTTAGGTCAGCTCAGAGCACCTGAGGCCAGAGGACAGCAGAGAGCAAGAGGGGAAAAGAGAGACAGCTGCTTTGGTGTAGGTAGTCAGAAGGGCTTCTCAGAGGAGGTGGCATTTTAGTTGAGACTTGAATGACAAGAAAAAGTTGGCCGAGCAATGATCTGGAGGAAAGGTGTTCCAGGACAAGGGACAGCAAGTGCAAATGAGACAGAAGACAGCTTCTTAAAGGAGAGGAAGAAAGTCAGTGTGCAAGGAACTTGGTAGGGGGTTGTGGTGGGGCTGGGCAATGAGAAGAGAAGGAAGAAATGAATGAAGGGTGAATGAATGAATAAGTGAATGCTGTCAGAATTGAAAGAAGGGAGACCACTGGGACCTGGCGGAGTCAGGGAGGCTTTCTAGAATACATGAGGCTTCGCTTCTGCTCTTCTATCACAGACACAGATTCGTGCATAGGAGGTGGGGGGAGAAGGAGACCTTTGCAGAGTGGCAGGTGGATTCAGACAGGTTTGATGGTGTCACACAAGGCAGAACTCTGAGCAGTTACATCACAAGTCACAGTGACTGAGCCCGGGGCTAAGCACTTGATACAACAACTCAACCAGGGGATACTGTAGTCATCCCATCTTACAGCAAGGAAACTGAGGCACAGAGAGGTTATATCAGTTGCCCAAGGCATGAAGGATGGAGCCAGGTGCTGAGACCACATGCTCCTCACAATGGCTGAATGAGAGTTTGCATTGCTCTTGATTAGGAAGCTGAGGGCCATGCTGTACTGAGTGACTGGCAGCCAAAGTCCCAGTCAAAAGCCATGCATTTGTTCCCAGAAAACTTGTTCTGAGGTGCTCAGGAGCTTTGACCCAGTCCCACTGGATGGGAGCCTCAGAATGGCTTTCAAGAGAGCTGACTACCTTTCTATAGTAGATATCTCTCACTCATTTGAGCCACATGGCTTACAAACCTCCTTCCTGTGCAAAGAACCCCTAGTTGCATTAAGACAACCTGCTTCCCTCCATTAACTTGAAAATGCCAATGACTTGTATGCCCAGCCTCCCTTGCAGCTAAAGAATGGACATGTGACCTAGTTTCCCAATCACACATAACCACCTCCCCTTCAACCTGGAAGCCAGTGAACCAAAGAAAAGGCAAGAGGTACAAATTCAGATTTGGTTTCCAAAGGTTGTGGTGGCAGCAACCATGTGCTCATCATCAGTGGTGACAGCAGACACAATAGTGTTTGTGCCCCACAGTGTGGCCTGGTTATAGGACTGGTTTGGTGGCTTGATTTGTTTTCTGGTATTAATTCTAGTTTCACACTCATCAAGCTTGGCTCTCCCACCCTCAGGGGATGTGTGAGCTGGCCAGACCAATGTGACTTTTCTGCTTAAATTAGCTAGAAGTGGTTTCTGAGGCTTGCAACCAATAGCTCTAACTGAAATGCTGTCATTAGGCCTCATCGGGTCCATAGAGGATGCAGTTCTGAGGGTGGGAGGCAAGCTCGGGCTGTACCCAGCAGATCCCGGGACAGTCTCAAAACTCCCAAAGGTGAGACAGGGAACTTATCATTTCTGGAGCCAAGAAAGGGACTTTGGGTAGCCACTTCTGAGTATCTGCGACCTTCCAGCTTCCTGCAACCCCATCTAGTAACATTTTCTTGTGATCTGGAGTGGAGTCAGGAAAAGGCAAGAACTTAACTTTCTTTAAAGCTATATTGTGATGGGAAAAGAAACTGGGGTTTTATTCTGACTCTCCCACCTCCTAGCACTCACTTCCCATCTCCAGGCCTCAGTTCCCTCATATGTCAAATAGTGTATAGCAGTTTAAATGCTTTCATCTATACGAATTCAATACCCACCCCAGCTGGCATAAAAAATAAAATTGTTTATTGAGTCATGACACTGTACTTGAAGATGTGGGTCACCTTGATCTGTGGCTCTGTCTCCATTCTCGGTGATTCTCTTCGCTCTGTCCTCTGGGAGCCGGTGCCCCCTCAAGGCTGAAGGTGAGCCAGCATCACACCTGGTCACAATAACATCAGAGGAAGACAAGGTGTTGCTCCCATCAGCCAGAGTCAGGAAGAACTTCCCCAGTAGCTCATAGAAAACTATCTCATTGGTCCAGACATCTCATCTCCAACCAATAGCTGTCACTGAGGGAAGGCCACATGCTGATTGGCTTAGGCCTGGGCTCCTGAACCAATCACTGGCAAGGGTTATGAGCTTATCATGATTGGCTTAAACCAGCAGTTCTTTCAGGATCCTGGTATGCTTTTAAAATTTAGAGGGGACCCCAGGAAGCTTTTGTCTGTGTGGATTATATTTATCATTGTTCACCTTTTTAGAAATTAAAGCTAAAAAGGTAAAATATCTATTCATTTAAAAAATAACAATAAACCCATGATACATGTTAGTATAAATGACATACCATATGAATAATAACTATATAAAACACAAAAAAAAGTTAGTGAAAAGAGTGGCATCATTTTACACTTGCACATGTCTTTAAGTCTGGCTGCACAGAAGACAGCAAGATGATCATGCCTGCTTCTGCACTCAGGCTGTTCCATTATGTTATTTGGGTTGTAGTTGATAAAGAAAACCCAGCCTCATGTGGATATGTGGCTGGAAAGAGAAAACCCTCACGGACCTCCTGGCAGGATCTCAGGGACCTTGGCTGTCATCAGAAAACACTGTGACAACCACTTGTTAAAACTTCCCAGAGTTCATCCCTGGAGCTGACCAGGGTCAGATCCTGCAAAGTGCATGGCAGCCACACCTTGGGTGGGGTGCACAGGTATGCAGGATATCCAGTTCATGGAGATAACAATCACCCCTACTTCTTCATAGGGTTGTTGACAGAGAACATGGGAGATTATTTACATAAAGCACTTGACACAGGGCTGTGTAAACAGTGTTGGCTGGGAGGAAGGGCTACAGGTAAGCTCAGGTAAAAGCAATAATCCATTACCCAGATCAACTGACTTCTCAGTCCCTTTCCCTAGGGTCCCTCCACCCACACATCCCACTATTCCATTCCTGACACATCTCTGGAAGCAGACATACCAGGATAATCACTCCAGAAGGGAAAGTGAGCATGTGGTCCTACAGAGAAGATCGAACGAAGCCATCAGACTCGAGTACTTGAGTGCTCCTGATCAGAGTAAGAGGTGGGACCCAGAGTTGGCACCAGCTGGGGGTGAGGGCTGGCCTCAGATTTGCTGATGGGCCCTCACAAGGGCAGAACAGGGGCCCTTTCTCAGGAGCGGCCATGCAGATGGAGGGAGATCCAGTCTAGAGTCCAGAGGGCAAAGCACAGTATCTGGTGTCAGCTCCTGATCAGCAGGTTGGGACTGGGGACAGGGAACTGAAAACAGAATGGCATCAGGAAGTCAGAGCAGGACAAGAGAGAGCAGAGGGGACCAGAACTTCCGACTTGCAGGAACAGCTGGAGCCTGCACGCGCGCGCGCACACACACACACACACACACACACACACACACACACACACACACACGGCTGGGCAGATAGCTTGGATCAGTAAGTCCTTGCACAGAGAATAAAACACCAGCAAGACAGGCTGGCTGCGTGGCATCAACTTGTAGAGTGGTCCCAATTTCAGAAAACGCTAAGAGGACAGGAACTTGTATGTCCAGCATCTAGCACATCACACCTAGTGGCTACTCTCTAACTATTGGTTGGATGAATGAACCTGTATCCTTGTCCCTAAACACCACCAAAACGTACCAGAATTTCCAGTGCTTCAGCATCCTCATCGCATCTCCCAGACTTCCCCTTTGCTCCCAGGAGTGGTACAAAAACGCTCCAGTTGACAGCGTGTTTTGATCCGGGCCTCAGAACACTTGCTCCTCCCTCAGACAGTGGAGAGAGCCTGCTCTGCAGATGAGGCAACCCTGGTTCTAATCCCAGCTCTGCGCTCAGTCGCTGTGTCATTTAGAGCTTGTAACTCTCCCTCCTGGAGACTCAAGTCTCCCATCTGTGGGCAGATGGAGTCATCAGAGGGGGCACCTGAGAAAATGCTCTGAGTGGCAGGCTCAGGATCCCCGTGACCAGGAACAGAGAACGTCCCGCTAGGTCAGGTTCCCAGGCGGAGCCAAGGAGGCAGGGTGCTGGCCAAGGGTCAGTATGCCTGGAGACGTTGGGCTGCGGCCACACCTGGCGTTATGTCCCCTCTCAGACCTGGGGACCCTTTTGTAGACCCCTTTATTCAGGTGAGCCTACAGGTATTCACCAGCCTGTGAGCTGACAGGTGGGACCCTCCTGCCTGAGTTTTAGGGTGGCTGAGGTCAGAAGCAGAGACCTGTGAGTTGGGACTGAGCTGTGAGGAATGATAGGAAGCCAAGAAGCCATTTTCCATCCCAGACTCAGATTAGGAAGGGAACGAATGGTCACCGAGCAGCTGCGGTGTGCCAGGCCTCCGTTAGGCACTTCAAGCACATTCGTGACTTTCTGTGCATATGGTAGGTGTCGATGTCCCAAGAAAACTGAGAAGGAAGTGCAGTATTTTGGCCAAGACCTTGAAGCCGGGATTTGAACGTCCCCTTCCAGAGCAGGCCCCTCGCCGTCACACCCCTCTGCTCTCCCTCCGCCCCCTCTCCTCTCCCCGACTTCTCTCCTCCCCCCACCTGTCGTCCTCCCTGTCTGGGCCCCGGGAAGGTACCCAGGACACCACAACTGCCTCTGCTCCCTCGGTGGGTGCGAGTAGCCCTCTTAGACACTCTGCCCTCATTTCGCTCTCCCTTTGTGACCCTGGCCTTCCGCCCTGGGCATCCAGAGTGGCAGGTTCCTACCGCCCTCTCCCCTCTGCCCACACAAGCCAGCCCCCTCTGTCCTCCCCAGGCCTGTCTTTCTTCCCGCATTCTTCCTCCCCTGCCCCAGCCCTGGGGCTGCTTTCAAAGCTGGCCTCTGGGATCGGGGCCAAGCTCACCAGGAAGGTCTGGGATGGCCGAGGAGGTGGGGCCCGGTGACCTGCGGGCCTCTGGGGCTCACTGTTGTTTGCTTACCCGGTGGCTGCATCTTTGAGCTGCCCACCCGCCACCCCAGCTGCGGGCTTTGTGACAGTGTGGTGGCTGCCAAGAGGAGGGCACAACCTCCGAGACTTCAGGGTCAGTGTTGTGCCCCTGACCCAGAACTTCTCCTTAGGGAGCCATCATCACCCCACCCCTGGGCCCTGCTTTGAGCCCCCAGGGAGATGTCCTGGCTTTTCAGATGCTCATGGGGAGGGTGTAAGAGCTCTGACTCTGCAAAATAGGGATAAGAGTAGTAACTACCCTTTAGAGTCTTCGGGAGGATTGCAGGCCTGCACAGAGCTTAAGCACTGGGTCTGGTTCACAGGAAGGGCCCAGCAAGGGGGTGCAACTGCGACCAAGATGTGGTCTACCTTGGTTTTGCATCTTCACTGGAGGGGGTGCTGAGGGCCTGATTAGTCAGGGAAGAAAGTCCCCTTAACCCGACCACAGGATTCCATCATTGGATACAGTGCCCATTTAGGTATGTTGCACAAACTATCCCCAAATTTAATTCACCAAATAATTGAGCATCCATTCTGTCAGGCACTGTCCCAAGGGCCAGGATACGGTGGTGACAAGGCATAGATGACTTCTGTCCCCAAGGAGCTTACTGTCTGGTGAAGAAAGACAGCCAATGAGCATTTAATAAATGGTCTCAGAGGTGATATGTGCTGTGACAAAAAACATGGTGATGGGTTGGGGGTGACTAGGGGGAGGCTGCTTCACCTTGGTGGCTCCTCTAGAGAGCTGGCTTCTGCCGGAGACCTGAATGGGGAGAAGCACCTGGGCACAGGTAGGACAGGGAAAGGGCACTCCAGGCCGCAGGAGCAGCATGTGCCAAGGCCCTGAGAAACAAGAAGGCCGTAGGAAGTGTGGACAAGGGAAGGATGGAGGTGGGGTGGCAGGTGAGGGCAGGGACAGTTCATACCGTTTATGCCACCATTCAGAGCGCAGAGTTTATCCAAAGAACAACAGGAGGTCAGTGGAAGATTCTAGGCAGGGGGCTCACATGGTCTGACTGGTTATTAGTCTGACTTTGGGGTAGAGACTGGGTAGAAAGGGAGTAAGGTAGAGGCAGGGAGCCCCCCTAGGTGGTGATTCAGTGGTCCCGGAGATAGATGACAGCAGTCACATTTCAAAGGACTGTTAAATCTGTGTTCCCCTATCTTGGGAGTAACAAGAGTTCAGCCTGGGTCTGTCTCCCAGAAGCTGAGAGTCAGGGGCTGGTATCTTTGAGAAGGTTAGAGCGACACACTCAGTTATCAGGCATTGGCTCTGAAACCCGGGCATCCCCTCTCCATGGAGTGCTGTGAGCGTCCCCAGCAGCAACAGGCACGTCTGCTAATAAAATTGATAAAGACCATCTATGTGGGTATACATGATATGCCCACCCAGAGGCCGCAGATCTACCAGGCAGGTAAGGGAAGCAGGGACCCAGCCAAGTGTGCAGTGCCTGGAAAACCCTCTCTGCACTTAAAAACCATGCAGAGGATGCGAGCAAGCACTGAGCACATAATGGACGTAAGTCTTTATATACTAGGAAATCTGAAGTTCTGAGAACTGCAATTTTTTTTTATCTCCTATGTTATTTCCAAGGGGAGCCTAATATTCAGCTAAAGCCACAAAAAGACAGGTCCTTTTACCAGCTTTAGAGACATTCTGGAAAATGGCATCATTAAGCCCAGGTGAATGCCTCAGAAATTCTTAAACAAAACTCAGAGGAGGGGAGCCGCCAGGCCCACCCACGGGGAATGAAGGGTGCGGACAGGCTGGCCCTCAGAGCGGAAATGTCCTGGGGTGTTTCATGGTTGTCTTGGTTTGTATATTGAGGCGATTGTCCTCGGAGACGTGTAAACTGTAAATAATCCTTTACTCGTTCCTCCTCCATCTCATTTTCCTGCTGTGGTCTCTCTGGTCACCCTCTTCGGGTGCCAGGTACAGGGGACTCAAGACAAAGGGGGGGAAATGCTGGCAGCATCTCCATGCTTGTTAATTCAAACACTTTTAAGAAAAGAGGCTGTGAAGGCAGGTTTTGTTGGGTGGCCCTGGAATGGGTCAGGCATCAGCCACCAGAGTGACTGTCCTTTCATCCCAGCCCACAGGGGTACAGTGGGGCCTTGGCAACTGGGCGGACCCCTTCTCTCCAGCCCGGGGTGCTCCTCCTTTGGCTGCGGGGGCCAGGCCTTGCCATGGGCACCTGGGGAGGCTCGTCCCTGGCACTGTCTGCAGACAGGCAGGGAGGGTGAGGAAGGAAGGCTGAGCCGGCTTTGGGGCTCTTTGGGGGCTGAAGGTAGAGGCCCCACGGTGAGGTGTGAATCTGTTCACTGAGCTGAAAGACAAGCTCACCGTGCTCTTCACCGTGCTGGATACAGACTTTGTAAAAAGCTGCTTTGTTTGAAAATCTATTTTAAAACATTATACTAGAAACAAAATGCTATTTAAAAAATCACCACCCCGTCAATCTAACATTAATAGGTAACATGTATCGAATGCTGACTTTGTGGCAGACAGTGTTCCAAGTGCTTTACGTGTATTTACTCACTTACCCCAATGAGGGAGGCAGCATTATTGTTCCATTTTATGGATGAGGAAATCAAGCCCCCAGATACTAAGCCATCTGCCAAAGGCCATACAGCTAGGGCAAATTCTGTCTTTATCTCCCCTTCTTTTCTAGTGCCTGGCACCCAGTGCATGTGTATGCTAATAGGAAATTGGCTAAGGGACTGGTTGGTTAGTTGGGTGATATATAGAGATAAATAGATAATGATAGATGATAGAGATAGATAGATAGATAGATAGATAGATAGATAGATAGATAGATAGATAGATAGATAGATAGATAGATAGATATAGATAGATGAGATACAAACAGTGGACTATCATTCAGCCATTAAAAATAAAGGAACCCTCCTATTTGCAACAGCATGGATGGACCTGGAGAACATCATGCTACATGAAATAAGCCAGATCGATAAGGAAAGACAAACACCCTGTGGTATCATCCAGATCTGGAATTGAAAAGAAAAAATCAAATTCATACTAGCTAAGTACAATGCTGATTACCAGGGGCTCAGGGGCTGAGAGAAATGAGAGAGATTAGTTCAAGGATATAAACTTCCAGGTATAAGAGGACCAAGCTCTGGGGATCTAATGCACAGCATGGGGGCTATAATCATAAACAGCATTGGGTCACATAACTGGAAGCTGCTAAGAGAGTAGATCTTAAATGTTCCCCCTGTAACAGCCACAGCAGCAAAATGGTAATGACGTGAAGTTGAAGGATGTGAATAACCTCACAGTGGTACACATTTCACAGTATATATGCTTATCAAATCATCACACGGTACCTGCCACTCACATAATGTTATATTGCAATTATATCTCAGTAAAGCTGGGGGGGAAAAAAGAAAGAAAGAAGAGAGTGAGCCAGTGACCTGGAGGAAGTAACCCCAGGCTGAACGGGAGTCCAGAGCTCACTGTAGAGTCCAGCCATTTTGCTCTCTGTCTCATGAACTGAAAATGTTAAAAAGGGCGAGCTTGTAGGGTTTTCAACATCACAAAACATAAAAGGTGAATTTTTTTAAAAAGCACCAACAATCAGTTGAAACATGCAAATAATTCTTAAAATGAAAAGTCATTGTTTGCACTTTTACTAGTGAGCTCACATTTTTCTAGGGGAGAAGCTCCCTGCCCTAGAGTGAGACCAGGTGGCAATGAAATAATCCCAAGCTGCCCTCAGTTGTGGAGCCACCCGATATGCTTTGCTCTTCTAAAGACCTCAGGTGGGATGGGTGGCATCTCTGAAGCAGAGAAACTGGGTCAAATTGAAATATTTAATTTCGAGGTCTCCCCACTGATGTGGTCTCAACCCTTTCTCCTCTCCCTGCCCCCCAGGGCTGGGATTTACAAAGATGAGTAAAATGAGACCCGTGCCCCAGAGGCGTGTCCCATCCCGGGAGGAAGGATGACCGCCAAGAATTCCCAAGACCTTGCGACACAGCGTGTGGCACTCAAGAGTGTGTGGTCCCTGGACCTGCAGCATAAGCTTGTCGGGAGCTCGTGGCCAGAGAAGCACAACCTCAGACCCCACCCCCGGGTGGTAGAGCTTGAGAAGCTCCATGGGATGATGTCCTAATACCCTAAGAGGGCCGGCTGAGTTTGAGAAAATGCTCTGGGTACAAAAAGGAGAGCGTGATGACTCTGCCCGGGCAGGTCCTGAACTGCACCGGTAAAGAAGCGTCCTCTGAGCTGGACTGGAAGGGATAGAAGGAAGCATTTTAAAAGAGAATATTCCAGGCAGGGGATAGAATGAGTAGAGCTGAGATGTTAAAGAGTGTGGTGGTGGGGGTAGCCATTTGGGGGCTGAAGACCTGCAAGTGGGAGATGCAATTCCAGAAATCTGGCTCAGCTGTTCTCTCCTGAGCAGGGATGGGGGGCCCCCATTCCTGTACCCCCGCCTCTCCCCAGAGCCCATGTGCCCACTGCAGAGCATCTCTGGCGCCATTTTCATTAGTGCTGCGAACTAGACTTGTTCCGTCAACCCGGGCTGGGACTGTCTGTGACATGGCACAGGTTCTGCACTAACTCCGTGCCAGCCTGGTGCTGGGTGCCTTACCTGCTTTCCTTCATTTATTCCTAAGGACAACTCGTTTTAGAAGAGCAGAATGTGCTCTGCAGCCAGACTGCCTGGATTCAAAGGCCACCTTAATTGCTTACTAGGAGTATCCTTGGAAAAGTTCATCTACCTACACATGTCTCAGAGTTTACTCTTCTAGAAAATGGAAATAATAATGGTGCATATCTCACAGGGCTGCTGTGTGGCTTAAAGGCATCACATACAGTTCAGTACCTTGGCTCATGGTAAGCTCTACATGAGATCGTTGTTATATCCTTACTAGCCCCACTGAACAGATGAGGAAACTGAGGCTCTATAGATTTAAAGTGACTTCTCTCTCCAAGGTCACACAGTTCATTGCACTCCACTTTGCAAGGGCTTCCCATGAGCTGTGCCCTCTCTCCATTTAGCCTGATTTGAAGCCCCTTACATTCTGCCCCCAAATGTTCTCCTTTAGCATCATTCCCTTGCTTCCCACGCAGCGTCCCTTCCAACTGAGAAAACAGCTCATCTCAGATACGTGCCTCGGAGCCCGTTGCAGCCAGCACACCCTTGCTTCAGCTGTTTCCTCTGTCCAGAATGCCCAGCTCCCCATGTCTGCCTACCCTGACTGCACCTTTCAAAGCTGAGACTAAATAACACTTCTGCCTTCGAGACTCTGCAGATGAACCTGGCTGGGGAGCCCCCTCCTCTGCATTCCTTTGGCACCCCCCTCCTCAGTTGGCCACCTCCCGAGCACCTAGAGAGGACCAGCACCGTGTTTTGCACATCATAACTTTTTTCCCACTTTGCCTAATGTGCAGTTAGTGCTTAATAAATGCATGGTGGATGAATGCCTGGTCCTGCCCACATTCAGGCCAGTTAGCTCCCAGCTTCCAGAATGGCTCTGAGAGGTCTCTGGCCTGTGGACCTCTTACATGGCTACTCTACCCCTTCCAGCATTCATTACTGACCATGAATCACGAGGGGCTGTCCCATATCTGCTTTCCCCTACTATCATCGAGTGCCCCAGGCCCTTTGCAATTACAGCCAAGGGTTTAGTCTAAAGGAGTGGTCTGGGCCTTCCCTGGCATGGATAACCCTTCTTCTCAGGATCCTGTTCCTGACTGGGGCCTTTCGGTGTGTCTTGATTCAGTTCAGGGTTTTTCAATCTCAGCACTACTGACATTTGGGGCTGAAAAATTCTTTGAGGGGCCTGCCCCAGGCATTCCAGGATATTTAGCACCTCTACTCACTAGATGCCAGTAGGAACAGCCTCCTCAGCTTTGAGAGCCAAAAATATCTACAGACATGGCCAAATGTCCCCTGGGGGGCAAAATTGCTCCCATGTTGGAAATTGTTAATAACTAGAATTTCCCCCCAAGGTGACCAGTGGTGACTTTAAAACAGGAAGCTGCAGGGGGGGGTTGAAATTCCCAAACCTGTAGGCCGGGAGGTCACGTAGACAAAGGAAGAGGCCTGGGCCTTGTGAATGAGAGTACCTAACTCCTTCTGACCATGGCCAGGTGGAAATGTGGTCCAGCTTTCGTCACATCTTGAGACTCTTCAAAAGAAGCCAGAAATCCTGTTTTTTTATGTGAAATCTCCTGATTCTTAAATGTTGGCAACTAATGTGGATTTTTAAAATATTGTGGGAAAAACAAAATATGTCTGTGAGCCAAAATACGTCTGTGGGCTGCTGGCGGCCACCTTTCCTGCAGACTGAGCTTCCATCCTAGAAGCTTCCAGTGGCTCATGCCAGCCCTGAGCCCGCAGGTTCCCATTCGCTCTGCAGTGGTCTGTGTCTTAGGCACCGTGCACAAGCCCTAAGTTAGGCCGCTGGACCACACAGACACTCCCTGCCCCCATGGCCACTCCAGTCCCCTTCCAAAGCCCAGTTCCAAGGAGTTGGATGGTTCTAAATTCCTGAGGGAAAGACAATATGGGAAGTATCCCAGGAAGGGGCGCAAAAAGTCTGAGCTCTCACCCAACTCAGGCACCCATTGTTTTCTGTGTGACCTTGGGCAATCACTGCCCCTCTCTGGGCTTCAGTTTCTTTCCTGTTGAATGTTTGTACGGCAGAGAAAGGGAAAGGAGGTGGAATTCATGCTCTCCGGTGCTGAGACTTGAATGAGCATTTCTGCTTGGCAGCGCAGAACCCCACACAACTTCCCGGTGCCTGATAGGCATCCTTGTGCTCAGACTGACCTGGGCAGGGACGAGCTGGCTGCACCTTCCAGCTCAGCCATCGTGCATTTCAGAGCGAGGGGTCTGGGTCATCTCTGATGGGCTCTCTGCTCTGTGCAATTAGGTTATTGCTACTGGAGGTTTATCCAAAAGCGGAACCTACACTTCTGTTAGCGGGAGGGGTCAGACCATTGGCCCCTGCTGGTGCAGATGGTGAAGCAACCGTACCAGGCCTGTCTGCAATCACTAGGGCAGCACCTGGCTCTGCAGCTGCGAGGAGCCTTGGTTAGGCTGATAGGAGTGCAGAGATGGGGAAACTGAGGCCCAGAGAGGGAAGAGGGTCTGCCCAAGGTCACCCAACCAACAGAACAGACACCCACATTCCCTGACTTCCTGTCTGGTGCTCCTTCTGATCTGCCACATCACAATCTCTTGGGAAGGGGGCCCTGATGAGGTGTGTGTGACAGACAGATGGACCCAGACAAGCATTGACTTTGCCTGTCACTGTGACCTAAGACCAGTGGTTGTAAACTCCACACCCGGAGCACCCAGGTGGGTCGCTTACATATGCCAGGGAGCCAGGGGCAGGATAATAGGGAACAGAGGGGACAATAGGGGGTGGGGGCTGAGGAGCAGTGTTACCATATGGGAAGGAGTGGGTGTTCGTTGTTACCAGACCTCTTGATTTTTCCAAAATAAAGCTAAATAACTTAATTCTTTGGTGTAAATTATGCTAATTATAAAATGTGGGCAACTACATGTTAATGTTTTTTAATAGAGTGCTAGGAAAAGAAAACACATTCACAGGCTACATTTGGCTCTAGGGCCACCAGTTTACAACCTCTGCTTCATTCTCTTACTCTCAGTTTGCTGTGCTTTGAAATGGGTCTAATCACAGTATCCCTTTCTCAGTGGGTAGTTGAAAGAATAAATGGAATGATGGGACTAGCAGGCCTATCCTAGCACTGGGCCCACAGTAAACGGTAGCTAACTGTTGCTTATTAAGACACAGGACACTTTTCTTAGGCAAAATGAGAAGGGACTGGGGATGGAAGGGGCTTGGTACATTTAGCACAGGGCAGCCGGAGCTCTGAGCTGGAATTCAGGATCTATTCATGGATCCACAAATCTGAGTGTGTGCCTGCCATGTGCCCGGCACTGTGGGCATGTATCAAGGTTAAGACCCCATCTTGAATTTACAGGGGCGGCTGGGACTATGCCCACCCAGCAGCTCGTGGGATTGCCCTTCATCCCGGGAACCCCTCTGTGACACTCCGCTGGGCACCTGATCTGGGAGAAACATTCCACTTCCAAAGGTCAGGTCTTCAAAAGCTTAAAGGATGCAACTCCTTCCACATTTATCCAAATACATTTTTACTTATTTGTTTTACTAAGAAACTTCTGGGGGTTGATGCCAGTCCTTCTTATGTGTTTGCCTCCTAAAACCATTTCCAAAGATATTTAAAAGACAATTTTGGGAAAAGAAGAATTTATAACGCATTCTAATTGGTCCCATTGGGACCGGGAGCCATTGCAGATTTCCACCCTGAGAACCCGGAGACCAGGGCCTAAGGTAACTTCCTGATGCCCAGAGTAAAGAACGTTCTGCCTTCTTCCCCGGGCTTGGCCCACATTGGGGCAGCTGGGGACAAAGTCAGGCCTGTTTCTGGCTTGGCTGGGGGCTCTTGCAGGCACAGAATCCTCTTGCCTGCTTGTGCGGTAGTGATGGAGGCCCTGTGTGCTCTGCCTTCAGAGTCGGGAAAGCCACTCTGGCTGACGGGCCGAGTTCTGGTGGGTGGGCAGGCAGGCAAAGCCCATAATTACAGGAAAGCAGCCGTGGGCATGTGAGGACAGGCCTCCCGACAAGAGAGGGCCCTGAGTTTCGACACTGGGTACAGAAGGCCTTCAGGATGGGGGAGGGGTGGTTATATAACTGTGACGCCAGAGTCACGGAGAAAGTGACCTTGCTCCACTCCACTGCCTGGTTCCTCCCCACTCAGAAGGACGTGAAGACCTAGCAGCCCTTCCTCTAAGCTTGGCAGTGGCCCTCAACCTTATCAGCATCAGGGTCACCTGGAAAGCTGTTAAAACACAGACTGTCAGGCCCCACCCCTGAGCCTCTCACTCAGGAAGCTGGGGCAGTTGGGGGGGGCGGGTGCAGAGAATTTGCATTTCTCACAAGTGCACAGCAATGAGGCTGATGGAGCCGGGCCAGGGGTCCTACTTGAGAACCACTGCTCTAGGGTTTAGTGAGGACAGTCTGCCTGGGCCCCCGATTTGCTGTGTGCCCCTGGGCAAGCGTCTGAGTCTCTCTGGACTTCTGTTTTTCTCAGAAGAAGTCAGCCCTTTGTCTTTGAATAACTAAGCCCCACCTCTGCGTTGAGATGCCTGATACCATTTGCAGGTAGCTTAGAGATCCTCACTTGAAAGGCCCAGCCCTCGGTACAGGGTTTCTATCCCGTGGTTCCAACTTGCTTCTACCACGGTGAGAGGTGAGTCTCTCAGGAAGAGACGGGCACTTTAAGCCTTATAGGGGTAGGACAGGCCAGCATCTCTGGGCCTCAGCTTTCACCCTGCCTGCAAGAATCTTGAAGCAGTTCACTAGCCTGGTCTTCGGGATCATTCTGATTCCTTGGGGAGGTAGGTGGCAGAGGCTCATTTCAGTCCCAGGGATAAGGCATCTGCGGCACGGAGACTTAAATCAAAGTCATGCATTTGCCAGGGATTCTCCTTTCTCATTGTAACATCCAAGTGGCCTGTGAGCTTCCTGCACATGGGGTCCTGCAGCCTCTCCCCATGGCACCTAGGACAGGAGGGAACTCATGGCAGATGCCACGCACAGACTGACTGAATGAAATGAACAAACAAATGAGCAATGCTTCCTTTACTGAACCGGCCCCAACGCCTGTCTGTCAGCTGGCCACCTGGTTTTCCATGTATGACCTCCTTTGCTCTTCAAGAAACAGTCCTGAGGAGATAGGCAAGCATTCTTATCTCTGTTTCACAGGTGGGGAAACTGAGGCCACAGGAAGGTGGCCTGACATGCCAGCTTTACTAGTGAGTAAAGGGCAGCAACAGAAAGGAAAACAGGCTCCATACCACAGACCCTCAGCACAGCCTCCCCCAAGCCTCTTCAGTTTCATTTCCCGTGTCCCTGGCTGAGCCATTCTGCAGGTAACAGCAGTGGAGGTGAAGCTGGGAGAGGGATGAGCTAGGAATCCAGGGCCTCCCTGGTTCTGGGGAGGGGGTAGGGCTGGGGCCCAGCCTGCAGGGAGGTGCTGAGGAGCACTGGGAATACAGTTTCATTTTTTCCAGAAATTGCCAGTTCAGTTGACCCAAGTTTAAACTGTCCCACTTATATATGGAGTTTTTTCAATAAATGTATTAGAAAATATTTTGGAGATTTGTGACAATTTGAAAAAACATCTTTTCTCCAGCTTCCTTTATTGTAAGAATACAATACATAATACATATAACATGCAAAATACGTGTTCATCAACTGTTTATATTATCATAAGGCTTCTGGTTGACACGCTATGAGAAGTTAAGTTTTGAGGAGTTGGCAGTTACATGTGGATTTTGGACTGCACGGGGGGCGGTCAGCACCCCTAATCCCCCATTGTTCAAGCGTCAACTGTATTTCCTGGGGACCTGCCTCAGGCCTGCTTGGCATCACATGCTAACACACCACAGGTGCCCTTAGCAGGCTAGACTGCATGGTGGTACCTCCAGAGCCCAGTACTGTGCCTGGCACATGGTTGATGCACAGTCAATATTTGTGAATATTGAATAAATGAAGATAGACTTCATTGAAGTTCCGGGTCTAAACTTACCAGCTGTGCAATCTTAGACAAATCCTTTACCTCTCAAAGCCTTGGTTTCTTCAACTGTAAAATCAGACTAATAATAATCATTATAATAAAAAACAATAATGGCATAGTAGTTAAGAAAATAGACTCTGGAGCCAGAACTGCCTGCATCTAAATCCCGGGTCCACCCTATGCTGCTGTGTGACGTCAGGCAACCTACTAAACCTCTCCGTTCCTTGGTTTCCTCCTTGATAAAGTGAAGATAATCATCGTATTTACGTAGTGTTGTAGGGATTAAAATGAGCTTTTATGTGTCAAGTGCTCCATCCACTATTACTAATAAGCCTTAACAATGATGATTCTATCTTTGTGCATTGGTAAATTAAATGATAACATTTAAGCTACAAGTGCCTAGCAGAGTGCCCAGCACAGAGGTGCAAGTGCTCAGTAAACAGTTACCGCTCTTCTTATCTTGGCACCCACTGGCCATGGCCCTCTGTGTCTCTTGAATCACACGTAGGAAGTGGAGGCATAGGGTCTGAAAACTGCGGTGGTGAACAGAACGGGCCCATTCCCAGGAGCTACCAACCCTCTTTGAAGGGCCCCAGCGGGAGAAGGTGAAGTACTGCTAGTGGCCACCGGGGGCAACAAAGGCCTCCTCCCTCTCTGCCCTGCTGAGGGTTCCGAGTTCTGTCTGTTGTTGGTAATAAAAGGCAGGTTGACTATTTCACCCTGCCCATAGGCAGGCATTCTCCTGACATGGGTGGTATTTGCCTAGATAACACTCCTCACTTCTGAGAGTTAGACTCCCAACCCTGCATTTACCAGCCACATCATCTTGGATAAACCCCTTGGCTTCCTAAACCTCAGTTTTCCCATCTGGAACATGGGGATAGGAGGGTTTGGTGAGTTGAATGAGCTAGAAAGGACAGTCCCTGGGGTGAAGGGAGTGCTCAGTGAATGACACCTTTTGCCAGGGTAGCGTCATGGTTATTAGCATGGACTCTGCAGCCAGACTATATATAAGCTTGAGACCTGCCAGCACTAGTTGTGTGCTTTTGGGTAAGTGACTTGACTTCTCTGTGTCCATTTCCTCATCTGTAAAATGGGTATGATAATAATAGTGCCCCTACCTCCCGGGTTGTTGGGAGGATTAAATGAATGTGCACAGTTCTTAGAACAGTGCCTGGCACATATAGTAAGTGCTATATAAATGTTTGTCCCTATTATTATAATTCATAGTATTTTTTATGTTATTATTTTTATTGAATAAGCTCCAACAGTTTTAACTTCTTGCAGAAACCTCCCTGCTTGACGTGAACTCCCCAAAAGGGGGCTTAGAGGAGATAGGGGAGATGCAGCCCCTAGACAAGGAAGGACTTTATTGTTTTGTTGCAGTTGAGAATCTAACTTGGAGCCCAAAACTGTTCAACAGGCAGGGCCCAGAGGCCAGCTGCACTCTGTGAAATGCTTCAGTGCCCAGCTCTGCCTAGGCCTGGGCTAAGCTTTAGCCTCCAGGGGCAGGTCCTTTAGAAGCCTCCAGAGGGGATCAGGACCTTTGCCAGCTTATCTGGGGCCCTGGGAACATAGTCAAAGGGTACCAGTGAGCCCACGACAGGCACACAAAAGTCTCCAGCCAGGAAAGCCTCTCCAGGACAGATGGCAGGATAGATCTCTGGTAAAATGCACTGTGCCCCAAGGGCAAAAGTCTTAAGTAGGTTTGGGGGAAAATCCAGCTAATCATCCCCACTGCACCTGTGCCCCAGAGTCCTACTGGGATGGTTGAGGGAGATCAGCACGGCCCCTGCTGGTGGCCTCAGCCACAGAGTCATCCCAGGGCCTGCCAAAGGATGTCCCAAGTCGCTTTGGAGTGCTCAGGAATGGATGGGAGCATGCAGATCCCCATGCAGATAGCAGGTAATGCTTGTCTGGCTTAGAAGTAATGGGCACGTCACTCTGGCCTCCTCCAGCAATGTCCCTCAAACCTATTATTTGAGAATTTACCCTGCACATCATTCAGAGCTCTGTGTGTACCTCTTGTCATTGAAACCTCCCACCATAACCCTGAGGTAGTGGCCACGATCATCTCCATTTAACAGATGAGGAACCTGTGGTTTCCAGGGATGAAATTGTTTGTCCAAGATCCTACCCTAGTGCATATCAGAGCCAGGATCTGAATCTGGTCCTTCTGCCTCCATGGACTGTGTCCCCGGCCCTCTGGGGTGGGCAGCCCCCATCCAAGATGGCTTCAGTGACCCCTGCCTCCTGATATTTATGGCTTCCTGTAATTCCTCCCATCAAGTGAGGGCAGGACCTAGCAACTCACCTTTAACAAGTGCAACAGGGGAAAGGTGATGGATGTCATTGCCAAGATTAGGTTTCAGAGAAACAGTGGCTTCTATATTGTACACACCCTCTCTTGCTCCTTCTCGGAGCCCTCTGGTGGAAGCAAGCTGCCATTCTGCCAGTGGATCTATTGCTCTGAGGGTGGCTTTCTGGCCAACTGCCAATGAGGAGCTGAGGTTTTCAGTCCAACACCCGCTGAGGAACTGAATTTTGCCAGAGCCACACAAACGGCTTAGGAGAAGATCCTCCCCAAGTACAGCCTGGAGTTGACTGCGGCTCCAGCTGACACCTGGCTTACAGTCTATGAGCTATGACAGGCCCTGAGCCAGAGGCACCCAGCTAAACAACATCTAGATGCTTGACCCACAGACCCTGAGAGATAATAAATGCTGGTTGTTTTAAGCCACAGTTTGGGGATAATTTGTTACACAGCAATAGGTAACTAATACACTTGCTATGGCTACTAGTAACAACAACAAAAAAACATAACCACACAACCAACATGAGAAGGATAAAGAAGACTGACTCAACCGTAGTGGGCAGAGCAGAGCTAGAAAAGCCCTCCTCACATCTGCTACCCAGCCCTTCAGTTTTCTTTTGCCAGTGAGGGTGCTTAAAGGCCCTTTTCCACAGTCCCAGACAAGCTGGGGGCGGGTGGGAACCTGGCATTGTTACTGAGGTTCCCAGACTCCTGGGAAGTGTTGCCAGGAGTTCATGGGAGTGTTACACACAAAACTGTGCAGATTCCTAGGAATCCAAAGTTACCACCTCTTCTTAGCTGCAGGTGTTTGGTGAGAGTACAGAAGTGTTTGTTGGTTGGAAGATCTCAGTAAAACCTCTTCTATAAATACTAAAAACATAACCAAAAACAAAAAACACCTAAAAAATTCCGGGAGGCTCAGATACTGAACATCAAGCAGATATATCAAATATAGTGGAGTCTTTTCGTACAGTGTTTCTGGGTATTGTTCCTTAAGTCAAATACATCATGTCCATTTTCTCCTGTGATCTGAAGGGAGTTCCCCTGAGAGTGAAGGGGCACTATGAGTGAGAACTGAACTGATTCCTTGAGTCCCTGTCCCCAGCCTCCTTTGTATTTTCTTTCATGGCCAAAGGTCAGGATCATGGGGACATTGTCTGGCCTGGAAGCTCAGAACCAGCACAGCCTCCCCACCCTCTGGCTGGACTGCCCATCTCCCCTCCCCCAAATTCCCACTGTGCCTTTATTCCTTAGTGAGTCGTCCAGAGGATGGATGGGGACAGTTCCTGCCACTTTTCCCCACCCCCAAAACCTCCCTTCCAGCTGCCTGGCAGAGGCCGGATACATCGTACCCTTGTGTTGAAGGATGCAATAAGCTAAATCCCAGGCCCAGCTATCTCCAACAACAATTCCCAGCATCCCCCAGGGAGGTTGGGAAGATCCTCTGGGAGTAGGACCAGCGACATAATTTGTGGATCCCAGTGCAAAAGGCACGTGCAAGGCCCCTGGTTCAAAGTTATTCAGAATTTGAAGGCGATGGCAGCAGAGCATTAACCTTAGCGCAAGGCCTTCTGCACAGGTTGCACACTCAGAAGCTGGCTCTGTCTTGAAGTCTCCAGTAAATACCACCCCAGACTCGTCATTCCTGGAGAGCCTACCCAAGGCTGCTCTGGGCAGAAAATAGGTTGTCCCTTCTTGGCTCCTGGATGTCCTGTTGCAGAACTGAGCAGAAATGTCTCCTGGGCCCAGGGTATCTTCATAATCAGAAACATACCTCAGGGAAGAAATACTCCCATGCCAAAGACACATGGTTTTCTGGAAGGCTGCAGGCTATTGCTCCTGCCAGTGGTCTGCCTACTCCTGAGGTGTGAGCAGAGAGGCTGAAAGGCTGGGGCTGACTGGAGGAGGCCTGGACATCTGGGAACCCCGAGAAGGCATTGGTATCCACTGCCATGTGAATTCCTGGTCCTGAGTGTGGGGAACGCGTGCACACACACACACACACACACACACACACACACACACACACACACACACACACACACACACACACACTCATCAAGAACTAACAGCCTCACATCCAGCCAGGCAAAGCCTTACTGAGTGAGGAGAGCAGTGGAAATTTCCCAGACCTATGGGCTTGAGAAAAGGCGTGGATTATTGAAATGTGAGTAGAAAGTATGTGCAGACTTCTGAGAGGCTGCAGAGGCAACCACTGAGGGCAGCAGGGGGCTAGATAGACAATTCTAGATGATATGCCCACTTTGTTGTTCTTTCTCTCCCTTCTCCTCACTCTCCTCTTTCTTCTAAGTTTTAAAGAGTGGCCAACTTTTCAAACTTAGCTTACATATAAAAGTCCACAGTCCTAGTAGCTCTAAAAAAGAAAAACTAGAACCTCTGGTAATACTACAGCCACCTTTCTGCATGACAGCAATGTACTCCCTCCTCCATGGGGGTTGGTGGCCTCTTGTTTGCCACAGTCCCCACCACTCCCTAAAGTCTTCCTGACTCCAAATCCACAGGGCAAGTATTATGCATTCATGTGTGTGCTGCTGTTTCCTTGTTAGGGAGTTAAGAGGAAAGTGCATGTCTCTATCAAAAGTGGCAGAGTAGAAGGTTGACTAAGAGTCCCAGGTACTTCAAGAAATATAGGAGAGAGCCTGTTTCTTTTTGGAAATGAAGAGGCTTCCTCTATGTTGAAAGTGCAAAGAGTGTCTAAGTCAAAAGATTAAACCTCAATGCCCTTATGAAACAAGTTTCAGCAGCCCCACACACAGCCCACCTCCCTCATTTATGTCCCCTGTGGGTCACGGAAGTCATCTGAAACAGAGGATCCTGTCCCAGATGTCTCCAGAAGGCAAGGGCATTCCCAGCTCCCCTCCCCAGGATGACTCAGAGCCATCTTCCTTTTGTATCCCAGCAAAGGCAGAGGAATTGGGGGATTCCCAGCTTCTCCTGTCACTTGGTGTGGGGTCGGTTTCCTTGCCCCAGAGTGGTATGGGTGTTTAACCCCCTGGGTAGTTTTCATCCCTGGCTGGGCGCACCAGGGTTTGGTGTCACCCACCGGCCTTCCACTGGGCAGTCAGGGTTCCAGTTAGACAGGGATGGGGGTCTGCGGCAGCCCTGGGCCAGTTTCCCAGCCACTGGGAGGGTGAGGAAGATGTGGGGGTGGAAGCTGGGAAGGCCCTGACGGATGGTGGCCAGGCCACAGTGGTTGCTAAGAGGTGGAGCTCCTTGCCTACGGACAGGAAACCGAAGCGTGAAAAGTGTTAGAGACCTGGGGTGGGGGAAGTACTTTGTTTCCCACAGCTTGTTAGAGGGCCATATGCCAGTGACCTAGAAAATGCCAGAGCTCAGATCTGGGCCAGTGGGAGCCAAAGGTTACAGAGGCAGGACTGGGAAGCTTAGGGTGCATGCTGCCTGGGAGGAGGGCTGGGGACACCCCTGGGAGTGTGTAACTCCTCACCTGGCTGTGTAGCCTTGGCTCTGATGTCTAACAATAGGGGGAAACCAGACCTGTCTCCTGAGATCATTAGTCCTTCTAAAGAGCTTCATAATCCCCAGATCAAAGGGGTCTCAGAGCTGCAACCAAACGTACTCTGCAGGGAGCCCTGCCAGCCACTGGGGCACCCACTCCAGGGGACAGATGCAGATTTGCAGACCCTTCAAGGTGCTACCTTCTAGAGGACTTGTCTGGCCTGGTCACTGTGCACCCCCGCCCCCAACTCCTGAGGTCCAGGTCCTGGCCTCCCCTGGGAACCACCTCACCTGCCACTTGCCTGTGGCAGAGGTTTTCATTAGCATCCCTGACGTTGGATGGGATGGGAATTACTGGTGCCCCATTTTGTAGATGGGGAAACTGAGGCTTGAGGAAGTGCAGTGCAGACACAGGGCCCCCCCCCCCCCGATCACAGTCACCAGGTGGGTATGGACCGTATCAGTTTTCTTCCCCCTGACGCAACGAATGTGCCCAGTATTGTATTCACTTAAAGAACGGTCACACAGAGGGGGCTGAAGGAAAAGTCCCAGGACTCCCACCCTTTCCCCTGCCCGCTGTTTCTGCCCTCTCCCGTCCAGTTCTTGGGACGCCAGCATTTTAGCAAGGCTGTCACAAGGGTGTCAGAAGACTGGACAGACACAGGCAAACTGGGGTACCAGCAGCCGTTCCCGATGCACTCACTTGGGGCTTTCAAAGACCTGGGCCCAAGCCTGGCGCTTCCGACCCCTATGACAATGGCCATCTTTCTCACCCTCAGTTTCTCCCGGAGTGACCGTGCTGGGGGTGCACCGAGGGGCCGGGCGCACTACGGGGCGACGCGGCGCGCCCAGGCTTTGGGGCGAGTCTGGGCGCCGCCGGGGAGGGGGCGGAGCCGGGGCGGGGCGGCCGGGCGGCCCTCGGCGGCCCGGAAGGAGCGGGAGGCGGGGCCGCGGGAGTTGGAGTCGCCCCACGTGAGAGGCGCGGAGGCCGGACTCCTCGCGTGCGGCGGCCGCGGACGGCCCGGCGTCCGGCCGCACGGAGAGCCCCGGTCCGGCGCGCGGCGGCGCCCCGCTACGGCGGCGGCCCCTGGGGCTCTGAGCCGGGCGCCCGCCGTCGGACCCCCCGCGCCGCCGCGGGCAGCGCCCCCCGGGCACGCGGCATGCGGGCGGCGGACTCGGGCACCTGGGAGCGCGTCCGCCAGCCCTCCGCGCAGGGCGAGCTGGTGCCTTGCTGCGGGCCGGGGGCCGGGCCGGCGCGCCCCCCGGGGCCCGCAGCCTGCGAGCCGGGTGCGGACGCGGCGAGGCCCGGCGACTGGCCCCGGACGCCCGCGGCTCGGGCGGATGGCGACTGCAGCCCGCCGGGTAGGTGCGCGCCGGGCCGGGAGGGCGGCGCGGCCGCGGGCCAGGGGAGCCGCCGGGGCGGGCGCGCGGGGGCGCTCTTGGCCGGCTCGCGAAGCCGCTGGTGGCAAAGTTCTCGCCGCACGGAGCCCCGAGCCCCGAGCGCTGGGCGGGGCGGGTGCCAGGGGACACGCGCCTGGGGCGGGGGCTTCGGCGTCCACGGCTTTCCCGCCAAGCCCCGAGAAAGCTGCGGAGGGAGGTCAAGGCCACGCCTGCCTCCAGCGCTGCCTGGAGACCCACCTCTGCATCTGAAAGGGGTCAGCCCCGCGCCAAGTTGGGGTGGCCCGCTCTGCCCGCACCTGTAATCCACCTGGCAGCCCCATGAAGTGCCAGGAGAGCCCCGCTTGACCGCCGCCCCTCCGAGAGGCAAGCGGTGACTCGCGTGTGCTAGGACCCGAACGGTTTCTCCTGACTTGAACGGCTAATGCAGAAGGGGAAATCGCAGCGGTGGGGATGGGATACAAATGCAGTGGTCTGATTGTGTATCATTGGCTGATCCACTCCAAGCGGAGAACAGCGTTTTAGTGGTAAATGTTCCGAGTGGGTGCGCCCGTTCCATTCTGTTCCGGTCTCAGCTGCCCCCATCCCCACCCCCAATTAGGTCATGGGGAGGGCCCACAGGAACCCCTGGATCTTCTTGACTCCGAGATGGGAATAAATTCAGATGGAAGACAAAGGGCTTCTGACAAACGTCTCTCATCATCGGTTTGAAGTTTGAATACTTTTTCCAGGACAAATGGGAACTGGGGGGAGAGGCACAGCATGATTATTCATTATTTCTTGAACACCTATTGTGTTCCAATAATTTACATGTAGTGTCTCCTTAAAATCCTATCTCCGCCCTGGGAGGTGAGGCTGTGTTATCTCCATGAAGATAAGGACAGAAAAGGCTGGAGTTTAAGTAACTTGCCCTAAGTCCCACAGCCCTAAAGCCATTTCAGATTTGGTCTCTGAATTGACACCAGAATGCCTTTCCTGAGCAACGGGCTCACCAGCCGGGAAACAGTGGCTTATTTACCTAATAATTATTTCTTTCCTGTGAGAAAAAAGCCAGGACCAAGTCCCCCTAATTCCAGGCTGTCTGTAGTTGATCTCCTCAGGAGACAGGATCCTGGGGGTCATATTTTTAGCCACAGGAGCAGGGACCACCAACCATCTGGCTCTCATTAGCTGTGCTTTTGCTGGTGTCCTGGAGCAGTTCAAGTCTTGGGTCACCAAGGGTCTAGAAGGGGGACACTTGACTCTGAACTGTTGGCCTTGGGGTTCGCCC
The DNA here is from genome assembly GCF_030020395.1 of Manis pentadactyla. Classification (NCBI taxonomy): domain Eukaryota; kingdom Metazoa; phylum Chordata; class Mammalia; order Pholidota; family Manidae; genus Manis; species Manis pentadactyla. The sequence continues at coordinate 10,742,405 of NC_080022.1, forward strand.
TGCTGGGAACAGTCCCACCTCCTCCCCAGTTGCATGGAGCCGTTAGAGTCCAAGAGAGCTTGGTATAGAAGAGCACGGATGCAAAAAATGAGCAAATGGGAGAGTGTGGGCAAGTTGCTTGATCTCTTTGAGACTCAGTTTACCCATATGTAAAGTGGGGATAAAATAAAATAATGTCAGTAACATTTTCGATCCTTGAAAAGCTCGTGTCTGCAAAGCACCTTGCCTAGTTCATAGTTGATACTTACTGTTAGTCATCAGCTTCACTTGTGGGGCACCTGTCAGTTTCCCCACTGACTCAGTTTCCCCTTAGGATGTGATGCTGTCTGCTCCATCTCCACCCTCCTGAGCTGTGTCAAGATGGTGCTTGTCTTGCCTATAAAGTACTTCAGTGACCCAAGGCTGACTTGTGCCTGGTGGATGTTGTTATTATGTAACCATGTTGAAGATGACTGAGTGGAGATAAATATGTTGACTTTCTGTCTTTATCGACTCCATTTGTGTGTTCATAATAATAACATCCTAATGACAAGATGTAGCTGAGAAAGACCCACCCCTGAGCTCTGGGGCTGGTTATAGTAACGGCCTTCACGGTGTTCTTTTAGGGCAGAGAGCAGTGATCACCTTTCCCAATTTACAGATGGCATCCTGGCGAGGGACAGGATCAAAACAGCCTCTAAACCAGAAAGTTGTACAACTCTCTCTACCCCACCCCTTCACCCTCTTCTGAGAGGTTGTGGGGTGACTCACCCCAGGATCTCAGCACACTGGTCCCAGCTGAATGTAATGCTTGGTTATGGGGCTGAGAGTGCCCCCATAGCAGCCAGTCTGGGAATTGGCACATTGAGGGGTGTGGAACCAGGATGCTTGCTTGGCAGGATGGAGGTTTGAACACCAACATTGCTCAAGCAGGGTGTTCTGAGATTAGCAGGGTGACAGGCCCCATGCAGGGGACAGCTGTGACCTCCAGGGTCGGGCCTCTCCTAGCGGAAGTTACTGTTCTTTCTATGTGTACCAGGGACCAGAGCAGAAGATGCAGAAATCAGACGCCTGCTCAGCCTGCACCCCATTCAGCCCCAAATCTGACTTTGCGATACTCTGCAGCTCAGTCGCCCTGTTGGTGCAGTGGGAACCTCTCCATCTAAGGGTATCACCCCAGAGCCCCTGCAGAGAGACCCAGGTGCCCACTGAGGTTCCATTAGGCCGAGAACATGAATTATTCCTCCTTGGTTGTCTGTCCATTCAGTCACATTTCTTGAGCACCCACTCCTGCCAGGCACCTTTGCAACTGTCAGGGACAGAGCAGTGAACCAGACAGCAGCAGCCCCTGTTTCCATGGAGCTTCTATTCTGTGGGAGGTGATTCCAGTAGGCAGACACGCACAGGATGTGTCAGGGGATGGAGGGTAAGTGCTATGCAGAAAAATAAAACCAGGTGAGGGGTTCGTGTGGTAGGAGCAGGTGCTACCGAGTGGTTAGGCAGGGTGGTCAGAGAGAGAAAGAGTGCTCGAGAATGATGCGAGGTGTATGGGTGCTGAGCTCCTAAGATGAGGGAAGTTGCCCATCAGCTAAAGGTACCAAGTCATTTTTTAAAAGTTGTTGGTAATTAGTAGCTTTGTGGACAGGGCACTTTATCTGTCTTCATCTGAAGCCTATCCAGGCTTCCAGGCCCAGTTCAGATGTCATGGCCTCAATAAACTTTTCTTGTAACCCCCAGCTTCAACAGCCACAGGACTTCTAGAGTCTCTTCTACCCTCTACCTTATTTATCAGTCATTGGAGTTGTTCATGGCTCCTCTTGTCCCTCCCCCTCACAGAAAGCCCCCTGGAGGAGGGCAGTAGGTCCTTGTGTATCTGTGTACTGGCTCCCAAGGCTGTCCTGTACCCTCCCTAGGGCCAGGAGTGGTGCTGACTGAATAGGACACTTGGTCTGAAGCAGTCTCCAGCGATCTAGGGCGGAGGGGCAATTGCTAATCCCTTCCATACAGGAGGAAATTGGTGCACAACACAGTTCAGTAATTTGCCCAAAGTCACCCAGCTGGTAGGTGCTACAGCCAAGACTTGATCCCAGATTATAGACCTCTAAGCAGTGTATAAAGACCTTGAACTGGTCTTAAGAAAGTAGACTGACATTAAGTTTCAGGTCTCTTTTGCTTTAAATTTTTATCTTTTAAAAAAAAAAAAAGCTTGTCCTCTCCTTGACATTCCTTGTTTTAAGCGACTCCAGCATTTGCTTATCTTTGTACCTTAGCAGTTTCTGCAGCAGGTCAGCTTCATGTTATCCGTTCTGTAAAGGATGTCTGCTGGGGTGGAGGTGAGGTTAAATCTCCACATTGAAATTGGGGATGCTCTTAGAAAGCCACCTGCTCGGACCACAAAGGTTGAGTGTGAGCATCCTTGACTGAATGGGACAGAAACAACTGGAATTTGACTGTCCTGGGCAATCAGGAGTGAAAGTAAGTCACTGCTCTTGAAGAAAATTCACACTGGCTTTGCTAGGGAGATCTCCTTTGCCCACTCTGTGTGACTGCTCAGCGACAGGGACTAAACCAAGGCAGGCGGCACCCGTTAGTGGGTAGGTACAGAGCACCCGCTTTGGAATCAATTCACCAGCTCTGCTACTTACTAGTTATGTGTCCCCAGGGAAGTTATTGAACATCCTGGGCCTCAGTTTGCCCGTCTGTACAATGAGATAGTATTACCCACCTCAGAGTTGTTGGACAGGAATCCGTATGGTTAGCTACAGCTTTAATACCTATGCATCCCAATGTACTTGTGACATAAGAGGGAGAGGAAATTCCAATTTATCAAGAGTCCAAAAAACTTGATTGTGCATGTGTGTGTAAAATGTTTAATTTTCTTTGCAATTTGAGATATTGGGATTTGATGAGACAGGTGATTCTGCAGGACTGGAAGCTGCTTATTTGGCCTTCTAAGGCATCACGAAATTTCCATAATAGTCACCATACACTCTTTTATGTTCTCTGTGATATTCCAGTTGAGTTAATTGGATGATTTGCTGGGACCCGCTGGCCATTCTGGAGAAAGAGTCGACTCCCCTTTTAATCATCTTAGGAGTCACCGAGCACCATGGCTCAAGGAAAATAACAAACACGACCCTGGAGTTAGCCCCTCCCATCCATACCATGACCAGAAGTAGGAAGTCAGGTGCACGGTGTGTACACAGATTTAAGCCCCAGCAGATAAGCAGACCCACCATATCATTAAAGCTGGCCAAAGCAATTGTCCCGGGGATGCCATGTTCACTGCGAGTTACTAAGGTCTATAAAATCTCCGGAGAGGATGGCAAGCCATGGTTACGAAGTGTGTGCATGTGTGCCTGCCTGTGTGTGTAGTTATTTTTTACGAACTTACTCTCTGTAAATGCACAGCGTGTTGAGCGTGTCAGATGAGCGCCTGGCAGGGAGGGGGAAAGTCAGGCTTGCCACCTGCTTACCAGGACCACTTCTGCACCCCTTGGGGCAGCTTCCATGAAGGCAGGGACTTGATGCTTTCTCTGGTCTGCTGTTTGGACGCGTTCAGGGGAGGCCAGTTAGAAGACACTGACTGTAGCAATTCCCCAGAGTCCTCGCCAACAACTGGCATTAGCCCAGCAGGTGCTGTGAGAGCCCCAAATCTGGGAGAAATTCACAGCCAGAAGGGTATGACAGGTAGGTACGTCCCACCTGATGTCCTGGCCCTGTACTAGGTGACACCCAGCCGGGGCTAAGAAGAGGAGGAGCTGGTGGGTTCGGTGGCGGCGACCCTCCGAGCATGTCCTCTGTGTCCACGCTGGGCTTCAGGGACTGCTTGGGGGAACACCCATCACCTGCAGGTGATGACGGCCTCGTCTTCTGTTGCTGCCTGGATTGGGAGGCTGGCTCCGGCTCTCCCAACCAGTTTGGGCTGTAATTTTATCTGAGGCATTGAGTGTGCTCAGTCCCTTTTAATTGTGCAGAAGCTTCAGAAAGCCCTCCCTGGGGGCCTGGAGAGAAGTGAAAACAACAGCTGCTGGCTCCTGTGCGCCGTCTTCCTCAGCACACAGCTCAGCCTCACCAGCGCACTCCTAACTGCAAAGTGCTATGTGCCCAGGCAGGGAGGAATCTTTGTTTGGGAAGGTCCTGTTAATGATGAAGAACCGTTTTACTGAGGGCTGCCTAGGAGCCCGGCTTTTGTTATTCATCCCTGTTGCTCTTCCCCCAACCGTGTAAGGCAGCTGGTAGTCTCACAGGTAACACAGCTGAGGCTTAAAGAGGTTGCACAGGTTGTAGTGAGTGGCCGTTCCATGCTGCCTGCCCCAGGACCATTGCTTCTCCCCTGTGGTTTCCTTCATCAGCTGACAATTCCCTCAGGGCCCCGCCTGGGCAGGGGCTGCAGTGCTGGGAGTCACGGGGTTCTCTCCCTGGCATCTTTGGCATGCTGGCTTCCGGTCAGCCAGAGGTAATCGGGAGTGAGGCCTCTGCAGCCCAGAGCTGTTCACGTGGCTGCAGGAGGCTACCCACTTTTCTGCCCCAGCCAGAACCCAAAGAGGCCAGCCGGCCCATGATGGGGGGTCTGACTCTGGCCATTTGGGAACCTAGTCGTGAGAGGGAAACCTCAGCAGGGATGGTTCCATTCCCTCCCTCTACAAAGTAAGGAAACTGAGGTCCACAGTGAGGAAGGGACCATGTGACATGTGACAACTTACAAATGCACAAGGGCATCTTGCCAAAACTGGGAGTTTTCCCTCTTCACCCACTTCCCTAATTCCACCTGACCCATTAAAAGGGTCCCAGACTTTAAGGACCACGGAGGTCTAGGGTGCATGCCGGTGTGCCAGTTCTCAGGCTCCACCTCTCAGTGCCAACTCTGTACGTTTGGGAAGGGGCCGCCCAGGAATCTGTATTTTTATCAAGTGCCCTGGGTGATTTTGATGCAAGGGTTTCATGGACCAGACTCTGAAACTTCTCTGCCCTTTGCCTTTCTGGGATTGGGTTAATTTCAGAGTAAGAAACTGGGGAGGCCATATTATCTGGTTTATCCCCGGCATCCTTATATGATATAATGCTTAGCATCTTTCAGCACCAACACATGTCCCAACATGGATGTTAAGTATATGGACATCCTACTTAAACCTCACGTTTTCCTTTCCTAATCCAATCCCTGCCTCCCCCTGCCTGGGGAACACTCATTTCCCAAACCTGTTCAAAAGAGGCACACACATGTGTGACACGCATGCAGTCACAGGCCTGTCCAGTGGTGAGAAGGTGACCAGAGTAAGACTTTGGCCTTGCTCAGACATCCCACTCCTCCACCAGGCTGCCCCTAGCATTCCCACGCCTTTCCGTTGACCCATGTTCCTTCTTCCTTGAGCTTAATGCTCCTTGAGCTCCTTCCTTCCGGAGGGGCCAGGCCCTGGGCTGGGTGCTGAGAAGACGGTGGAGACCACACTCTACCTGTGGCTCATCCGGATTCCTTAGATTTGGTACCAAACCCACTGGTGGGGTTGCTCCTCCAGCCTCCCTGCCCAGCCCAGCTGCCCACCCTCCCTGCCCAACCTGGGTCCCTTTTGTTGTTGGCCCAAATGTTGTGTGTGTAGCGTACGTATTGAGTTGAATGGCTCATCTGGGCTTCCTCTTGGCGTCTCTCACCATGGCAATGTGCGGAGGAGAGCCATGCAGTGGCAGGTGGGATTCCTATCACTTTAACTCCTGTAGGGCTTTCTCAGCTGCTTTGGGGGGACGTCAAGGTGCCTGGGTGGAGGGTAGGGAGGCCCTGCTGGTGGCCCTCCCCTGCATAGGGAACCAGAAAAGAGCTGAGTCCCAGAGTTAATGGACTCAAATGCAGATTCTGGGTCTACCTTCAAGACTGACCCAGTAGGTCCAGGGTAGAGTTCAGGACCCTACACCTTTTTAGGGGGAGGAAGGAGAGGGTGTAAAATATACATAACAGAAAATTTACCATTGTAACCATTTTTAGGTGTATACTTCATGGCATTCACTCTGTGTACAGCCATCACCATTATCCATTTCCAGCACTTCTTCATCACCCCAAACTGAAACTGTTCCCATTAAATGATAATGCCCCAGCCCCCCAGCCCCAGCTCCTGGTCACCACTAGTCTTTCTGCCCCAGTGTATTTGCCTAATCCAAGTACCTCATACGGTATTTGCAGGACCCTACACTGCTCCGTCCATCCCTGCCCCTCTGCTGGTAGTCCTGGGGCCACACACAGAGATCCCTGTCCCTGATACTTTATCCCCGGTGTTTCTCTCACTTCCTTCTTTAAAACATGTCCATTTCCCAGGTGTGCCAGGAAGGTTTGGGGAAGAAATTAATTCGTTACATTTTTTTCTGTGATTAAGACCAGTATATTGTTAATACCTAGACCATTGTGATGCATTAACACATCATTTTGTTTGGTTGGTTTTGTTTAGTGCAGCTTTTCTTGAAGGCGTGTGGCCTGGGCTTGCATGAATTTGTTTTTCATGGCGTATTTGTAACTACTAAGGCTTAAGGACCACTGCCTGCTCTGGGGAATCTGCCTCGGGCAGAAGGTCGGCCTGTGCTGAGAAGTGCAGGGAGACATTCCCTTGTGGGTGTGCCATCAGGGTCTTAGAGAAGCTCCCGTGAGCCTGAGGTTCCAGTGCAGGCTGATGCCAGTGTCCTGTCCAAGCCCTCAGCTGCCCCATCCTGGCTGCCTCCATCTCTCCTTTCAGATTAAGGGCTGGGACTTTGGACCAGTCGGGTCTATGACTTTGTAGTCTGAGACTTACCACCTGCAGCCCTGATTATTCCCTGCTGCCTGTCAGCTTCAAACGTCTGCTCAAGGCTGATAGTCATCGCTGATCTCAGGGCCCACTTCCCTCCGTCCCCACGGGCCTTTTGCCCAGGCACCCTTGGCAGCATCTTAGACCGCCCCTGGCCTTGGCGGGCTTGCTTGGGACGTGCCCTTGATTTCCGCAGCACCGGCCCTCATCTTCCTACGCACCTTCGAGGACCTTCTAGCTGCACTAGTAGCCGACCGGGGAAACTTGCACCCCTCTTAAGTTCTGGGGCAGAACATCAGAGTTTCTTCTAGGGCTTCCTCTACCTGCTGGGCTGCTTCCCTCCTGGGCCACAGGGCCTGTAGGTGTAGTGTGGAAACATCTGTCTTCGGTGGAGTCTTCCCTCTCTTGCACCAGGCCTCAGTGATAGCTCGTTCTGATTTGCCCAGGATATTCTAGTTTCAGCACTGGCAGTCCTGCATCCTGGAAAACCCCTCCCCCCCAGGCAATCAGGAGGGCTGGTCACCCTGTCTGTACCCCAGCGGCTTTCTGACACTCAGCTGTGCCACAGTCAGCTGCTTTCGCTGTACAGAAGTGATCCCCCCAACCCTGTCCCTCCCAGCAGCGAAGGTGTCACCTGTCCGGCCTGTGACCCCTCTCCCTTTACCGATCCATTGGTCTTCGGCCCTGCTCTGTCTCCCAGCTCATTTGTGTCTCTGGGCATTGACTGGTGGTCCGACCGACCCACAGCTCAGATTCCAGCTCAGCACATCTTCATTAAATCACATCTGGCCATTTGTTCGCTTAATCTCGCCATAAATACTCGTCAGGCCCTGCCTGGGTGCCTGGCACTGACAAGCTGAGCCAAAACAGCCCCTCTGCCACGGTGCTTACATTCTGGAGGAGGGGTTTTCTGTCTAGAACCCTCCACTGGAACCAGAAGGAGGCCCTGCCTCAACCTCGTCCTGGATGCACCAGTGCTCCTGGTCCATCCACCTGCAAGTCTTGAGTATCTGCTCTGGCCTGGGTGTGGTGCTGGGTGCCACGAACAGCTGAGCGTCCTTCTGCTGCTGTCGGACTCAGGGTCTCCTCACTGTCCCGTGCATCGGCCGCCTCGTTCCTACCCTTTGCCTCCCCCTTCTTACCTCTGTTATTTCTCCACCCCATAGAAAGTCCATATTCCACCCTGTCCTGGGCCCCAACCCTTCTGCAGAGCCTTCCTTGATCATGCCAGCCCCTCTGAGCTGAGTCCTTGCATGGCCACAGGTGCATGTCATCTGGCGTACAGAGTACCTGAGACCAGGCACTGCACCAGCATTTCTGGAGGGTTTCTCTGGGCGCTCCCCCCAAACTGTAACCCTGAGGGGGGAGAGACCACAGGGCACTGGCACATCTGTGTCCATCTGTTCCACCTGGAGCACAGAGGTTCAGGAAATGCTCCACGTGGGAGGATATGTATGTGAATTTCTGAGCTGGAAGGACCTTGGGAGAAATCTAATCTGGCTGAATCCGTTGGCACACCTTTGGATGAGCGTCACCTGGCAGGTGGGGCAGCACCTGGGAACACCTGCAGCCACACCACTAACTGTTGGGCTTTTGAGGGATCAGTACATATATCCTCTTCCTCTTCCATTCTGGAATGTGGAACCCACCAAAAGACAGAGGCAGAAACAGGACAAGTGGAGAATGTGGCTCGGGTTTCCTCCCTGGGCTCGCTCACCTCACGCCTCTGCACTGGACTCTGTTCTCAGGCCTCGGTCTGAGGGTGTAAGATACTGAGTCTGTTTGTTGTTATGCCTGCCCTCATCCTTGTGTTGCCTGGTCACTGTATCTCTATAAACAAGTGGGCAGTTTGCATTTGTATCCAGAATCGAGTGTGGTAAAGCCCCTGGAATTCTTCAGTTCATTTATTCTGCAAATAATCCTGGTGCATTTGTGGAACTGGTCTTCTGCAGACATTTCGGGTCCCTACCCCAGCACCTTAGGACCGGTGGTTGTACTTGGCCCCACTTCTCCTGTTTGCATTGAAGAAAGTAAGAATCCATTGCATCAACAAGTCTTTTCACTGCTGCTTTGTTGTCACACCTAAGCCAAAACCCTGGTTACCTGGCACTGCCGCCAGCTGGGACTGGTTAGAGGAAGTTTGATGGCATGTTGGGGCAGCTCCAAGGGTGTTTGAAATGACCGGGAGCTCCTCTCCCCTCTCTACATGCCACGCCCTTGGAGTAGGCACCAGGGACTTCCCCTAAAGGCCGTGTGTCCCTGTGTGACCAGACCTCCCAGGTGCCTGGGCTTCTGTCTGTAGCTGACCCTGATGACCTCTGGGACAGAGCCCCACCCTCTTGCTTTCCCAGAGCCAGCTCTGCCTTCCTGCTTCCTGGGCTGGCTTGCTAGTCCTGTTTGCTGGGTCCTTTTCAGAGACTTGCCGTTTGCCAGGTGGACAAACCAGCGTTCTGAGTAGTTGTGTGCTTAGAGGGACCCTTGCTCTTCCTCCATCTCCCATGTCACCTTAGACACTCCCTCTAAGGTCTGACGTCATTTGTGCGCACTCGGTGGAAGTCATGCAGGGGAACCTGAGGCAAGGACTCCTGTTTTGCAGGGTTTCCTGCATTAAACGGCTCAGATAAACCAAGTACATTAATCACCCCATTTTACAGGTGGAGTAACCGAGGCATGGGGACAGTAAGAAATGTGCCTCAGGCCATAGAGCCAGGAAGTAGAAGAGGTCAGATTCAACCCCGGAGTCCAGCCAGACTCTCTCTACTGATTGAGCCCACGGTAGCCTCTCTCATGTCCAGTCTCAACTCAGCATGGCAGACCAGGAAGTGAGGGCTAGCAGAGAGACCTGGTTCCCCGAGGGGCCAGGCACGCTCCTTCTGTCCAGGCCCCAGCTCCAGTGGGCAGCTCCCAGTGGCTGCCTCCTTGGGCTGGGCTGCGGCCTTGTGGAATAGGAGACATGGGGCAGCTCTGCAAACTCCAGCCAGAGGCTCAGATGCGGGTGAGCTCCGCACAGGCCTCCCTGCAGCAGCGTCTCTTCCACAGCTGTGGCCTTAATGTTGAAGACAACAGGTCGTAGGAGGGTTCAGGGACTCTCCTGCTCACCCTGTGAGGTAAAGAGGCATGATCACCATCCCTCAGGGTGGCATCCGAGGCTCAGAGAGGCCCATGCTTAGTGCTCAGTAACTGTTTGTTAGTGAGAAAACTAACTTTGTATTGTTTGTGCTTCTCACTTTCCAACCACCTGCCCAGACAGTCATGGAGTTACAGGACTATATGAGTCACAAATGATAGAAATACCACTGGAACTGACTCATGGGAAGGGGAGTCAGTAGTTCCCCATAACTGAAATGATCAGAAGTAGGTCTGTCTAGCTTCAGGCATAGCTGTATCCAGGAGCTCAAATGATGTCATCTTCCAACTTGCATCTCTTTTGGGCTGTATCCTTTCTGGTGGCAAAAGTGACCCCTGGCAAGTCTAAGTAACACTTACCTTTCCAAGATTCCAGTGTAGAAAGTCCTTCCTTCCTGGTGTTTCTAGCGGGGAATCCCAGGACCGCCTCTCATTGGGTTAACTTGAATCATGTGATGGCTCTGAGCCAATCACTTGGTCTGCTAGCATGGAACGCATTGATTGGCCAGGCGTAGGTTGTGTGCCCTTCCCTGGAGTAAGTTGGGGTAGGGGTTGTGAGCCCCCAGCCAACCCCAAGTTCACAGGCTGAGAGTGGTACATTAGCCAGAGGAAAGTAGGGGAGTGTGTTTATCCCTAGGAATGGAAACTGGGTGGCAGAGCAGGGGCTGTCCCCTGCAGAATGTGAGATAATTCCTTCAGCAAGTGTGTGTGTGTGTGTGTCCCTTGCTGGGTGTTGTGAGGCTCAAAGGGGGAAGACCTGAGATGCAGACCCTGTCAGTTAATGCTTTGCTGGTTTTCCTGAGCACCTACTATGGCCCAGGCCCTGTTCTAGCCCCTGTGGAGAAATAGCTTTCTCCCCTATGAATTGTGCATTCTTTCTCCCCTTTCCCTTCTGTCTCTGTCCTCAAGGACCACCTAGACAGTTGCTCCCCTCATGCTCCTGTGCAGTCCTGGTCATAAGCAATGACCTTCTGTCCCTTCTCTCCCTCCCCTCCCCGTGGTTGCTGCTTTGATCACACCTGTCCCAGGTGGGCTTGTAGAAGGAAGCCAGGATCTGCTGGCTTCCTGAGTTTGGTGGGTTTGATTTGAGCACCCCCCTCCCAGGGCCTGCTCCCTGGACGGCCGGCATGAATGCATGCTGGGATGTCCCATCACCGGCCGCCTGCCACAGCCCTGTACTGCTGAGCACACCGAGGTCAGTGGCAGCAGCTGGTGCTTCGGGCATCCAGATGGCATCTGGCTTCTCTCAGCCTCTCCTTTGGGAGTCAGGTCTTCCAGGCTGCGTCTGGAGCTTGGCCGCCTCCCTGGAAACACTGATTGATCCCCCTTAGAGATGACCTGAATCCATACAGCAGGCAGATGCTACCTTCTCACAGTGGGGCAGGGGGTGGGCAGCCCAGGAAGGTAAGAATTTAGCAAAAGGGCATGACTGGCTCGCCTCTGTGCCTGGCATCGTTTAGGGCACAGACACTGGCTGCCCATTTCATTTGGTATCAGCCTGGTGGAGGAGAGGGAGTGCCCACACTGGGACGAGTACCTGGGCCCAGGACTCTGAATGTGGGGACATTGGAGACCATGTACCAAATACTCGGGGCCGTACTGCCTGGGTGCACATTGTTCCAAACTACTTAACCTCTTTGAGCCTCAGTTTCTTCGTCTGTAAACTGGGGATGCTATCCCTACCTTGTCGGGGTTTTGTGGAAATTAAATGAGATGGTGTATGCACTTAGCATGGCCATTGGCACATAGTAGATGGTCAGTAAATGTCATTTGTATTAGTTTCATACCAAAATGGGTGCTGGAGTGATATGAGGCTCACTGGAGAGATGACCAGGGTGGACAAGTCCAGGGTCAATGATGCATAGGAGATAAAGTCCCTAGGGCAGGGTGAGGTCTTGTTAGGGGGAGATTGTTGGAGACAGCATCTGTTCAGGCTTTGTTTTCCCACTCAGAGGCGGGCATCTGGCAGCAGCTTGTCAGGGACTTGGGAAGCGTGGCAGGCCCACAGCCGGGCCTGGGGGCAGTTGGGAAGCTGCTTAATCTTGCTAAGCCCCAGCTTCCTTACCTTGTAATGGGAATGATGGCACTCACCCTGCAGGCCTCGTATCCAGTCGATACAGGTAGAGCTGCTCTTTTATTAATAAGCCCTCTCAAATGGATTATGAATAATAAAGTTATGTTAAGCACGGGGTTCGCGTTGGCAGTAGGCAGGGGGCCTTTCCAGGGTGGGGTGTGTATACGTGAGGGTGTGTGCCCACTGGGAGCTCTTCTGCCTGTTGGAACAGTGAGGGTCTTGGCCATGACCGGGCTAAATGCTAGCCTTGTTCTCCATGGCGTTACGGATGCGGTCAGGGTCCAGGCACTGTGCTGAGCAGTGAGGGTAGGAGGTCCATGTGGAGGAGCACAGGCCATGTGTGAACCCCGGAATCAGAGGGAGAGTGATTGGCTTTGGGGAGCTCCCATGACTTCTGACGTGGGTTCTGACGGCTGAGCCTTCAGCCAGCCCTGCCGCCCTGCAGGGAGGACCCTGCCGTCGCTGCAGCATTCCCAGCCAGGGTTTCCTGGTGTTTCAGGTGTCCTTATTCACCTGGAGCTTGGCCATCTCTCTCCACCTCAGTGAAGCGGATACTTATTCAAAGGAGCTCAAGTCAAAGGAAGGCTTGTTGTGAAGACACAGCAGGCAACCTCAGAAGTCCAAGGCCAGCCACGTGGGGTCTGGACACCGACATGGGAGGCTGGGGCAGCACCCTCTCTCCACCCTGCCTCCTTCCTGTTACCACCCAAGGACTCCCCGCGCTGCCTCCCTCCACCTTATTCCTGTGCCAGTAGGCCCCTGGCCCCACTCTTGCATACCTTTCAATCTCCTGAATGCCTGGGAGACAGCGAATCTGATCGTGGTTTCTGCCTAACCAATAGTTTGGCAGACCCTGGCTCAGGTGACTGTCCTGGCAGGACCAGGTATACTGAGCTGCTTCTTTCCACGGGAAAGTCATTAACTTAGGGAATGTGGGGCACAGAAGGCAGGCTGACACATAGTGTCTGGTACAGGTGTTCTTCCTGAGCTTGAATGCCTTCAGGGATTGGAAACTCACTTTGTCTCCAGGCAGCCCCTGTAATTTTGTATTCATTTGAAGCCTTCACTCACCTTTATATTGATCAGTCTCATCGCAGCATCCGGCCTTTGGTCCTTGTCCTACCACTTGAGGATCTTACACACTAAATCTATTTCCTTGACACGATTACCCCTCTGACGTGAGAACGGCTGCCCTGGCTCATGAACCCGTACTCCTTCCTGGACCAGCTTCATTTCTGCATATGTCTTATCCCCCTAGCCAGGCAGAGCGTGCTCCAGGGTGGGAGGCACAGCGGCGGAGGACAGGGTGCTTGCCTTGATCCTCCCAGCCTGACCAGCTTCCAGCTCTTGTTTCCAGCCGGGAGCCCTTTCTGAGGATGGATGAGAGCTGCTGGAGCCAGAATCTCCTCTTGCACATGCAAGGGGAGAACGTTCCCCAGATGGAGCACTGTGTTCCTGCTCTCTTGAGGTTTGTTTAAGGGGACCCAGCAGGAGCCCAAAGACATCAGGGGGGCCCCCACTGGGAGCGGCAGGGAGGGAGGGAGCTAGAACTCCTCCGTGGAAAGCTGCTAGGGCAGGAGGTGGCTGGCACTATAGCCTGGGACTAGCTTGCTGTTCCCCTTTTGTGCTGCCCACCCTGCGCCACTCACCCCGTGCTGACAGCTCGTAGGTCCAAAGGAACCCAATGGCAAGTTCACATACTCCTTTTGGGGGGCCGTAAGCAGCATCCATGGCCAAATCAATAGTGCTTGCCTCTTGGCAAGAGGGTCCTGCGAACATTTGCACGCAGCCAAGAGATTACAAGAAGAGGTGGGTGAAGGTGGAGAGAAAAACTATACATTAAATGCCGACCAGTTGAAAAAGGAGATTGAATTTCTCTGCCTGGAAATGCTCAGCTTGAGTCAGCTACCTGTCAGTGTGGGATGGGGGTCTGGGTTTTTTCATCTTTTTCCCCAAAATGAGCTTTTTGCAGGTGTGCATGCAGAGAAAATGCTAATTTGAAAGAGATTTACAGCTTTCTCCAGAGATCCGGAGCAGGAGCAATTTCCTGAGCAGTGGGGTTATCCTGGGTTAATTTTCTTATTCACTGAAAAGATCTAAGCTGAAAACTCTCTGGCCCTGCCATGGTCTTTGCTCAGTTCCATGCTGTCCTCTTACCTGGAGAAGGACCAGAAGGCTGCTGTCCCCTTGTCCCCAACCCCCTGAGTTTGGGCTTCATGGTCCAGGGCTCATGGCTGAAGAATAACCAGAGCTTGAACTGAGGTTTTTGGATTCCCGGAATGTCTGCAGCTTTGTGCTGTCCATTGCGGGAGCAGTGACCTCACTGGCCTCACTAGCGATCAGCCTGCAATTCCAGAGGCACATGGCAGCAAGCCCAGGGGACACAGGGCACTTGGTTGTTACAAGTCGAGTTAGAATGCAAGCACCTCTTCCTGGTTAGGACACTTACCTCTTCAATTGGCTTATTTTCTGCTGCTTTGTCCAACCATAGAAGCAGCTTTTAAACATCCACAGAATGTGTGCGTGTTCCATTTTACATCCCCCACTTGCCATTCCCCACATTACATGTACACCCACATTACACATGGCTACTCTCTTTCCCCTTCAAGCAGCCACACATGATCCATAGAATTTCAGGTGAGTCAGAAAAGGGGCCCCAACCAAAGGCCCGGACCTTCCAGATTTGAAGTTTGCAGAGTAGAGAGAAGAGGAAAGATCTAGAAGTTCAGCTCAAGAGAGTAGGGAAGGCAGGAGCCTGACTGAAGAGAATAAAATAGACAGACACTTTATCTCTGCAGCAGCCAGGCCTAGAACCTGCTGGGCTTTAGTTGGGGTCAAGGGCAGATGGTAGAAGAGAGAGGCTTCCAGAAACAGCCTGTGTGGTCTTGAAAGCACCTCTGGCCGGGAAAGCGTGGTCCTGGGGGGGTCTTTGGCCTGATCTCAGGCATCCTTTGCCTTGAGCTTGTGCCTTGGGCTGGCTTCAGCTTAACAGGCACTTCTGGGGCGTAGACCATGGGCCAGAGCTGTGCTGGGTGCTGAGGCACACGTGGCTCCTACCAGGAGGTGCTCCAGAAAGACCTGCAAGAATGCTGTTCTGTACAAGAGATCCCCATGTCTGTGTTGGCAGGGACGTTTGTAGTCATCCGGGGAAATAGCCTGGGAGCTGGTCACCACGGGTGAAAAAATCAGTGTGGTTTGTTTGTCCTGCTTGTTTTTGAGACTGAGGTGCTGGGACACTGGGTGTGAGCTCTGCATGCGTGTGTGAGCCTGTGAGCGAATGTGTGCGGTGGGGGTGGGGTAGAGAGCCACAGGGTTTTTTCAATTTACATTTTTCGAATAGTTTTCTTCTCTGCTCTCCCAAGAGGCCGCATGCAGAGCGCAATAAGCATTTGACCTTTGCAAAAGGTTGGTGGAGTGGGCCAGACAGGCAAAACGCTCGGTGGCAAGTCGGCGGCAGCTCAAAGCAGGAATTCAAGTTACATCTCTTCCTTTTTCAGTCCATAAACTGGAGGAAAGGAAAAGGGGGTGGGCAGCAAAACAGAGGGGCTCCCCGGGCCTCCAGATGAGCATCATGTGGGCCGCTCCCTCAGCAACCAGCTCCCAGCTGCTGGGAGCCCCATTCTGGAGACCTCTCAGCCAAGAATGTCCTGCCCCGGGGATCAGGTCAGGATTTTCCAGGAGAAACTCCTGGGGATCCAGGGACAAGGCTGCCAGGTGGGGGCTGGACTTAGAACCAAAAGGCAGTGGCTCCTAGAAGGGGGAGGTGGAGGGACAAGAACCGGGACATAAGGGGCACTTGGCATGTGCCAAGCACTGTTTTCTTATGTATAGTGACTACACGTGTATAGTCACCCATTTAATTCTCCCACAACCCTATAAGATAGGTACTGCCATTGCCCCCATTTTACAGATGAGGACACTGAGGCATGGGGAGTTACTAAGTGGCTGGGATTCAGCCCCGACTGCTCAGCCCCTGTGATGTTTCTAGTCATTTAGATCACGCTGCCTTCTCAGTTAAAGAGATCAACGAGTGGAGTATTTGTCAAAACTCAAAAAGTCAGACATGCAGGTTCTGAGTTCAGAGCGAGCCCTCCCGTGGGGGAGAGAGTTCTGACAGGCCTGCCAGAAACTCGGGGACTTGAGTTTGCTAGCATCCTGCTGCTCCTTCCCCACAAAAAAAACCCCCACCTTTTTCTGTATCTTGATTATATGTTTGGTTCATAGATCACAGTGCTGAAACTGTCCAAGTGAAATAAGGGTGTTTTTCTCATTGGTTTTGTTCATTTTCAGTCCTGAAGGTCATAGCGTACTGAGGGGAGGAACAGGTCATGGGGGGCCCCCTTGGTCTCCTCTGGCGTCTCAGAATCTGTGACAGCAAAGGCCTCCGGTGACAGGACGGACCACTCTGGCATGGTGGGTACCTGCAGCCCTTTGAGCAGATCAGAGGCCTAGAGGACAGGGATGGATGGGACAGCCTGACAAGTCTCGGTTGTGCCCAGGAGTCTGCACAGGTCAGGGGAGGACGAAGAGGGGCACCGGGCCCAGGCCTCATGCCCCTGGCTCCCCAGGTGAGCGGGCTGAGAGGGAGGGGATCTATTCCCTGGGTTGACTCCCCTCGAGGAGGACAATAAAACCCACCACTGTCATGTTCCCAGGGTGTTGGGATGATGAACATACCAGAAGTAAGAGCACTCTGAAGAAACAGGTAGAAGGACTTTATTCAGCTTAGCAATATCTCTCCTGAGCCCAGCGTTCTGCATGTGAAAGTGCCATCCTGTTCCAGGCCGGCCTCTCCAGCTTCCGTGTGCCCTGTGCTTCCTTTGAGTGGGGTTTGTCGGGATCTGTCACCCTGGCCCTGTGGCACACTGCAGAGTAACCCTGGAGAGGGCTTGCACAGGAAGAGCCAGGCGACCCGTGACCATGGCCCATGGCCCATGGCGTCCCAGGTACAGGCCTTTGGTCTTTGTGCCTCGGTTTGCTCATCCACAAAACAGGTGTCACGCTGCCCTCTGAGGCAGCTGGGGTTTGCACAGGACGTGCGTCCAGCACGCAGAGCTTCCCACTCCCTGGAATGCTGAGCACAGCTCCAGATCTTCCAGCTGCAGGTTGTTGAAGCCCAGTCACCCTGGAGTCCTGTGAACCAGTTCCCAGCGGCCTGGGCCTGCTCTTTCTCAGCCCAAGGTAATTTTTCAATTAACTCGATTGGCTGGAAACTGGGGTGCCCTTGGAGTGTGGGAAAACATCCCAGGCCGGAAGGGACCTTCCCTCCCCACTGCCCCTGTGCTCACTCGGGGCTTGGCTTCCAGAGGAAGGATCCAGTTCCACGTCAGGACACCAGGATGTGATCCCATTGCCCCTCTGAAAAATCCCAGATGGCGCCTTCTGGAAGCCCTAGCGGGCTCCACACTGGCGGCCAGCCTGCTGCCTCTTTCCCCGCCCCCCACCCCAGCAGCCTCCCCTGCCCGGCCTCCAGCGGTGAGAGCCTCGCCTCCAGTGGTGCTCATAACTTACTTTATTGCTAAACAATTTAGAAAAGCGGCCCTTGCCAGTTTTCATAAGTGAAATATTTAAAGTATGCAAAGCATATTTTATTTCTTCCTGGAGCAGCTGCTCAGTTGGGCTGGAGAATAATCAGGCGTGAGTTATATGGATTGGTGAGCTGTCCTACACCCTTGCAGGCTCCATGGCCCTGAGCACCTCCCAGCAAGTGACAGGCGGGGAAGGCAAGCCACCCTCTTCCTTTCCCACCCCCTCCGTGGGGTCAGGCATCCTTGAAGATGGCATGAGGGCTGCCTGCCTGTGTGCTGAGGGCTTGTGCCATGCTGGGCCTGTGGAGCTTTTTATCTATTACTTGTAGAACATCACAGCAGCCCTGGGAGATGACCTGCTGGAGTCAAGCAGCTACTAAAGGACAGGGCCAGGATTTGATCCAGACAGCCGGTTCCAGAACCACGGCCCCTTTTCGCTGTCACCATTTTACAGATGAGGAAGTTGAGGGACGTAGAGGTCATGGCATAGCAGGAAACACATTCTTCATCTACCTTCTGAAGACACGTTTGAGACAGTAAGTCCTCCAGGTTTACTGTTTGTTAAAGCCACAGTCTGGACTTGGTTTAAATTCTCCTGAAAGCCCAGATCTGTTTATGATACGGATCTGAAGATGTGGGGATTTCAGACTCGCCACCCTCACGCGATGACGTTGAGGAGAGCCATCGGCTGGGCCCTGGTCGCCCACTTCTTTTCTCTGCGTAATTGTTTACATCTGCGGGGGCCTTCGGCATGCTTTACACATTTCAATGCATTTAACCCCTGCCTGCGTTGGTGTCTGACACTGGCTGAACAGAATGTTCCAGCCAAAGCATGTTGCCAGTTTGGCTGCCAGGTCGTAGTAGCCAGGGACCTAGCAGTCAAGGTTGTGGGTTCCAGACACCTTCTTCTGGGCCTCAGTTTAGCCATCTGTAAAATGGGGATAGAAATGTATTTCTTCCCACAGTCTCCTTAGGAAGATATCTCTCCCACCAGGAGCCGGACACAGAGAACCTGCTCTGTGGGATGGGCAGCTTCTGTCTGCTCTGTGCATTCTGGTAACAGGTAGAGAAGGAAATTGAGATGTAGGTGTTTTACTGCCGACTCAGACTTGGGTGGGAAGGAAGGGGAGGCCTGGGCTCTTCCCTGCAGTGGTCTGGCCTCCGTCAGGTTGGTTCTTCCTGGTGTGTGATGAGCTTTGCACTCACTTGCATGACAGGCTGTATCCCAGGTTGGTGGGTGTAACCGTGTCTGGCCTTCTTTACATTTCCTCTTTGCATTTTTGTAATTTTCTTTCCTGGTGGGTGGCAAAGAGGAAGGAAGGATGAGAGGTGAGAGTCACGCACCGTGAGGCAGAGAGGGAAATAGCCGACGCCACCCTGTGGTTGCTGTCCTTTCCTGAATGCGTTCCTTTAGGAGCCAGGCCTCGGGAAGGGGAGCAGTTTGTGGTGAGAACCAAGGATGGGGGACCTGGACATGTTTACCGATGCTTACGGAAAGTAATTCTAGCTTTGTCAGGCTCTTGGTCGTGGCATTCAGCTTAAGAAATATGCACAACATGGTATTTAGGGCTGGGAGCTTAGTCCGGTGGTTAAGAACATGACCTTTGCAGTCAGACCTCCGAGCTGGGATGCGGCTATGCCACTTGAACCGACTCTGTGGCCTTGAACAAGCAGTCCACCTGTCCTGGCCTCTGTCTTGCATGGGCAAAGTGAAGAGAACACTAGCACTGCTCCCACAGGCCCGGCAAGAGAACTCGATGGGCATGGGCTGAGTGCCAGGCGTATGAAGAGCACCCACGCGGGAGCTGGAACCCTCAGGCGAAGGAAGGTGGCTGTGGGATCAGACCGCTCCAGGTGGGAGGAGAGGAGAAGAGCTGAATGGGGCAGGAAACGCCTGGAAATAGCCTTCAAACAGAACCTTGAAAGTTTGTGCCTTCTGGGGTTTCAAGCCAGGCCAACTGGTCACTGCAGGGATAGAAAATGCAACTCAAACTGGCTTAAGAACATATTGGCTCGGGTCTCAGGGTAGATCCTGGCTTCAGGTGTGGTGTGATCCAGGACACAGGTATCGTCTGAATGCAGACTTTATCTCATTGGCATTCCCCTCTCAGCAGCAAGATGGCTACCAGCATCACTGACTCTGATGGGACTGACTTGTGTCATGTGCCCCCCTCTTAAACCAGTCACAGTGGCCAGGGGGATTCAATGCACTGATTGACCAAAATGGATTACATTTGGAGGGGGTTCATAAATGTCAACAGAGACATCTGCCCCATCCAGGATGGTATGATGAGGAATTTTGACAAGGCAGGATGAGCCAGCATCCCAGAGGAAGTGGTGACTTTGAGGCTCAGCTTGACAAGTGTGCTGAGATTCCTCCTTGTACAGAAAGAGTGTCCCAGGACAGTGCCCACCCGACACGATGAACTGGCCTCAGCTCACCACCTCTCATCCCCACCAGAAATGACTTCAGTGGGAGCCAGAGGACGCAGTGTCTAGGCCCTAAGGAGAGGCTGGCCCTTTCATCTCCCATCCCTCCTCTCCATCAAGCAGAGAGGAGCAGGTTCCTCGAGACCGCGAGGAGAGCTGGACACTGGGCTTGGGGCGGAGCAGTTGCTCCTGCTGCCCATCAGGGACTCAGCCACCTGGGTGACGGGGGAGTGTCTGCCTCTCCCAGCCCCAGCCAGATGGCATCAGATGTTCACATTCCTCCCAGAGCTGGAGTCACCTGCTGAGTCGTTGCAGACCCCGGAGCACCGTGGGGTTCCTGCTGGCTGTCAGTGCAGCATCAAGCCATGCACTCAGAGGCAGCCAGACAGCGTCCTTTCTGGGCTCACTATGCAGTAGACACAGGAGGCGAGAACCTCACGCGGCAAACTGGCATATGCTAGGGATCAGGCCAGGCCACAGGGACCACATTCTGCAGAGCAGATCCTCAGGTTTCATTCTGCTTTAGCTTTAGGGGGCTCTGTACTAGATCTTTGCAATCCCTTGACTTCCCCAGGGCGTCTCTGCTTTTGAGCCTGTGACTGCCACCCTTCCAGGGAATGAACGTCGTCGGCACTGTTGCCTGGCACACAATCACTGCTGAGTTGGTGCTTGGTAGGGGTGGTGAAAGGCCGCAGACCACTGTCCCTAAAGTGAATCGGATTTCTGGGATCTGGAGCTGTGGGGCACAGCTCTCCAGCAAGAACTGTGGGCCCCTAGGCAGCATGGTTGTGAAAGAGGATTTGCTTGGCAGTCAGGGGCCCCAGGAGAGTCTGGCTGAAAAGCATGCTTATGGGCCAGTAACTGCAGTGGAACAGGGTGTGCAGGAAAGATCGCTTAAACAGTACCTGAAGGAAGAAAAAAGTCACTGGGAAACAGGAAGAAGACAAAGGCTCTATCACCTGGGTACCTGCAGTGCCCACCCCCAGCACACCTTGTAGGAAGAAATACCAGGCGGCTCTCTCAGGCTTAGGAGAAGCCTTGGGAATAATATTGTTGAGAAGTAGCCGGGCATCATTTGAGAATCTTCTGGAATTTGGTGAGTGCCATACTGCACCCCTATTAGCCCCAAGCTTTATATATCACATGACAGAGGCCCAGAGGACACTGAAATCTCCAGCAAACCCTAGTCCCAGCTCTTGCCTGCGTGCTGCGGGGCCTGTTCTGCCCTGGTGTGTCTGTATCTGCAAGCAGGGGAGCTGGGGCGGGACGGGGGAGTCTGCATGGTGAATGGGGAGGCGGTGGTCCACCAAGGCCGATTCCAGCTCCTTGTGCAGGGGCCACGTAAGAGGGGAGCCTGGGCTGGGCCTGAGGGGGCCGACTGAGCAGAAGGAAATGATGCCAGGCTCACCGGCGGAGACATGCCCAGGCTCTTCCCAAGAGCCTGGGCATGCTGGTTCCCAGATTTCCCTCACCACAGGCAGACTATTAAGTTCAAGGCCAACCTGGCTGAAGTTCCGTGTGGATGTCCAGGCATTTACAGAGCTTTGAGGCCCTTGAAGGCTAGGGCTGGAACCCAGGGCCGCCATGCTGCCCCACTACCCTGGGCGGTCCTAATCCAGGACTCCCAGTCCCACTCGGATGCTGGGTCAGCTTAGCCAAGAGACTGGGATTCGTGACCTTGGGCCTGCCAGGCCAGGAAAGGATGCAGACTCTCTGGTTGGGAGGTGGGGGTTGAGGGCCCCCTGCACAGCCATGGGCCCTGGGAGGAGCATAAGGCTTTTGCCTGCCTTGAGGGCAGCTTGCAGTCTGGCTGCTGTCCCTGC
This sequence comes from Manis pentadactyla, assembly GCF_030020395.1. NCBI lineage: Eukaryota > Metazoa > Chordata > Mammalia > Pholidota > Manidae > Manis > Manis pentadactyla. The sequence continues at coordinate 10,764,132 of NC_080022.1, forward strand.
AGGAGAAAGGGTTGCAGGCAAAGAAAGGCTGTGCAGCCCGACCTCATGTTCTCTCCATGCCTTGGGTTTTTCTGTAAAATAAGTGTGTCCCCTGGGATGATTGTGAGGATTGAGAATTAATGCATGTGAATACTTAGAATCATGAGTGGCTCACAAAAACATTACTGTTGTCACCATGATGATGCAACGAATTCAAGAATAAATTTTTAGAACAGGTGTCATCCCAGTGTCCCGAGACCTCCCCACCTGACCCAGATTTAGCCCACACCCAGTATAACAACAATAAGAAAAGCAGTCCCGACAGTAGCAGGGACTGAGAGCTCACAGCCTGACACTGCACCGCTCTGTGGCAGTGGCTTCAGAGCCTGCAGGCCTGGGCTTGATCCCGCGTCCTCTGGTGTCGCCAGGCCTCAGGCGGGGCCGCCCCAGCCCTGCACGGGGTGCGGTGAGGCCCAGTGAGATGAAGCCCACAGCCCTGGAGTGCGGCGCCCAACTCAGAGCATGGCAGCACTGTCAGCCAGCATCTCGGTGAGAAAGGGTATTTGGACCTGAAGGGAACCACGGCTTGCGTAAGCATTATGTCATCTGGAAGTGACCTCCGTTTAGCCCGGGGCCGTGTGGGACTCCTGGCACTGGACTCCTTTCCCGCATGGTGTGTAGCTCCAGTGAATACCTGGCGTTTCCTAGCACACAGGCCTCGGGGGGAGTGGAGGCCATCCATCCACAGGGCTTTCCCGATTGGTGGGGCCTGGGCCTGGGCCTGGCGCCACTTCCACTGAGGCGGCTGGAGGGCCTGGGCCTGGTGGTCTCTGCACCTGCAGCCGGAGGAGGGGCGTTAAAGTGAGTTTTTAGTAGAAAATCTGAAATATGTTATATGTGCTATGTTTAGGTTTCTTTTCTTGGGCATAATTTGAATAGAGTGAAACGCACAGGTCTGAAGGGTACAGTGAGTTTTGAGCTCAGTGAGTTTAGACACATGTATGCTTGGGTGTTATCAGTTGTCCACCTATAATGGCCCTCCTGGGACAGTCACTCCCAGCCTAGACTCGTCGACTTCACGTGCCTGGCCTCCACTCAGATCCTCTGCCCTCTGACACCTTTACAAATGGGAGGGAGCTCAGCCTTCTCTGCCATTTAACCCATGCCTCCTGGGTTCGGAGGCCCATGGGTCAGGGCTGTGCAGCTGTTGAGGCCAGGGCCTCCTGTCAGAGTATCAGGGCAGTTTGCACTCCATTACAGTAATGCTCATGAAGAGCTATGTATTACCCTCATTTAGAACTTTCTGAATGTTTCCACTTAGATGATTGCTTTGTTTAATGTTTACCACAGTCCTGGGAGACTGTTTCAGATAAGCTCAGAGGTCACTCCTCCAAAGGTCAAATAGCTAGGAAATGGGGGAGCCAGGACTGAGCCCAGGTGCCTGTCCCACCTCTGCCCCAGCACTGTGTTCGGCACCGTTGCTGCAGGCCTGCCAAGAGCTCGGCAATGGGCTCCTCACTGGGTGTCAGATGTGAGTGGAACGGAGCCCCTGCCCTTGTGGGACAGACAGGCTGACTCTGGGGCCACATCCTTCTGCAGCTAACGGGGATTGCGCCCCTGGTGGCGGGCCAGGAGGGCCCTTAATGGAGTGGCTAGCACACTGTGGCCCAGGCCCATGGCTGGAAACAAGAGCAAGCTGATACCCGACTGGGGGCACACTTACCCCACTGCCATCCACTCTCATCCACCAAGGCAAGCCTACTTAATCCTGGGCTCCCTCTGTGTCACCCAGAGGCCTTGTTGCCCTCGCCTCCTGCAGGGCGGCAGTGTGGGAGGTAAGCCTGTGCGGAGCTGCTGGAGCCGGATGGCCCCATTCAAACCCTGGCCCTGTTCCCCCACTGCCCCGTCTGTGAAACAGGGTGATGAGAACAGAGCCTACTTTGTGGGGTTGTTCTGAGAAGTAAACCAGTTAAGCAATGGAAGATACTTACAATGGAGCCTGGAGCACATAGTATGTGCTCAAGAAGTATTAGTAGAGGAGAAATTGTTGTGATACACAGTAACTATAGTATTAGTAATATTTAGATCTTGAGAAGGCCGGGCATACCAGTGTAAACTCACAGGGAGACTGTAGGGGTCTTCAGGCCCCCTGTAGCCTTGTTCACGCAGTTCTCAGGTGGGGCCCTACAGCCATGGAAAATAACTCGCCTCCTTTTCTACCTTTCCTGCACCTGACAGTGTGAGCTCACAAAATTAAGCCTGGAAAAGGCTTTTCACAAATTGTGGCTTTTCCCAGAGCCAGGAGCAGTCACCTCCCTTCTGTCGTCTGTCGATCCCTCCACAGTCCCTCCTCCTCTGCCTCCTCCTCCTCCGCCTCGCTGGATTCCACAGCTGAGCCAGCCACAGGCACATCCGAGAAGCCCTTAGCAGCCATCTGAACTGAGACTCGTCCTATGGCATAGCGGCAGTGGTTCGGTTCTGGCGAACTGGTAAATCAGCAGTGAAATCGAAGGCGCTCCTATGCCCGGCAGCCCTGCCCTGGTGCTGCTCCAGGTCTTGATTCAGGTGCAGGGCTGAGCTGTGCTATCCAGGCCCCAGAGACTGTTCTCCCCACTTGGCAGTTTTGCCCTGTGCATGTTGCCTCCTTCGTTCAAGGTGGCTGCTGTAGCTCCAGCTACAAGTCCACTTTCCAAGCAAGAAGGTAAGGAAAAGGCAAAGCCCTTTTCCCTTAAAGGGAAGTCCTCAGGGACTTTCTCCTGTATCTCACCTGCCAGAACTGGGTCACAGGGACAACCATAGCTGCAAGGGAGGCTGGGAAGTGGCATTTTTAAAACACCAGACATTCAACTGCTCTTGGAAACGAAAGGAAATGCATTAGAGAAGGGCAGGGTCTGCCCTTGCTCTCTTTGCCACCTTTGAGTGAGTTTGCCACACCCCGTTGCCCTTGGGAAGAGGCACCTGGGGACTGCCATTGCATGACCCGCCTGCCGGTAAGGCCACCCTCCCCACCCAGCCCCCAGAGCAACACCATTAGTAACTGGCAGCTTCCCCAGGGGCTGCAGAGCTACCGTCTCCCAGGCAACGCTTACTTCCTGCTTCTACTGCAGAGAGCTCAGCTGAGTCTGTGGCTTTTTTGGCACTGGGCCCTTTCACCACCACCTGCCCTCCTGCCTCCAGGTCCAAGGGCACTGTGGTTACCCAGCATCGACAGAAAGGTACATGCTTGATCTTCCCTTTTTCTGCCCCTGGGCAAGGGCCAGGCTGGTTTCTCCAGAAGCAGTCGCTCATTCCTCAGGAGCTCTTCCACCTTTGGCAAAAGGCTTCCTCCTGTCTGTGTGTCTGTGGGCCTGCGTTGCACCAGGTGCTTAATAAATGCCACTTCCTTCTCCAGCTCGTGCCCTCACGACCAGCTCTGGCTAGGTAAACCCTGTGCAGTGATGGGCGTGCTGTGCACGTGCTCTGTCCAGTACCACAGCCACTAGCTATGCGTGTGCATCTGAAATGTGGCTTGTGTACCTGAGGAACAGAGCCCCCTTCCTTTTAGGTGTGTGTGCTTAAATAGCCACCTGTGCCTAGGGGCTACCCTACTGAGCAGTGCAGTTAGAGAGTCAAACAGGGACCCTGTTCCCACCAGTGAGGAGAGATGCATGATCAGTAGAGTTCCTCTAGGTTCATAGAGTGGGTCCTTTTAAGGGCAAGATACTATGAAGGCACAGAGAGGGACAGTGACTTGCCCAAGGACACACAGCAAGGTAGCAATCCCTCTGAGACAGAAATCCAAGTCTTCCAACTCCAGCTTCTTCGTTGTTTTGGAGAAATATGGTCACTCCCCTCTGCCCAGAGGGGAAGGAGAGGTGTGGGTGTGATGTGACATACACACATATACCCACAGTGTTCACTGTGCCATGTACCTTCAAGTGCATTGCACATGTGCTTGATTTATTCCCATCACGCCCCATTTTACAGGGCAGGCAACTGAGGCCCAGAGAGGGGAAGTGCCTACCCATGATCCCAGAACCCTTAAATGGGCTTCAGTCTTATGAGGCTCCCTCTGATTGAAGGCCCAGGGTTGTCACGCACCTTTGGCCCTAGAAGGGCCCCGGGGTGTGCAAGATCTGGGCTTGCACACCCACCCAGTGCACACAGGTGCAGTTAGTAAGCTTAGACAAGCCTGTCTCTTTCTGTGGAGTTGTTTTTCCAGCTTGGTCTCCTAAGTCTTGGCTCCTACCGGTGCCGCACCTGGTGTCCCGCCCTCCTGCTGGTTCAAGGTGTGACTCAAGGGGCAGAGCCTAGCTGTCAGGTACCCCTGTTAAAAAGGTGAGCTCAGGAAAAATCCGCCTTTGCCACTGTTAGCCAGGAAGGGCCCCCAGCCCCACCTTGTTCTCTGCTCGCATCTAAGCACAGGGGTTTAGAGGAGGCTGTGCCTTCTCCAAGTAAGAGCACAGAACAGTGCCTTTGTCACCTCCTTCCTCTGAGGTCCTCTGGCAAAGCCCTCCTCATGACTGTCCCACTTCATTGTGCCAAAATCCCCATGGGATGGGAGTAGGTGCTGGATGAAACAGCACACATGCCCAGTTAAATTTAAATTTCAAATAAGCATCAAATAGATTTTTAGTATAAGTAGGTCCCGTGTAATATTTAGGACATACTTATACTAAAGATTATTTGTTGTTAATCTGAAATTCAAATCTTGGGACCAGGGGTCCCCACTGCCTGGGTGCAGTTTGTTTTCCTTTGCTTTGTTTTAATTTGCTAAATCTGACAACCCTAAGTGGCTGGCATTATCCCCAAGTAGTGTATGTGACACCTGAGACCCAGAGAAATGATGAGTCTTGCTCAAGGTCACCGCAGAGCCCTGGCCAGGACTGGATTCGAAGCCAGGTCTCGTGGAATCCTCTGCCGTCTCCATACACACAGTAGGCAACCTCCGGGGCTTCCTCAGGACAGTTTGAGGAAGTCCGGAAGTCACACCCCTTAAAAAAAAATCAAACAGAAACACACCTGTCCTTTACATCTATGGTAATGTAAATATAATATGTTAGCAGTCATTCACACCTTATTATAAAATAGGCTTTTTGTGACAGTTGAGTGAGAACCAGCCCTGGTAGCCTGGGCGGTTGGGAAGAATTGCTGCAGGAGAGTGTCCGTACTCATTCTAGCTACTAACAAAAATACCAGAGACTCCCAGGGTGGTTTATAAACAACAAAAATTTATTTCTCAGTTTTGAAGACTAGAAGTCCAAGATCCTGGCACTGGCAGATTTAATGTCTGGAGAGGATCCTCCTCCTGGTTCAGAAATGGCTCTTTTTTTCCTGTGTCCTCACATGAGAGAAGGTGCAAGGGAGCTCTCTAGGGTCTCTTATGAGGGTTCCACCCTCATTACTGCCTCACCTCCAAATACCATCACACTGGGGATTAGGTTTTAACATAAGCTTTGTGGGGTCACATACATTCAGTCTATGGCAGGGAGTAAGGACGAAAATGCCAAGAGTCTTGAGTTCTGCTAGAGATGGCAAGCCAGGGCTGGGGGCACAGAGGGGTGGTCAGGGTTAAGACCTTTTATAATCTGACCCTGGTGTACCTCTCCAGGCTTCCTCCTGCTCTTCCTCGCCTCATACCCATCCACTGGTCCCCCAGGGACCTCTGGCTTCCCAGCCTCCTTCCTCTGTTCATATGTCCTGCTCGCTGGCCCCCAGACTTCCAAGCCTCTGTCAAATGTGCTTGTGACCTCCCAAAGCAGATGCAGTTCCTCCTTTGTATTGTGCTTATTGGAGCGTGCTGTGTATGCTGAGTGTGGTGCCTGTCACCCACTGGAGACATCTTGAGGCCAAGGGTGTCCTTCTCCTCTCTGGATACTCTGCGCCGGGCCTCTCACGTAGGCAACCTGCACGTATTTGCCTGGAATGAGGGGAGGAAACCTCCTACTTTGCAATTTTGCTAAAGGACTTGGACAGTTCCCAGCCTGTGTGTGAATCAGTCGATGTCAGAGCAGCCAGGGACCTGCCTGTGACATTCATCCAGGGGTCCCCACTGCCTGGGTGGCATCTGGCATGGGGTAGGTGCCCATAAACTTGTTGAGTGCACAGGTGGGTAGAGAGAGTCATTGGACTGTCATGAGTCATCACACACAGTTCCAGGCACTTGAGACCCTGCAGTGAATGAGATAGAGCAGACTGACCAGGCCTGCTCTCAGGGAGCTGCACCCGTTGGGTACGCGGATGGTTACAAGGCTCCCACACGAATAAGGGGCTGTGCTCATGTTGTTCAAAGTGCTGTTCAATGGGACAGCAGGTGGGAGCCGCTTTAGGTCTCTTGAGGTGATGGTGGGGCTGAAGCCAATTGACAGGAAGGAGCCTGTGAGGAAGGGAAGGACGCTTTTCTGGTGCCCTTTGGCTGGATGAGTCTGGCACCTTCCAGACCTGAAAGAACTGGGTGGACTGTGGGACTCGTCAGAGGGTGCTGCAGAGGCTGCTGCCTGGCAGGTATTGGGATGGGCAGCCAGGGGGCATTTCCAGTGCAGGAACAAGGCAATGTGCCTTGCATTTCAAAGGAGCCCTCCGACTTCTGTCAGGGGATCGGGAGACGTCCCCTCAAACAGGCAGAGGAGGGGTAAGAAAGAAACCCCCGAGGTCAGAGCCACCTTTTCCCACATTTTCTCTTGTGCTGCAGAGCCCCTCTGTCCTCTATGCCTTAACTCTGCTCCCCTGGGCTCACCCTGTGTCCCCGCGCCTGGCTCTGCCTTGCTCGGCTTTGAGGCCCAGGATCTGGAGGAGGGCAGGTTGTAGGGACTTAGAAAAGGCCGGGCACAGACAGGGTAAGGGGCCCCGGGGAGCATTTCCTGTGCACGTGGAGTGCACCCCGTGTGAGGACACCTACCTCCTGTGTCTCGTTGGAGCCTCTCAACCATGAGGGTTTAGACCCATTTTACAGATGGGGCATCTGAAGCTCGGAGGGGAAGGGACTGGCTCACAACCACATGCCTGGTCAGTGAGGGGACCAAGCTGGGCAACCTGGTGACTCCAAAGCTGTGCCACAGCCGTGAGCCTCACAGGCAAGGCTGCACCCCCAGGCAGTGTGAGGCCGGGTGTAGGAGGCCTCTCGGAGGAGGCCTGAGGCCCTGATGAGGAAGCTGCAACAGGAAGAACAGGGGCTGCGCGCTCCAGGTGGAGGGTACTGTGGGGACAAAGGCCCTGAAGCTGGAGAGAGCTTGACATGGTGGCGAGAGGGTGGGGAAGAGGGAGGGAGCCGCGCGTGAGTTCACTGATGTAGGCAGAGGCCAGATCTCCAAGGCTGGCTTCGTGAATCCTTTAAAATCTCCCTTATTCACTGAGGTGAATAAAGGCCGGCATCCTGGCCGCGAGCCTGCACTCTCGGAAGGGTTATCCCCACAGAGGCACACACAGTCTGCAGTGGCCCCTGCTTCACAGGGCCCATGGCTCCGTGTCTTGCTGCCCAGGTGCCCAGACCTGGGTGTGGGGTGTCAGCCTCAGGCCTGAGCTGACCTATAGGCTCCCGTGGGGGGGGGGGGTGTATACCTTCTGGGCACCTTCCCAAGGCCCCCAGGGGGTGACGGACGCCACATTCTCCTCGGCCTCATCCCGGGGGTCCTCCTGCAAGCAGGGTTAGGTTCAAGTGCCCTGGACATCTCTACCCAGGGTGTCACCATTGTTACCACCCATCAGACTCTGATCTCCTGCAAGTGTGGGCGCCAAAGTTCGCATTCTGCACAGCGCTGGGTTCCTGAGGCTGTGTGTTTCATGTGTGTTTAAGTGTGCATTTTTTAGGGCTGTTTCCTGAGTGTCAGACTGGGGGCTCAGGCTTCGAGTTGGCCAGGTATGGGTTCAAATCCCAGCTCTGCCACCTACTGCCTTTATGACCTTATGGAGTTACTTAATCTTTCTGAGCCTCAGCTTCCTAATCTGTGAAATGGGGTGACGATGGCGGTAGCTGCCTCCGGAGGTTTGGGTGGGATTACATGAGATCACGCATACGGAGCTCCACACACCGTGCCGCTGGCTCGCGGCTGTGATGCTGACTCCTGTCGGCTCTTCATTCTCATTCTTGCTCCTGCCCTTTGGAGGGAAGAAGACTGTCACCTCTGGAATGGATGCCCTCGGTGCAGTGACTTGCCCCAGTAGAGCCCTAGAGAATGGGGCGGGGGCGGTCCCACTCGGCACACTCTGCAGACCACTGGGGGGACCCAGGGCCAGAGGTGGCGCTCTTGGAATAATGTAGTGGCTTTGGGGATTTTCTTCCCGACAAATAACGTAGGAAAAGCCCTGAATGCAGAGCAGACAGGAAAAGCCAAGCACCTTCGAACCGACCCCAGAAGCACTGAGCATGCGTGCATGAGCACCCCTGCCTCTAACCGTGTGCCTTCTCCCCTAGTGCTCCTGCGGGGAGAAGTGGCTCGGCTCCAAGAGGAAGTCCACCTCCTCCGGCAGATGAAGGAGATGCTGACGAAGGACCTGGAGGAGTCGCAGGGCGGCAAGTCCCCCGAGGTCCTCTCGGCCACGGAGCTCAGGGTCCAGCTGGCCCAGAAAGAGCAGGAGCTAGCCAGAGCCAGAGAAGCCTTGCAGGGTGAGTGGCGTGCAGGCGGCGGTTCTCTCCCCTCCCTGGCCTGGCTCAGGCTCCGGCTGCAGGGGATGCCGCAGGGGGAATGGCATGGACACGGGGGCCCTCCAGTGCCCAGACCCCCAACCGAGGCTGCCCCGTCCCTTCTGGGGTGGAGCTCTGCCTCTCGCAGGGTCATTCCCTGCTCCCGTGTGGCCACAGGCATCAGGGCCAGTCATGGGGTGGCCTCCTCTGAGGCGTGAATGGCCCGTGGGCATTTTTGCTGAACCGGGATGCTGACCCAGCAGAGGGGTCGCCCCTTTCCCAGCACTCTTGGAGTCAGTCGTTCAACACCTCCCGTCATGGGGCAGCGTGGACATGCTGGAGTCTCTGCATCCGCCCCCCACACTTCCCGCCTGGTCTCTGGGTGACGGGGGGCTTGGGCCTCCTCCCGCACTCGCTGTTCTGGAGGAGCTCCCCTCTGAGGAGGCAGGGGGCATGGCTGGGTGAGAATGAGGAGGAGGTGCCCGGGGGGTCTCTTGCCAAGAGGGACCACCCGTAATCACTGTGTGGCCGGTGTGTCTGCAGCCAGAAACTGCTTTAAGAAATGAGGGAGCCAGTGGGCCCACGTGGTCAGTCTGCTTTCCTTAGAGCTGGCCAGGGACATGGGCAGCTGACATACCCACCTCTCCCTGGAGCCACCTGCCCACATTCTGGGGTGTGGGAGCAGAGGTGGGTAGCTCTCAAAAGGTTATATGGGAAAGGTTGGAATCCACCCTCTAACAGTGCTGGGGGAACTCTGGCATGAAACACTCGCGTGAAAATAGCCTTTGGGGTCTGCCTTGATTCCTTGAGCCCCTTATAGTCTTTGATTCTCTTAGGCAGTAAAACTTGGCAACCTGCTTTCCACTTACCATTTATTAGATAAATACTCTTTGAAAACTCCATTTTTGAAGCCAAAACAGGTTTATTACATAGGTTGATCATGGGCTGCTGTAGCAAAGGGACTCCAAAACAGAGCAGCTTAAAGAATTTGTTTCATTCTTTGACTGTTATGAGGAGCATTTCAGGCTGGTGGGCATCTCTTTTCCCCTCAGCCTGGGAGAAGCCCTGGGTAAGAGGGAAACCAAAGACCAGAGATTCCCTTGACAAAAACCTGGTTATGTGGCCATGTCTGCCTGCAGGGAGTGCTGGGAAATGTAGTTTCCAGTGTGGTGTCCATGTCCTGCTGCCAGGCTAACTGGGAGGGAAGCAGGAAAGGGTGAGTGGATTTTGCTGGACAGTTAGTTGGCTCTGCCATAGCAGGATGCCCAGAGCTAGGATGTGAACAGCAGAACATCCACACACTGTCCTACACCCACTAACAGTCCAAGGAGCCTGGGAAGTGGTCTTGGGGTGAGCCCTTACCCAGATGTGACAGCATCCTTTATGAGTTCTTTCAGCAACATGTGTCACTCTTAAAGGCAGGTAGACCCTTTCCTGTTGGAGCTACTCAGACAGTGTTCTGGGTGGCCTGGTCAGGCCCTAGTGGGCAGGTGGTGTGTGTTATGGCCCGGCTGATGCTGCGCGATTGGGAAGTCCTGGTGCCAGGCACGCACGCTTCTCTGTGCAACCGTCCAGCAGTCTAGGCACATCTGTGTGAACAGCGCTCCACTCCCAGCTGGCCAGGGACCTCGTACTTCCCTCCCCCTTCTTAGGCTGCAGACCCAAGTCTTAGGAATCTTCCTGAGGAAGTGCCACTGTGCCCAGCCATGCCAGCCAGTGTCCTTTGGTTTCACTAAGCTTTACAGTGTGGAGAGACTCAGACTGCCTCAGGAAGCAGCCAGATGCCCCCTACCACCTCTGCCAGTGTTTCGTCCAGGGATACAGAAACCTGCCTTCCATGTCCGTGGCCAGGGAAAGAATTCTCACCCATGTTCGTCCTTCTGGACCTGTGAAGAGGAGAAAAACCTCTCTCAACTGTTTCTGAGCCCAAAGGAACGGTCAGGGGAGAAGCGGAGGCTCATGTACCCCTCTCATCCCCAGCTTCTGGGACGAACAGCCTACCCTCTCTAGCCTCAGCTTCCTGATCTGAGTGATGGGACAGTAAAGGGTGAACTAATGAGGCCTTGTTTCTGATGGTGATGTTACCAGGGCTCCTGCTCCATGAGCTGTGGCTATTACCATGATGGGCACCCCTCTCCTTTCAGCCCACAGGGCACAGAGCCACACGGGTTCTAACTCCTGACTCCGTCTGTGCTGCAAGACTTCTTACCCCTCATCAAAGGTCTTCACAGGGACCCAGAGATCTGCCTGATGGGGCAGCTTCTTTGTAGAAACAATAATCTCGTCAACAGGGACTTGTCAGTCTTCAGTGAAGGAAAGCCTTATCAAGCACCTACTGTGTGCCAGCACTGTCCTGAGCACTTGCTGTGCCATTCACCCAGTGCTGCTAGAAGGTCTTAACCCCCTTTCACAGATGGAGACACCAGAACAAGGTCCAGGGCTGTTATGTAACTTAGCCAAGGTTCCAGAGCTAATCAGCAGCCGTCAGAAACTTTTTCCACTAAACCAACACACCCCCAGGTGATGAAGTCAGCCTGGACAAGAGAGACAGGAAGCCACTGTAGCTCAGCAATGGGGACAGCAGACTCTAAACCAGATCTGGGCTTGAATCCCAGCTCTATGAATTACTAGCTATGTGACCTTGGGTAAATCCCTTAACCCCTCTGAACCATAGGTCTTATAATTGTGGCTAATAATAGTAGCTATTATTAGAGGGTAGTCATGAGGATTAAATAAGATATCAAACGCTTGGCCCTGAACCCAGTACCATTAGTGCAAACCCTTAGTGGTTATAAGACAAGAGGGGTCTTAGGCCTCCTCAGATCTGCCTGGAGATGTTGGTCTCCTGATTCCCTTTAGGGGTGGTCCAGACCTTCACCTCCTGAGCACATCCAAGCTCAGGGTTAGTGGTGTTCCCCAAAAGCAGTGAAGTAGGCACCTTCAGCCACCTGAGCATCCTGCCTGGCATTCTGCAAAGTTATAAATAAGATGCTTCCTCCCTAGCTGCAGCACGTGGTGAGCAAATTGCAGACAAATGTGGGCAGAAGGAGGCTGGGGCCTGAAAAGCAATTTATATGCCTAATGAGGAGAATGAGAATAAGTTCACAAGCCAGGGAAGCAGCAGATGTTGAGCAACACTTGTTAACAATCAGTGTCCCCACGGTGGGAAAACACAAAGCCCCCCAAAGATTTCTACTCTGGCAGGTCCCTGCCCACCTGCCCTGGTCTTTGATTTGGGACTGCGTAAGACTGGAATTATCCAGCACGTGAGAGGATTAGGAATTTAAGCAAACACCTAAAATATCAGTCCCTGGTTCCAACTTCAAAGCAATGAAAAGAATCAAGTTTGGGGAGAAAAGGAGTTTAGAAGGTTCCTTTGTTTCTTTAGGGATGAGCCCGAGAATGTTTGGTTTAGGATTTTGGCCTCACTGTGAGCATAAAGGCAGAAACTGAATGATTGTTTAAGAAAGAATAGTGTTATCATGCGTGTAAACATACCCCAGCCTGCATGTGAGCTGAACTGCCGTGAGCTTGGAGCCCGAGGGACCCCTGCGGGGCTGCCATTGATTTTCCCAGTTTCTTGATTTCTCGGAGAATCAAGGCATTACAGAAGTGGTGATCATGAAAATTTGCTTCTTCCCTTTTTTAATCACTTAACGGCATGTCAGGCATGTTGAGCATTTTCCCACAACAATCAATAGAAAGCATAACTTTTAATGACTACATAATGTGCTACCAAATGGAGGCACCATAACTTATTTAGCCACTTCCCTATTATTGGGCATTTAAGTTGCTTCTACTTTTTTCTTTTCTTTTTTGCCATTTTATAACACTGTACTTACAGTCTGTTTTTAATTCTGTTCATTTTCTTAGGACAGCGTTTCTCAAACTTGCTGGTTTCTGGAATACTCTCTTAGGAAATCAAGGACCCTTAAAGAGCTTTTGTTTCTATAATTTAGCTCTATTTACTGTATTTTAGGAATTAAAAACTGAAAACATATCTAAATCATCTGCATTTTATCAGTGATAAACCCATTACATGTTAGCATAAACTTATTTTTTTAATGAAAAATAACTATATTTTCCCAAACAAAAAATATTTGAGTGATAAAAGCAGCATTGTTTTATATTTTTGCAAAAATTTTTTAATGTCTGATTTCGTAGGAGACTGCTGAATTCTCATATCTGCTTCTTTAGTCAGGCCACTATAATGTGTTGAAAATCTGGCATCACACAGATAATGTAAATGGAGGAGTATATTAGTGGCCTTCTAAATATTTGTGGATATATTTTTTGATGCCATATTAAAACTCACTAAATGGTACTTTGTTAGAGTTTTGCTACAATGCAGTGTAGAATCTGAAACTTTATCCAATGAAGGTTTTGTGCTCTGTTATGATAGACAAAGCCATTGGTCTAATTTGCACTTTGAAAAGAATTGTACCCACACATGATTCTTTGACATCTAACACTGATCACTTGGAAAATACTGAGTGATATAGATCTTCCAAATGTTGATGTACTTGATTATTCAATATCAAAAACTCACATTTATTAATGTTACCACAAATCTCACCAGAAAAGTTCTAATCTTGAGAAATTGTTAAAGTCACAGTGGCAGGTCAAATTTGTCAAAAATTCCAATTTTTGCTTGAAAGCCCACGTTTTATCATTGGCAACACATATGATCAGTTGTTTTCCTAGAAAGGCTCACTTAGTTCATTTGTGAACTTCATTCAGTAATTCACCAGCTACTGTAGTTAGTATATTAGTCATTTGTTCTTTCAAGTACAAATAATGTTCTATGGAAGTGTGGCTAGTTTACCTTGCAACTCAAATAGTCACTGAAATGTTTTTCCTCAAAACAGCCATTGTTCTTTGGTATGCAGCAAAAGAGCTTTTAATATACTTCCATTTGATTAAAAGATGTACTCCAGGATCAAGCTTTAGTAAAGTTAATAATTTTTACTGCTTCATCAAGGACATTCTTAAGTAAAACTGTACCCCCCCCTTTTTACAACAAGTGCATAGTTTTAATTTAAACATAATGACCACTAGTATAGTGTGTTGCCACTGCCGTGATTTCTGCTCAGATGTGTCAGCATTTCACCCAGTATTGCTTTTGTACCAACAGTACAAATACTAAAAAAGGCAAAAAGGCAAACAGCATCCTAGTATTATTATGAAAAACAGTTTTCCTCCTGGACCCCCTGATATGATATTGGTGGTGGTAGTGGTGACAGCTAGCATTTTTGAGCACTTTCTGTATGCCACACACTGCAGAGCTTCAGCTCATTTAAAACTAACAACAAGCCCACAGGGTAGGCTGTGATTGTGCCAGGATTACCCAGCATTACCTGGTTAAAGCTGGCTTTACACTTCGGTAGGGCAGCTCTAGAGCCCTTACGTGATGCTGGCACTGATGGAGGGGGTATCTCTGCAGGGGATGCAGTTTAAGCAAAGGCAATAAATTAGTCTACACAAGGGATGGGGAGGGAAATCCCACATCAAGGCTTTGCAGTATGGAGGTTGGTGGGAGAGGATCATAGTGAACCTCAAGGGCCATGGAGGTTCAAGGACCTAGAAGTTCAAGGACTGTGGAGGGTTTGACAGGAGAAGACATTGTGAGAAGTGGGGTATTTTAGGATGTCCAGTTTCCCTTACCCAGCCTCTCTCAGCCTTTGCAGCCTCAACTGTCTCCTTCTAGCCCATGGTTATATACTTGGCATTCCTGGATGTGCCTGGGGTCATCTCCTGTCTCTTCCCTCGGGGTCTTTGCATTTGCTCTTCCTTCTCTCCACCTGCCTCCTGAAGGTCACTCTTCCTCCACGTCCTGGTTCTGCCTCTGCTTCTCCAAGAACCTTCCTGGATTGGATCTTCTCTGCTTGATCAGGTCCTGTGGTCGGCAGGCTCATGCCCTCCTGCCTGCCCCTACATGTCTACACCTTAATTTCTAGAGCCTGTGAATATGTCAGTTTACATGGCAAAGGGGGATTAAGGTTGCTGGTCCGGTGCCCTTGAGATGGGGGGAGCACAGTGTGATCACCAAAGTCCTTCCGACTGGAAGGAGGGCAGAAGAGTGAGACTCAGAGAAGGCAATATGGCAGTAGGACAGAGGTCAGAGATTCGTTACGGGGACTCAAACCACTAGTGTTGCCTTTGGAGATGGAGGAAGGGTCCACCAGCCAAGGAATGGGTGGCCTCTAGAAGCTGGAAATGGCAAGGAACCGGATTCTCCCCTGGAGCTTGCAGAAGGAATGTGGCCCTTCCTGCACCTTGAATTTAGCCCAGGTGACCCACTGTGGGTTTCCGACCTCCAGAACTGTAAGATAATAAAGTTGTATTATTTAAAGGTACTAAATTGTAGTAATTTGTTACAGCAGGAAGGGGAAACTAATAAGAGCCTCTTGTCCCTGTACCTTGCAGCCCTAGATGCTGACCCCTCTCAGGACTTAGCCCAAAGTGAGGGACATCTGGTTCCTGTCCTGCTTGCCACTTGCCACAACACCCAGCTCAGAGCTGGCCTCACTAGCCGAACAAAGCAGACGACCATTGAGTGTGGAGGAGAGGATGCGATGCCTGAGTTTCCTCTCTTTAGCAGAAGGAATAAGGCTTGTTGGGGCCTTTTTCCTGCCTCAGAATGAGTCACCTGCCCCTAGACCAAGCTCTTGGAAGAAACTGAGCCTTATTATTTAGTTTGTTCATTCAATAAATGTTCTGTGAAAATTTCTCCACAGTAGGACCCGTGCCTGTGGCTCAGAATTCACCATGTCGGACTCGGGCCCTACCCAGCACCCAGTGACGTGCCTAGAACCCACAGCAGACACCATGTCATATTTTTTTAAATAGCCAACCAGTCCTATAAATAAGAACCTATGCCACGGCTACTCCTGCTTCAAAAAGCTCAGGGGAATGCGATGTTAAGGCCTGCAGACCATGGTAATAGGTGACCCAAAGCTGCCACATAGAATGATGCGTCATCGATGCAGGAATGGTCCTGCCCACCTGCTTCCTTACACACATCCTCATCTGCACAGTGCTGTGAGGGTTGGGATAGTGGCTTCGTGGTTCCTGTTACCCTTCCTATATCCACTCTCCATTCTTTGCCTCATTCCTTCCATCAAAGACTTGTTCATTTCCTGGGCAGCTTATTGCCCTGGATTGAATTTGTTTGCTTCTCTTCAGTAAGTCATATGCAAGAAACTACCACTGTTTTTTAGGCCCCCAGATCTAGCCTGACAGCCCTTGGGGTCACTGCAGGGGGCCCACCCAGAGCCATTCCCTCTGCCCCACAGCCGTGATGTGGAGGACTCTTAGCTGGTAAATCATATAATTCAGTGGAAGTTTCCAGGAAGTTTTAACTCTTAAGGCAGAATGTCTTCCTCGTATATTACCAACTGCTTTTAAATATTGTTAATAGATTCCTCTTGAAGACGTCTTAGACTCCAAATTTGACCCAGCTGAAAGTAATTTATGGTCAGGCAGACGGTGCACCCAGGATCTCTGCTGTTCTCTTGCAGCTGTGGGCAGGGCCGTGTGTCTCCAACAGGTTAGCTGCTTCACATGCAGCTGCATTCCTACAAAGGGCGTGAGCCCTAATGCACAACTTCTTTTGTTTTTTTTATAATACATGTTATCTCTTACAGTAGTTTGAACTCAGAAGAGTTGCAAAGGCCCCTCTATCACCTTTCCCCTAAGTCAGCATCTTAGATTACAGTGGTTCACTGCACGCCTGCTCTGCAGCCAAGTCTGGCATCATGTTTGCGGATGTCTCGGGGACCAGACATCTGCAAGTCATGTGACCAGGCCCGCCATTGTCCTGTGGGGGGAGACACCGCAGAGGTGTGGATTCAGGGGTGGTGGCGCTTGTTGGATCTGTGAGTTACTATGCATCCACCACAGGGAGCATCTTAGGTAGAATTATTCCCCGAATCTGCCCTGGAGTCTGGGCTTCTGGTGACTGACAGCCAACACACTGCAGCACCTTGGTCCCTGGTGACTCCTTGGCTTTTCCCAGGGCTCTGTTCCTGAGTGACTTCTTTCTCACCAGGGGTTTTGCTCTGAGTCCTTCACTCTGTAAGTTGGAAAGGCAGCCAGTTCAGTCCCATCCCCAGGCCTCCCTCGGTTCCCTTCCCTGCTTTCCCTGGGCCAGAATCCCCTCCACCACCTCCCAGACAAGGGATGTTCCAGGCTCTCCTTCAATGCTTTGGGTCCAAATCTCAGTAGATTCCACAATGTATTAATATTCTGAGTATGAGAATCTTCCACATATCCTGAGAAACACCAAAAGCCTGGTTTGTTTGGAAAATACCCGCCCTCTCGGACTCACCCCACACATATCTGGTATTGTTTTGCAGGCATGTCCCAGACGCTAACCTCCCTTCCCCATTCCGAAATTAAAAAAAAAAAAATTAGATGTACCCATTTTGCAGATGGGATGACTGAGGTGTGTGAGGACATAGTTGACCACTTTTAAGTAATAGTCATTTCATCCAGTTAATTAACACTTGGAATGTGCCAGGCACTCACTTCATTGCTTTGCCCGCATGAGCTCATTAATCCTTCCAACAACTCTTGTTAGATGGGTAGAATTTATTAGCCTCAGTTTCCCCACCTACAAAATGGGGGTGAGAGAGGTTGGGAATTTCTCCAAGGTCTCATGGCTAGTGGGTTTTACAGCCAAGACTTGATCTCCAGTGGGCCTGGTTTCCAAAAACCTATACCTGATCCTTAGCAGATAACTTCCTTGATTCTTATGATCTTAGGGGTAGTTGTGAGAGCAAGGGAGTGGAACAGGGGAGAGAGGGAGGAGAAAGAGGAGCAGACCTGGGCTTGGAAGCACGCAGTTCTCGGGTGTCACTCAGAGGCCCCTTGAGAGGCATCCCCCCTTTTTGAAAGTTTGAGTTACACCACTTTACAAAAGTTTTACAAAAGACCTACCCTGGTACCTCTTTTCACTGACTAAAAGAAGCCTGAAGAGGAATTGTGCTTTTTCCAAAAAAAAGGAAAAAGCGAAAACAGCCTCCAGCGTTTATGTATCAGCAGCCACCGCAGAAGCAGCGTGCACCCCGAGGAGCAGCGAGAGGGCCCCGCAAGCTCCTTCCCCGGAACCGCCCTCAGATTCTGAGCATCAAGCCACCAGAGCTGTGGACCGTGTCTGGGAGCCTCTGCGCTTTATCTCAGTTTTTTTGTGCATCTGTTAACAAGATGTGTCCAAAGGTAACAGAAAGGCCTAAAAGACGTTGTTTTTTTGGGTCTGGGAATGCTCAAAAGTTTCTTCGTATAAATTAATGGCGACTGCTTCTTTGCTATGTGCCATTCAGCCTACAAACGTTTCCCTGGGAACCCTGTGCTGTCAGATAGCAGGGAACCTGTACCAGGATTCATTCCCAGGCTTCACTCTGGAAGTCGTCCCAGGAGTAGAGGCTGGTCTCAGCCATGTGGTCCAGGAGTTTCTCTGCCTGAACCCCTCTTTCCCTCGGCTGTTCAGGGACCCACGCTGGCCTGAGAAACGCCAGTGGTCTCAGCCGCTGCGGAGGCCGTATCTGAGATGTGAGCAGGGCCTGTGGGCCAGGAGGGGTCAGAGCCTGACACAGCCGAAGGGAGGACAAACTCCGTGTGAGAAAAGCCAGGCTCTCAAGCTCGCTTTCAAAAGGCATCGCCCGAGGCCCCGTTTAGTTCTGTCTGGAGCCGTGGCCTCTGTCACAGTGCGGGTCCTCACGCCCACCTCACCAACGGGGTCGGGACATGGCCCTGAGCCTGTGGCAGGAAACTGAAAGCCATGTGGCCTCTGTCCGGGGAGAAGAGCTTCGGCACGAGCCGGGGAGGGTCCTCTTCAGAGTTGGCCCCTCAGGTGGTCCGTGACACCGTTGCTCGGCTGGGGAGAGCACTGACCCCAGGGGGCTGTGGACAGGGTCAGGTCTCACGGGGTCTCGACCTGGATTCTCCTCGGGCCTGGCTGGCTCCTCAGGAGATGCTGCCCTGGCCTCGCACAGGGACCTGGCGGTGAGCTTCCTTCCTGGGAGGGTTACCCCCACTGATAGTCGGTCAGAAAAGGAGAAAGCAGGACTCGGTGGGCCTTGAAGGAAACGCAGGTGACAGGTGGGGAACAGGGGCAGTACAGTTTACTCAGATTTAGGAAGCCCCATCGAGGGCCTGGGTCCAGCCCCCGTGCTGAGCCCTCCACACACCTCGTCTTCACGTCATCCTCAGAACAACCCCGGGGCAGAGGTGGAATTACTTGGCCTGATTTTGCAGTTGGGGAAACTGCGGCTCTAAGAGGGCTGTGCCACACGCAGGTCTCAGTGTTTGAATCTGAAGTCCCATGCCCGACAGCCCCTACTGCTGTGCCCATGTTAGTTCTTGGTCAGTAGAGATCCCATCGGTGTTAATAAAACCTTCCCCAGAACCCCACCCATGTATTCATTCAACAAACACTCATTGAGGTCCTACTATTTGCTAGGCATTGTTCTGGGTGCTTGGGGGATATCTGAGCAAAATAGACAACAGGTCCAGTTCTCATGGAGCGTACATTCCAGAAATTACTACTGCTGTGGAACAGACTGCTCTGAAATCGTAGTGGTGTAAAAAAACCACCATTTTTCTTGCATCTCATGACTTTGTGTCGGGCTCGGGAGGGCTCCACTGGGCAGTGCCTCAGTTCCACGGGTGTCCGTCCGTGGGGCCCCGCGGTGGTATTCCGCTGGAGGGTCCAAGATGGTTTCACTCATGTCTGGTGCCTGGAGGGCTGCCTGGGCCCCACTGGGGCTCACCCCCATAGCACCCGCTGGTGGCCGTTCCCGCATGGTAGTCAGACCTCCTGCTTGGAGGCTTGGGGCTCCCACACAGAGGGTTCCAAGGAAAGGTGCCAGTGGTGAGGCTTCTTGTGGCATGGCCCCAGGTGTCACCTAGCATCATTTCCACCACATTCTGCTGGGGACAGGCCAGCCACAAGGACAGAGACTCCACACTGTTAGAAGCATGTGCATGGGAGATTTATTGTATCCATCTTTGCAAAATACCATCTGCCACCAGAAGGGAGGGAGAAGCCAACAGTAAACAATGAACATAGTGAAAACTGAATCTGTGTTAGAAGATTGTAAATACTGAGGGAACCTGGACAATTTACAATGGGATGAGATTGGGCCCATGCCACTCCTGGGTATTTACTCACCTAGGTAATCGATATCCATATGAAGGTTTGTACACAAATGGTCATAGCAGCTTTATTTGTAATTGCCAAAAACTGAAAGCAGCCCAAATGCCCATCGGCTGATGAATGGATAAACAAACTGGTACATCTTAAAATGGAATCTTATTCACCAGTAAATCAACAATCAAGGAATATTTGGAACAAGATGGTGGATCTCAAAATAATTATGCTGAGTCCAGAAAGAAAAAAGCATATCATGTATGGTTCCATTTACATGAAACTCTAGGAAATGAAAACGAACGCTCAGGGCCTGAAGACCAGTGGTTCCCTGGCGGTGGGAGGAGGGCCGGAGCACTGCGCACAACGGGAGGAGGACGGTTTCAGGGTGATGGGTACGTTCATGGTCTTGATGGGCTGGCGATGCTTTTCAGGTGAGGCCATACGACAGGTCATACTAGATGGTACATGTTAGATACGTGCAGTTTCTCGTATGCCATTTATAATAGATAGAGCTATATTTAAAGGAGGGTAAGGTGAGTCAGGAGTCCCGGGGTAGGGGCACTTTGGAGTGGGGAGATTTCAGTACCCCACAGGCCCCATCACTCAGGCCGCCTCCAGCTGTGCAGTCTTGCCCTGCACCCTGGCCTCTGCAGATCACATAGGGGAGCCAGCACCAGGTGGGTAGGGTCTGGGCAGGCTGGCAAGAGCCCTGTCCTGTTGGAGGCCCCACACACGGGGCTCCTGGGCTCACTTTCCAGAGCAAGCAGAGACCAGAGAGGTTTGAAGTATGGGTGCTGTGTCCTGGGGCTTCCAGCCCAGCTCTTTAAATAGCTCTGACCACATGGAGTGGCCGGTGGCTGAGACAGAAGCTGCTAACAGCCAGGCAAACTCGATGGGCCTTTGTGCCTGGAGCCTGACATGGAGGCACCAAACAGGGAGAGGCATTTTTGGTGCTAGGCTGAAATCTCAAAACAATTTAAAAAGGAACATTCTGACTCAGCTCAGGGCCAGGTACTGTGGTAGAGAAAAAATCAAGGTTAAAAGCCAATGGCTCCATAATTTTTTTTTGAAACGATATTTATATTTAGTATATATATATATATATAGTGAATATAATCCCTCTATATTATTGACTATTTTTATGAGCCAGGAATGCATGGGCTATAAATTCCATGATTTATCTCAGCTAATCCTCCCCATGTTTCAGTTGAAGACCAAGAGCAGAGAAGTAACATACTGAAAGACCGAATTTACACACAGAAAGGGGTGCTGACCCTAGGGCCTGGTGATGGAGCCCGTGCACTGCACAGGCCCGTGGGGAGTCTGCTGCTGTTTGTTGAAGTGGTTAACAGGTTTCATACACGTCGAGTCACTTGTGATACGGATCTCGGGGACAGGCTGTGCAGTGAATCAGAGGCAATGGGGCACGTCCGAGTGGGCAGTCGGCAGCCTGCGGCTCTTTCCGTCAGTGCTGCCTCCGCAGGCCTCATCTGGGAAGTGGGAGGACTGGGCTGAGTTGCTCTTCTGAGCCCTGTTGTAATGTCCCACAAGCAGCATACTCGGAATTACGTGGGGGGGCAGGAGGAACAACCCAAGCTCGCGAAAGCCAGGCAGAAGCCTAACACAGCCTACCACTGGTTGCAGAAGAGCTAGAAGAAAGGCATGTCGCTGGGTGGCACCTTCTGGGCCTCTGCATGCCATGGGGGGCCTTCTACTCTCACCCCAGCCCAGAAAGAAACCTCAGGACCTACATCTAAGTACCTGAGCTGGCGGCCCTTGGCCCACTGACTTCCGCAGCCCCTAAATCCAGGGAAGTTGCTCACACACGAGCTTTGGGCCATGACCCACTAGAATCATCCTGATTCAGGCCTTGCCAGAGGAGCACAGTGCCCAAGGGGAAAAAGAAGCCTTTAGCAGGACCTCACGGGCTTAGGCCGTAGGAGGGGGATGGCCCAGCGTGGGTCACTCTTCCCACCCCACCAACCCCTACAGAGAGGCTGGGCTGGGCTGGGCTTGGTCTGTTTTGCTTCTTAGCTGACCTGGGGGCAGCTAGATGAGCCTTCGGCTTCCTGGTGCTGTTGACCCTCCCCCAGCCGGAGTTCAGCCTGGCCAGGTGCTCAGAAAAGGGGCCCTGAGCTGAAGGTTTGAGATGGAAAATTACACAGGGCCTTTGGGACTGTCACCTCCTCAGGGAGGCGGCTGTTGACTCAACATTGTAAAACTGGGAGTGTCTTGAGGTCAGGTGAAGTCAGGCCTCTGCGATTCTTCCACTCCTGCTACTAAGCAAGGCTGGGAGAAGAGGGACCCAGCAGAGGCGAGATGCTTGCTGGGCCCTTGGCCGGTACCAAGTAGGTGTTCAGGAAATGGATGAAGAGCGGCGAGGGCCACACCCCGCAGGTACAAGCCCACAGGCTCGCAAATTCCGGAAGGTCCTCCTGCTTGGGTGGTGTCTCTCCACCTGGCCTTTCTGGTTCTGTGGCATACTGGTGCCACCCGGAATGCCGACCTTTGTCTGTGGCCATGAGGACGCATCGTGCTCCTCTGCCTCTGTATCATTTGGGGAATCTGTGCGCCTGCCGAGGCGCAGGCCAGGTGATGGCGTCAGTGGAGAAAAAGGAAGGGTGCACCCCTCTCTTTCTTCCTTGTAGTTCAAGTAACTGCAGACAGGGGGACGTTCACTTCCTTCAAGGGGGTAAAACAGTGGGGAATGGCCCTGGCATCCAGGGAGAGGTGGCCGGGGGGCTCCACCCAGTCCCTCCAAAGGAGGGCCATTTTCTAGTCAAAACTCCCTGAGGACTGTGGCTTCAGAGAACTGCCACAGAGGCCAAGACTGTTCAAGGGCCAGCTGTGCATTGCCCTGCCAGCGCCAGCACCAGCCCTCACGCCCACACACCTGGGCAGGCCTGGCGGTTAAACCTCTCACCTGCCGTGAGGTACACGTCGGCCGCGTGAGTGCAGAATTTCTGTTCCAGGCAGTCTGTCTCCCCAGGGCTTCTCCCTTCCCTCCCATTCCCAGCCGTGGCCTATTCTTGCTGAAGACACCTTTCTTTCCCAGGGCACTGCCCTTCGTTGGCAGGGCCTGAATCAGAATGATTCTCCTAGATCTTAGAAGGCCCAGAGCTTGTGCATGAGGAGATTCTCCAGAGTTTGGGGGCTGCAAACGTCAATGGGTGTTGTTTGCTAACGAGACTCTTTAGGGGCCCGTTAGAGCCACTGGGTCCAGATGAAGAGCAGAAAGAACCAGCTGTTGGCAGTGTTCTGCTGAACATCTGGATTATCAAAAGTACCTGGCAACTTGATGGATAAGACTGTGCAGAGGAGGCTAGAGGGGGTGATCACAGACAGAACTGCCGTGTCCCCTCTCCAGACAAGCGCTTGGTAAATAGCCCTCTTTCCCCTTTTGGGGTCTTCCGTACCCACAGTGAAGCCCCTTGAGGCAGTCTTCTTGTTGGCTTTCTCGTCACCCGAGGGGGTTTCTTCTTGCTACTTTTCTGGAAGTTCACGTCCCCAAGGCCGCCAGCCGACTTGAGGGGCAGGTTCCTGTTGGTGATTGACAGCCATGGGCATCCTGGGGTTTGTGCAGGATGGGGCCTCTGCTCACCATGGAGGCTGGGTGTGTGTGGGTGACCCGCTACCCAGCAAGTATGAGGGCTTGTCCAGCATAGGAGGGCTTTCTGAGCTGCCCCTAGAAGGGGGATATGATGCTAAGGCACGGCGGCCTCTGTTGCTGTTCAAAGTTTGTCAGTAGGAAATGGAAAAGATGGTGAGTCGTTTGGGGGGTGGGAGTAGAAGGAGAGGGCTGTGGCCCAAAATAAGGAGGCTCCCTCTCTGCCGTGTTGTACCCTACTTGGGTGCCAGGAGCAGGGCCAGCAGGGACCTCCCTATTCAAACCGAGCCTTTAGGAGGTACTGACACAGGAAGGAAAGGTGCCCTCTATGGTTCTAGGTTCGGCCCAAGTTCTTGGGAAAGAAATGAAAAATGGAAGAAAGAGTCCTTTACAGAATACCTACAATGTGCCGTCATCTGGAAAAGCAAATGGCAGTGGCTGTAATCCTCCCCACCACCCCCTAAGACTGACTGACTGTGGTCTCCCTTTTCTACACGTGAAGCTCAGAGAGGTCATGTGGGTGGTAGTGACAGTACCTGGCTCCACTTGAACTTGGGCAAGTGGCTCCATCTCTCCATCCCCTGGGTGGCACGGGATCATAATAGCACATACCCCATCGTTGTGAGGATTAAATGAGATGATTCATAGGAAGAGGTTAGAACCGTTCTATTATGAAATATCAGCTGCTCTAATTTTATCATTGTTCTTTCACTGAGCTCAGAGTAGACCGTATAATTTATCGTCCAAACTGGAAGAGTTTTGCAAGAGAAAGAGGGCCTATCAAACATTGTGCTGGACGAAAGGAGTGAACTGGGACCTCCCAGACAGACAGGATCTTAGTAGACAGACAGGTGTCAGGCAGGCCCTCCAGGTCAAGGGATGACATAAGCAAAGGTGTTCATAGTATTCACGGGTGACCACGAGGTGGCTGGGGGGCCCATGTGCCCCCTGGACAGGAGGAGTACCTCTCCACCTGCACCCCGACCCGACAGCCCAGAAGCACACCCTGGCGCGCCTGGATGCCCTGGATGCCCACCCGTCCGGCGTCAGGATTTACGAGGGCATCTCCGGGCCCTCCATTCTTAACGGACCTGAAAGAGACGTGGTCTTCTCTATGACAGAGCGGTTTGGAAACCACTCCAGTACTGTGATAGGCAGGAGGGAGCAGAGGTAGGGGAGGAAGCTATTAAATCACGGAGTGCACCCTCAGCCTGCGGGGCTCCCATCAAACCTCCGCAAGAGCATGTGATGCTGGAGGAGGCGGTGTTTCCAGGCAACCACGGTCACTCACCCACACGGGCCCGGGGGGTCAGGTTCCCAGAGGAGTCAAAGCAGCCACCCTACGGAACAGTGGGGCCTGAAAAATGCTGGGAAGACCTTCCTTCCCAGGGGAGAGGAGAAGGAGCCGGGGCTGGAGGCCGGACCCTGGCAGGGGGGTGGGAGTGACACGCCCTCGCTAAGCCAGGAGCTGAGCTGGGGCCGAGACCCGTGTCCTGACTCCCATCCCTGTATGCTTGGAGGGGTGCCTTACTTTTTACTGTCTCTATTCCTAAAACAGATTTCTCAAATGTTTAATGGGATCTTGACCCAGTACAATAGTTCTGTACATAAAAGTATAGGCCCATCGCTGACCTGTGGAAGGCACATGCCTGTTTTTAGGTATTAATGGGATTCCCAGTAGCTTTTAGGGAATCTTTCTGCAAATTAGAAAAAGGCCTGTAAACAGATTAAGAAAAAGTGCCCCCTCCCATTGAACATAGTCATACTCACCTGCTGACACCCAAAGTTTCTCTGAGCCCTTAAACTGCAACTGTTGGTGGAGGGGGGCAGGCTTGGATGGGACAGCTGCCCCGCGCTCATCGCCTCCAAGCCAGGCTGCTGTTCTCAGCACCCTGAGGCCTTGCAGGGGCGCCGGCATGGGAGCCAGTGGGAGCTGGTGACCGTATAGTGGCAGAGAGGGCTGGGGGCACAATGCCCAAGCTTTCAACCACCTGCACTTCTAAAGACATCTTCCCATGACCCAAGAGCCTGGCATGGGAAGCCCAGGTGCTGACTTAGGAACAGCAAGGCCCAAGCAGTAACCACAGCCGACAGCCTGCAGGGGCTCCCCTGGCCAGCGGCCCAGCCTCATCTCAGAGCTCCGCTGAGGAAGCTTCTGGCCCCATGGCAGGAGCCTGGAGGCTTGCCCATGCCCATCAGAGCAAAAGGTCAGAACACTGCATTTTGCCTGTGGAAGGCAGCAGGCAGCCTTTGACTCCAGAAATGAGAAGGACATGTTTCTGAGGTTTCTGCAGACACCCAAAGCCCTCCCTCCCCAGCCCCACACGCCAACAGGTTCATTCTGAACCTCATTTGGCCGCATGAAATGCTGGGGTGGTGGGCAGGTGAGGCTGGGTGACCCCCACCTCCTTCACCCTGCAAGGATGCCCAGCTTAGCACATTCAGGAGGAGCACTCCACTCGGCCCCACAGCCAGACCTTTGGCCCCAGGGCTGAAAGGGGACACAGGGGGTTAAGAGGATGATTGAATATGCAAATTAAAGCTACCCAGAGATACCACTGCTCACCTCTCAGGCCTGAGAAATCCAAAATCACATCCTCATGCCCTTGGGGCCCCTGCAGGGAACAGCACTGTCACGTGGCAGAACAATGTCACTTCCCATTCCAGGCAGAGGGATATTGAGGCGTCGCTGGCAAAATTGCACATGCTTTCACATTTGAACTCAACAGTCCCACTCCTGGGGATTCACCCTGAGGGTAAAACATCACAAAGAGAAAGCGAGTCACTCTGCTCCTCATAGAATACATTCAAAGGCTTTTAAAGAACAGAAAATCTTGAAGCTTATATAGATGTGTTGACGGTGCTCTTTGTGTCATCATTCTGGACCTATTTTGGTATCATGAAATGGAACAAACGAGTAAATAACAATACATGGTTAGATACCAGGCTTCTGTCTGGGACAAGGGGATGTGGAACAGGAGAAGGTGTTGGATTGGAGTTGGAGGCATCAATATGCTCTTTTGAGTTTGTAAATATACGTGTGATTTGCATAACCACGGAAAGGGCGAAGAAGCAGTGACCCCAGTAGCTCAATTATGAGAAGCCAGGGCTCCTTAGACAAGCAGGCGACTCCAGGTGTGGAGCAGTGGATGGGAACAAAGTGTAGCTAGAATATCTTATCCTTCTGCAAAGCAAGGGTGCAAAGACAGATGGGTCGGTAAGACCCAGGAACGGGCTGGAGGGGGCTCCTGCTCACAAAGTGGGGCAGCCTGAACATCCAAAACAATGAGAGAAATAGATTCTTAAGAGAGAGAAAGGAGGGAAAAGACCGATGCTGGTTAGTAAGTGTAGAATTCATTAGAAAATCAGCCGTAATGGACCAACTGCCATATGGGCCTCCTGATAGGACACAGCATCTCCTGTGGAGCATCTGGACTGGGAGCCCCGCAGCCTCGGTGGCGTGAAAGACCCACAGAAGGCAAAGGAAGCCTCCTAGATTCAGAGAGAATTAGGAACCACCGCAGTTCACTGCCATGTGTGCTCCGATTGGGATCCTGGACTGAGGGGTGAAAGGCCACAGAAGCCATTCCTGGGACATCTGGGGAACTTAAATACGGGCTGCATGTCAGATGACGCTGCCTCGGTGGTGATGCCGGATGAAACACAGCAGTCTTGAGCCGTTGAGACCGTGGAGCTTTTGAGACGGGCCTGGGCCTGAGCACTTGTCTTTCGGGCTCAGCATCTCACAGCCCTGCTTTTGCATAAGGTCACTCTACCAGTACTTGCCCTGTATGTACCAGCCAAGCACCAGGAGCAGATAGGAAACTCGCGTACAGGGATATTAGTTCCCTTTATGAATAATTTAATATTAAAGCAGCAAATCTCAGAAAATGCCGATGTGCAACTTTTATTGGTTGGCACATTCCAAGCAGTTCTGCCAGCCTGCTTGGTGCCAGCCCGAGCAAGTGCCACTGAAGGAGCACATGGGCCTCTTTGTACGGCAGAGGGGGGCTCTAGCACGGTGCCCGCATCCCTTCTCGAATGGGGCTTGCAGGACCTCAAGGGGATGATAACCTATCATTATCTTACGTTCATGTCACTTCAGTAAAGTAGAGCTTGACTCAGCGTCTGAGTAAAGGCATGGGCTGTGTGCTGGGGTCTGGGGACTCTGACGGGGCCCTGGCTGGCCACCTTCCCAGAGGCTGGCATGGGGGATTGGGCCCCAAGGACTTTGCCTGCACTCCCCAGTGGGGTAATAGTAAGTCCTCAAGTGGGTCTTTCTGCTACTTTTCTCTATTCAATTTAATCAAATGCATAGCAGCAGGCATTCTGCCAGGTATCAGAAACACAGATAGTCGTTCATTCCAGAAATATCGATTGACCCCTGGCCACATGCCAGGCCCAGGGCTAGGTGCTAAGGGAGAACACAAGAAACTCTGCAGCCTCCTCCCAGCCCAGCAGTTTACAGGGGAATCAAGTGATAGATGAGTGAACAGACATGAAAAGTCTAAGATAGCACATGCCATAAATGATTAAAATGGAGAGGTATGGAAAATGGGGGCTGGGGTCCTTTGCAAGCAGTGGACAGAGAAGGCCCCTTTGGAGCAGGAAACTTAACTCCAGACTGATGGGAAGGAGGCATCCTGTAAGCCCAGGGGGCAGCTTGCCAGTGAGGCCAGGGTGGAGGACAGGGAGGGAGCGGGAGATGAGATGACAGGTGGTTTCTGTGGGGCTTTGCGAAGGCCCCAGTGGGGAGTGTCGACCTGATGAGACACAGGGCAGGATGCGCTGGTTTGGGGCAGGGAAGTGACGGTGTGATTTGCATCTTGAATAGGGGGTGGGGGTAGGAATCATGGGCAGCTATCACAGCCCTCCAGCAGGATGGGGTGGGGTTGAGGTTTGGGCACCTGGTGCAGGGCGGCTCTCCCTCCAGCCTCCAGGCACTAGGGGGACCTCGCAGGCTTTAGATGGGGAGTGATGGGACCAGATTGGGGTTTAGGAAGCCTGCCTAGGAGTATAGGGTGCAAACAGGGACTCCAGCTGTGAGCAGGAAGGTTTGGGCCCCGGGAGAAGGAGGGTAACGACGGCAGGTGGTTCCCTCTTCAGAGCAAGCATGAGCTTCGCTTGGGCACAGCCTGTTGCCGCCTCACATGTGGCCTCAGGCCTCCTGCCCGGGGGGTCCTGCCCCCTCACCCCCATCTCTTCCTCTTCCTGGTTTTCCCCAGGTCCCTTGAGGGGAGCAAGAATGCTCCCCACAGTCCCAGGCAGAGGCGTCTGGGTTTCTTTCCCCACCCCTCCGGCTGACTCAGCCAGCTGGAGCAGAGCAGGGACTCTGTGAAGGACTGAGGGCTGCTCAGCAGCTCTGCCCTGCCCAGCCCTGCTGGAGGGAACTGTAATTTAAAAATGGGGTGGGCACCCGTAGAGTAATGACATGCCGCCCTCTGAATCGGCCTTCTTGGCTCTGGTTTGCCTGATGCCAGAAAATCCAGAACCCCAGGTTACCTCCAGTCCAGAATGTGGTGCTGATTAGATTTGAAAATCCCATTAGCATGTTGTGATCTGACCCTTACCTGCGCTCGCTCAGTCAACAGATGTGTAGTTCACAAGGGCCACTCGGCCTGGGTGAGGTCGGATGGCCAGCTCAGCACCAGAGGCCACTGAATCGAGGGGAGACTGGCTGCAGGCCACCGCCCTTGGAGCCCACGGCATGGAATTGCCTCTCCTCTCGCCTGGGCTCTTGGGCGCCGACATGTGACCGTCTTCTGGGACAGCAAGCCTTCCCAAAGCGTTGTGCACCTCGCCTGCCCAGTGAGGCTGGGAGGAGCACAGGCTAGTGTTCCCTGAGGACCCAGGGCCCCCCTGCGGGTGTTCGTTTTTGTACTTGGGAGTCTGTGGCTGCCATCTTCTTTGGTCTTGCTTGTCTCTTTCCCTTCCTCTCAGGCCATGGATCGTCCCTTGTCTGTTGCCACTGGGCCTTCTCATGTCACTGATGGAGGCAGTGAGGGGGGCTTGGGGTCACAGGCACTGGCTTCAAATCCTGGCTCTGGTGTGTAATATCTGCAGGACTTTGCACCTGTGTGAATCAACTTACTCATCTGCAATGTGGGGATAATAATAGGTCTTGCCTGGTAAGGAGGTTGTGAGGATTGACTGTCCCTTCAGCCGACTGACCTGGTCACAAGCAGCCCCCAGGACTGGAGTGACACCTTCACCCTTGGTGCCTCCTTGCCCACCCTGCCATGCTTCAGACCCAGCACGGAGCAGGTCCCTGCTGCCACAGCTGGGCTTAGCAACAGGGGAGTTCTCCTTTGGCAGCAGGAAGAGGCCGAGTGGTAGGGCAAGTGGGAGCACGGGAAGGGCAGAGAAGGTGACCGGCAGGCCCAGGAAGTGCAGCTGCGTGGGCTGGAAGAGACAGTCGCATGTCTTTAAAGTAAGACCTGAGCCCCATCCTGCTGTGATGAGATGTGACCCTCCCCTGCCTGGGCCCCATCTGTCCCAATTGACAGTGAAGAAACCTCGGCTTCCCAAACCTTATGTAAGTTTTCCATGGTTTTCCCTGCAGAGCAGGCTGGCATCCACTGCTCCCCATCCCGGTTCCATTAGACCAGGAGCCCAGGGGACAGTCTCCCGGGCTGTGCCACTGTCCCCATACCTTTGCCATTGGAAGACAGCTGGAAGCAGCACGTACACCAGACGCAGAAGGAAGAAAGCCGGGGCCTGAGAGGGGAGCTGGAGGGGGCTCTGCTCTTTCCACCAGTTCTCTCCTTAATGGGCCTCTGTTTTCCTGCCTTCAGCCCTTTGTGCAAAACGCCCCTCTTGCTGGAAGCCCTCTCCTGTCCAGCCCAAGCGCCTTTGGGCATTTCAGGTGCAGGCATCTACTTTTATTTACCTTCATTTATTCCAGGCTGTAGAACTGGTGACCCACAGCCACGTTCCCTCAAGCCTGTGTGCCGCTTTTTAGATTGCTGAATGTGTTGAGTGGTGTTGCCACCATGTAAAAGTCAGAAACTATTCACAGTGTACATTTCCACCTTCTCTTGGGAAATGAACAGGTCTGGCCACCCTGGGCCCCTGCTGCCCTGGGTCAAAAGCCAGCTGGAGCCACCTTTTAGACAGCTGATGCCACCTGCAGCCCCCAGTCCCTGCCCAGCCCTTTCTGCCAGGCTCCTCTACATGCTGGTGCCCATGCCCCAGCTTTATACCCCATGCGGCCAGCTCGGGTGCGTGTCAGTTTCCAGTCCCCTGACAGCAGAACTGGCCCAGCCTGCTGGGTCTTGCTCCTCAGTCCCTCTCCCCACCCAGGGTCCAGCACCTTTGACATTCGGCCACTGGGCAGGCTTTTCTGCCCCTTTTCTCTGAAGCCTCATCCCTCTCTCTCCCCTCCCTGACCGCCATCCAGCTCTCTTACTCCCGTGCACACCCCTCCACACAGACCGGCCAGCACAGTGACTCATGCCTCCCCTTTCACCCCCAAGTCCCTTCGCTGGTGGCTGGATGTTAATACACTGGGTGTGTGGCTGAGTCACCACAGTGTCATCAGGACCCAGCTTGGGACCTGACCTGCAGTACGTGGTGCTCCAGGAATGAAGAGTGTGCGAAGGAGATGTCGAAAAAGCCTCCAGAGCCCCTCCTGGCCTCCCCTCTGAGGTCCAGAGAGAGATGGAGGTGCCCAGTCGTGCCGCCTGGGCCGGGGAGAAGCCTGTGGCAACACGCTTCGGAGCTTGCACCCTCCACAGAGATGCCCCATGGGGACTGTTCGCCAGCCGGTCTGTGATCCTCCATCATCCTTCCCTCCCGCCAGCCTCTCCCAGTCCCCAGGGGAGGGTTGATCTTCCCAGAGTCGTGCTGTTTGCGGGAAGAAGGCGTCATGGGAAGCTTTGGGCCTTGGGCGATTCATCCTTGCCACTCAGGGCCTTGTGAGGGGGCGCTGGAGGGAGGTGCATTTACCCTGTGGACCTGCACCCATCCCCCCGACTGACCTCATCTCCCCAAACAAGCTCGGTCACACTGTCCTGTCTCTTCCTCAACTGTGCTGAGGCCATTCCTTCCCAGGGGCCCTTTTCATTTACTGATGCCTCAGTCTGGAATGTTCTTTCCCAGCATTCCCTGTCCCCTTATCCCTCATGGTCTCAGCTTAAATATCACTTGCTCAGAGAGGTCCTCGATGCCTCCTCTCCCAAGAAGCCCTGTGCCCCCCAGCCCTGCGGTTACTCTCGTGTCAGCTCAAATGCTTCCCTTCAAAGCACATTTTCAGTTTTGGACTATTTCCTGCAGTCAGACTCCTGTTATTTGCCATCAGCTACAGGATGGCAGAGGGATCGTATCTGACTGATTTCTGCTCTGTGCCCGGCAGCCAGCACTCAGCCAGAAAGCTGTGGGTTCTCGGTAAAGCTGTGCTGGGAGAATGAACGGGTGAGTGCACATGTGGTCCCTTGGGTCAGGAGTGGGCTAACTCGGCAGCTGACCCTACAGGCAGCCCCCAAGAATGTAAGACCAGCACGTGGGCTGGGAGCTGGCAGCAGGGTCCAGAGCCTCATGGATGGACCTCCTCGGGCACCTTGGGTCCTGTGGGACCTCACCTACCAAAGGTGTCAGGCAGGCCGGACCCAGTTACAGCCCAACCGCCTCATTGCTTTGTGACTTTGGGCAAGTCACTCAACCTCTCAGCTCCACCTTACTCATCTGTGAAATGTGTGTAGTACTTTCTAACTCATAGGGTTTGTGTATAAGGCATTTGGGAGTAGCACCAGGACTGGCTGACTACTGAGTAAAGTATTATACACTAGTGAGCCTGCCTTTAAGTGTGTTTGGTTTGGAATGAGGTAGACAAGCAGTAGAAATGTGGGTCTGTGCTCAGGAACGAGGTGGGGCTTGGATACTGCCGGACCCTTTTACCCTGTATCCTTGGAATGCCAGGTCTTACTGCTGTGTGACTTAGGCAAGTCACTTCACCTCTCTGAGCCTTGCTTACTATTAGGACAGTGGACATAAAATTCCTCTTCTGCAGAGCTATGGGACTAAGCACAGCATGCAAAGGCCCCTCCCTGAGGTGCCCCACAAGGGTTTGTTTACTCAGGCTTCCCTCCCACCCCAGGCCTTCAGCCCCAGGAGCTGGCCCCTGTCCAGAGGCTGACCTTGGCCTTGAGTTGCACGAGGACTTCGGAAATGGCTCTGCCTGCTCCTGTGGAGGGAGCTGCCCTGATCCGCCTGCAGATCAGAATCTCCAGGCACCCCTTGCCAAGCCTTTCATGTTGCTGCTTTATTTCACAGGAGCCCCGGTGTTTGTGTAGCAAGGGGGTAGTATTTTTAGAACTTAAAAGCAATTCTGCTCTTCGAGGAGCGAGCCTGTGGATGTAGCCCCAACTGGAGCCAGGCCTGGACTGGACGCATATGGGCACTGTGCCCTGGGTCTCCTCACCCCAGTCCCCTTGGGCCTTCCTGTTGGATGCAGACACCGTCAATCTGCCCTGTCCTGCTTCTCTCCTTCCTGCCCTCCACTCTAGGCCCTGGGGGTACAGCGATCCCAGCCCGCAGGCAGATAGGCTGCACAGTGGGCCCCCCACCAAAGTTCACATTCCAGTCCCCAGAGCCTATAAATATGTCACCTTACATGACAAAGGGGGGACTTACAGATGTGATTAAGTTAAGGGTCTTGAGATGGAGGCTTATCCTGGATTACATGGGATGGGGCCCCATGGAACCACAAGAGTCCTGTCAGTGGGAGGCAGGAGGGTCGGAAGTGCAAGGATGTCACCATGACGCAGGAGTTCAGCATCAGAGCTTTGGGTGCTGCACTGCTGGCCATGTAGATGGATGCACCATGAGCCAAAGAATGCAGGCCACCTCCAGATGCTGGAAAAGGCGAGGAAACAGATTCTCCCCCGGAGCCCCCACAGGGGTCATGGCCCTGCGGACACCTCGATTTTGGATCAGGAAAGCTGTCTCGGACCTTTAACCTCCAGAACTGCAGGAGAATCGTTTGTGTATTTAAGCCTCTAAGCACATGGTTATTACAGCTGCCACAGGAACCTGAAACACAGTCCAGCACCCTCCTCCTTCCTTGGGGCACCTCAGCCCTGAGCCTCCCGCAGCTCATTCTTCCTGGAATTGGTGGGAGGAGTTTTTGAGAACGTAAGGACCTGGCCAGCCCCTGGTGAATCGTGAGCCTGGAAACATTATTGAGTCCTGCCTGCTGTCTGCTCCTCTGCAGAGAAGCGGAGTAGGGGGGATTAGCACAGTGATCGTGTGTTTGGGTTGATGTTACCGAAGCCTGGATTCAAGTTCCAGCTTCACCGAACTCAGGGGTGTTTTTCAGTGAAGTTCAGCAAAGTTGCAAGTGCCATTGGGCCCCAGTTTCCTCATCTGAAAGGGGGAAGACAGACTCGGGTCTGTGGGCACGCACAGCACCTGGCAGGGTGGGCCCCTCAGGCAGCTGGATGGGCAGAGCTGTTGCTCTTGTTTGCTCAGCTGCACCGCTTTCTCTCCTCCCTGAGCTCGGGCCACACGCCTCCTTCACCAGCTGGAGGGCTTCCCGCCTCCGGGGTCAACCTCTGTTACACTCTGCATTTTCCCACAATGTTAATCATCATTTGGGAGGCCCCTGAGGGTTGCTGTCGGTCCCACCCAGTGCAGGCAATTTAGGGTGGGAAGTGGTTTGTTCCGGCAGCATCTTGCTTAGTCCTAAAAAACTGGAATCCTAACCTGCCTTGTTGGGAGCTGTGTCCCTCCCAGCTGAGGCCACCGGAGGTCGCGGATGACACATCTGGGGCAGGAATCCTCTGAGGAGGTGTGGGAGGACAGAGGCCCAGAAATCCATCTCAGATGTTCCCTGTCCTGGCCTGTTGTGTTTGTGAGGATGCAGAATGTCAGAAGGGAGGCGGAATGGGTTCAGTGGAGTTTGCAGAGAGAAATCTGTGTGCGTGACCTGCTGGCCCCGGCTCCTAGCAGATTTGGACAGGAGCCGGCAGGTCCACAGCTACAGCGGTGAGGACACCTGGCGCATCAGGCTGCAAGCTTCGTGTGCTAGAGAGGACGACGTCAGAGTCAGGAGCACCTGATGGAATCAAATCGCCCAAATTAAAGCCTACTGTGGCTGGTTGCTGTCTGAATGACCTTGACTTCCTGAAACCTGTGTTTCCCCATCAAAAATTCAGCAGCCCCATTATCATCTCCCTGTAGCATACGGAGACCTCCTGGGTGCCCAGCTCCGTCCTGAGCTCTCTAGGTGGAGAGGAACTCCTTGGATCCTCACCGTGAACCCTGTGGCGTGGGAGCTCCGGTTACCCTCAGGTGAGGGAGGGACACAGGAGTAAAGGAAGGGGTCCGAGGCCGCACCTGGGGCTTCTGAGGCCCACAGCCTCCTGTGGGGCTAACACAGGTGCCCTGAGCACCTCCAGAGCCTGTCTGGATGCGTGTAAACTGCGAAGCGCGGAGTCTGGGCTCAGCGAGCACCCAGGGGCCGTTAGCTCTCCCCATATCCGCAGTCCAGACTAGCAGCCGTGCTCGGTGAGTTGTGTTTAGGGGCCTGGGTCAAAATGCATTCTAACTTCCAAGGGGCATGAACGTGCTTTTCTGCTGGTGATGGTGTCAGGGGTGTAAACACTAGTCAGGACTCATCTAGTGATGTGCTTTAAGTAATGTGTAGGCTTTTTGTTCTGTCTAAGTTACCCTTCAATAAAGCTGTTTTTAAAAATATGGCAGAAGTTAATCAACGGAACAGAAAACCCATTCTGCCACTGGTTTGGCCACGTGAGGACTCCTAAAGGATGGCACCTTTTGGGGTTGTTTTCCAGCCAGTGTCCCCTACACCCAAGTGCCAGCATAAAAGACGACTGTGGAAATGGGGGTGGGGGGCTTCGTCGCAGGTGTCCCTGCCTCCCACAGTGCTGGGCGATGTCCCCACAGGCATGTTTTATGTAAAACCCCCCTGCCGGCTGCAGCGGCTCTGTTACATGGAAGCAGTGCTCTCCCCCCTGGGCTCCCCACCTAGTCTGCTCCAGGAGCTGCCTCTTTAAGACCCCACATCCTGGCTCACACTCTGGCTGGTGGCATCAGCTCAGGATGGCAAGCCTAGGCATCTGGCCCTGTGGGGGGAGAATGAAGCAAGCCCACCTTTCCTCCTTCTCTGTCCTCCTTTAAAGGACGTTTCCTCTGCGGCTCTTGTGCCCTAGGCACTGTGGAAGGTGCTGGGTGTACCTGGATCAAAGACACAGCTCAGCCTGCTGACCACCGGAGCTGAGCATTCCAATTCCTGGTTCAGGTCCAGATGTGGCCTCATATGAGCTATGTGACCCTCATCCAGGCTAAGCCTCAGTATCCTCATCTGCACAATCAGGGTGATTTCACAAGGCTGTGAAGACCCCCTATTTCTTCAGTTCTACCCTGCACACTTTCCCATTTAGTAGGTCTGAAGTCTTATACCTGCTAGCTTCCCGGGTCTGAGGACACAGCCTATGGGACGGGCCAGGACGGTGTACAGCATTCACATGTGGTGGAAGGAATATGGTGCCAGATCCCACAGACCTGGTCTTCCTCTTAGCTCTGCTACTTTCTGGTGTTAGGGTCGTGGACAAGTGACTTGACATCTCAGAATTTCAGTTTCCTCACCTGTGAAGTGGGAATAATAAGGTTTACTTTGAGATGTTTTGAGAATTAGATAAGCTAATGTGGGTAAGTCCTTTGGCATGAGGCCAGGCACATGGAAGGTGTTTGGTAATTTTGTTCACTGTCTTCAAGAAGATGAGCCCACATCTCTTCAAAGCCCGTCTCTAGGGAAACTAAGCCTGAGGTCAGAGGTGCTTCCTGCATTGGCCTTTCTGACATCGAAGTCACTAGGTCTTGCACCTCAGTTTCCTCATCTGTAAAATGGGCATAATAATGGTACCTACCAGCTGGGGTGGCTGCACAGATAAACTGAAACGACAAAGTGTCTGGCACTTAAAGCACACCCACCAGGGGTGGGGGGGTGCATGACCCAGGTGCTTACCGGTCCAGTTTTCATTATTGCTGTTATTAATGGTGATGATTCTTCTGAGCTGCGGATACAAAGGCAGATATGTCCAGAGCATCCCATTGAGACCTCACAGCCTTGTATACCTTGAGGAGGAGATTATGTAGGCCAGGCCCAGCCTCAGGATGTGAGGCCCTTCAGCCAGCCCTCATCTCAGAGCACGGGAGGTTCTCAGACAAGACTTGCTGTGTATTTCACAGGTGTACTTCAATTATTTAAACTCATCATTGTTTGTACTTGGGAAAAAATGTTTTCAATCTGTCCAATAGATTTTTGGTATTTGTGGGTTGCTGGGCGTGTACCCGGCCCCTTGAAGTCCAATCTGACTTTTGCAAACAACAGCCAATGTTTGCAGTGTAGTCACAGGGCGGGTGCCATCAGTCGGTGCAGTACCCCCTCCTTCTACCCTGACTCTGTCCCACTTTCTGTGGGCCCTTGATGCCTGCCCCTTGCCATTGCCTTCCAAGCTTAAATGTAAACCTGAGGAAGATTGGTGTTGCTCCATGCAGTCTGGAAACCAGTGCCCTGCTGTCTTGTCCCTCCTGCGGTGGGACAGACATCTCAGTGGACCTGGTGGCACTTGCAGTTGTCATTTGCCCTGTGGCTGGGCTTTGGTGGATCTCCAGGCAGCCAGGTCTGGGGTGGCTGGAGGACTGGAGTCTGAACCTTGAGCCCTGAGCCCATGAGCTGTGCTCAAGAACAGGCTTCACTGCCAGGGGATCGGGGGTGTTATGGTTCTCTGCCAAACCCACCCATTGACCAGCCTGGGGCCCCCAAGATAAAACCTTCATGGATAAAAACCAAAACTCAAACACTTTACAATTTACAAAATAGTTGCGTCCAGCATCTTGTTTAAACAAAAGAGAATAGACTGGAGGTGGTCTGCCCAGGTTCTCCAGGCCACGGGAGGTCGGAGGTGGATCTTGGCTGGACCGAGTGAAGGCAGGAGCCGTCCCCTGCCTGCAGAGGCTTGGTGGTGACCTGGCAGGTGCCTTGCATGTAGTAGCTGCTGCTAAATCCTGAGTGGATTGGACTGGATGTGAGCAAGAAATATCTGGGCTGGGCAGGTCAGGCCATGGGCAGTGTGACCCCGTTGCATAAGATCAGGGTCTTTTCGCATCTTTCCTGTCAGATGTCATCCCATGCACAGGGCTGAATGACCAGATGTCATTGCAGAATCTGGTGGGTTAACTAAAGGGTGAGGGCATATATGATATTCACTCATTCATTGTCCAGATATTTCTTGAGCACCTGCTGTGTGCCAAGCACTGTTCTGGGTGCTAAAGATACAGCAGTTAATAAAACAGACAAAAATCCCTGCCTTTGCATAAATGGCATTCTACTTGGGGTGTGGAGTAGACAGTAAGCAAGATAAATAAGCAAAACATAGTGTGGCAGTTGGCAGGTGCTAAGGAGAAAAAGCAGGGAAGAAGGGTAGGAAATGCTAGGGATTGAAGTTCTAGAAACTTCCAGGGAAGAAGTGATGTCAATAAGGAATAATAACAATATCTCTATTTGCTCAGTGCCTTCTAGAGGCCAAGCCCCTACAAGGAATCCAACAGACACTCAAATAGCCCTTGATAATAACAACCCTGAGAGATGCTTAGGGATGCTGTGCAGGCCTGAGGAAGTGGACCACTGGGATGTGGGCTTGAAGCCCAGCCATCAGTGTCCTAGCATGAACTCAGACAAGTTGCTCAACATCATACTACAGACAGCACCAGGTCCTCCACCTGCAAAATGGAAAGGGCAGGATTAAATATGTGCAGAATGCTCAAAACCCTTTGTACAAGGCCATGCACTGTCATGGCTTTTAGGAATACAACTACTCCCAGTTACTGTGGAGCTCTCTGTCACTAGTGAGCTGCAGAGGCAGGATTTGAACCCAGCACTGACACTCCAAACCCAGCAAGATTTTCTAAGAGCTAGCAACCGTGTGAGGCCCAGACATCATGATCCCCAGTTTACAGCTGAGAACATCAAGGTACAGAGCACTTGGCTGGAAAGCTGGGAAGGGGTGCTTTAGGCCAGGGCTCTCTCTTGTGCCCCACTGCTGCCAGGCTGACTGTGTCTACACTCCCTGGGAGGAGGACGGGGGTCCTGGCCAGGGTGCGGGTGAGCTCTAATAGGCCGCAAGGTGGTTGGCTGGGGGAGTATGGGGCCTCTCTCCCCTCTCCTCTGGCTTCTGCTCTGACAGGCAGGTGGCTTGCCCGCCTACCTTCACAACAGGTGTTTAACAAGCCCCGCAAAGTGGATAATTCCAAAGCGGAGGAGATTGTTTGTGAACAGAGCACACTCCTCATTTGCCACACGTTACTGCTTGCTAACAAATCTGATTGCTGCCGCCCATTAAACTCCTCAGCTCCGATTTGCATAAGACGTTTTTTCCCTGATAGATTTATCAGTTCATAGCATCTGTCTGTGCAGAAAGCCCAGGTGCCCCCCATGGACGTACAGGACCACAGTGCGGTGCTGCCCCAAGAGCAGGACCGGCCGAGGAGGCCCTCCTGCTGAGTTCTAGAGCAGAGGAATCACCTCCTCCCTCCTTCCCTGTTTAATAAAATGACTGTTTTGCCCACGAGGCTTAATGAGGATCTGGAGGCTTTGTTGGTCTTAAGCTGTGGCCTACGGAAACGGAGAGCTGCTTCCCCGGAGGCTCGGCCCTGAGCTCGTTGCTGTAAGCCCTGCACTGGGGCAGACCTCACCCACGAAGACTTCACTGTCTCAGAGTCTGGGACCTGGTTGGGGCCTGGGCCCCGAGCTGCCAGGATCCCG
The DNA here is from genome assembly GCF_030020395.1 of Manis pentadactyla. NCBI lineage: Eukaryota > Metazoa > Chordata > Mammalia > Pholidota > Manidae > Manis > Manis pentadactyla. Next base: position 10,803,253 of record NC_080022.1, read on the forward strand.
AAGGGAAGGGCCGTCCCAAGCGGAGTGGCCTGAGCTTGCCGGGCTGCGGTGGGTCCCTGTACTCTGCCTGCTTCAGGCCCGACAGCAGGCGTCCTAGGCTCGCAGTCGCTGCGCTCCAAGCCTCCCTTTGCCCGTCCATGAGGTGGGAACCCTGAGTTGCATACAGATGAGTGAAATACCCACGATGAGTGGTAATGCCCCACCATGTTTGCAGAGCACTTCACTGTTAGCAGAACACGCCACAGAGGTCATTTCATGTCAGCCTTAAAGTCACCCTGTGGAGTAGGCAGGATCCAAGATCAACGGTTATGTGACCTGCCCAGGGGTCCTCTAGCCTTGGTATCTAGCTGGAGTCTGAGGTTCTTTCTACCTTGCCCCATCTGGCTTCCAAGTTCAAGGGCTATATAAGGCACTGCTGTTATCCTGAGGGTCAGTGCAGGCCCTCAGTGGTCTCCATGGGCCCAGGAACCCTGCGCAGTGGTGGCAGTTGCAGTGGTGGTGGCTGGGGACATTGAGAAGCAATGCTGAGGTCCCGCTCCCTCCCTGCCACGGTCCCCAAAGCCTCTCCTTCATCCTCATCATGTAGTGCTGTTTGTTTGGGCTGTTACTAGCTCAGTTCCTGTTATTTCCCCCCAGACAATCGGCCAGGAAATTCTTCACTTTTGTTTCCTTTAGAGGTCAAATGCTTGTCTCTGCGCAGAAGTAAATAAACCCTGCACGCTGAGTTGGCAGATTTTCGTGGCCACCTGCAGGCCCCCTGAAGTAAGCCAGCAGCCCCCTGTCCTGCAGCCATGGCCCCACCCCAAGGCCCGAGGGCACCAGGGAAAGAGGAGCAGCCTGCAGCCCATCCTCCCACTGCTGGGTGGCATCCTGGGCATGTCTGCAAAGGCAGGGACGACTTTTAAACCAGACACTGGATGCCCAGGGCTGGAAGATGCTGTGGGTGAAAGACTGTGCCTGTTGACATTAGCACCAGTTGCTTCTCCTGGGCACCTCTGCACAGATGGCACCTCTTGCTTGGGCTGGGATGCCTCGTACTCTACATGCAACTCCAGTGGACTGAGTCCCATTGTTAAGCCCACAGCAGGTTAAAGGAGACGGGTTAAGGGCGGCTGCGTTGAGCACTCCTGCAAGATTGAAGGGCTGTCAGCCACATCACAGAGGAAGCACCATGGAATGAGCCAACCCCACCGAGCACTGACATCTGCCCACTCGCCAGAGGCATATGCACTGTCCTCTGCTAGCCTTCTTGGTGCTTTTTTTTTTTTAAGAAAATTTCCATTATATATAGAAGTCCATAAAAGAGTGAATGAATCCCATGTTCCCAATACCCTGTGACCAATTCTGTCCCACCTACATCCACTCCCTCCCCATATAGTGAAGCAAATCCCAGACATATCTTGTCATCTAGGAATACTTCAAAAGAGAATGACTCTTTATTTAAAAAAAAAATTTACCTCCAAGCTATTATCACACCTACAAAAATATTTAGACATCCAGTCATGGTTCATGGTCAAATTTCCAATTGACTCACAAATTCATTTCTCAAACTTTCCTGGAATCAGAATCCAAGTGAGGTCCACACTGTGTGGATTAGTTGAAATGTCTTTTAATCTAAAGGTCCGTCTCATTTCCTTTTTTTGTCTTCTCTCTTCCTGTTGGTTGAAGGAGCTGTGTTGTTTGTCCTGTAGGTTCCCCAGGGCCTGGAGTTTGCTGATTGCAGCCCCCTGGTGTTGTTCAGCATGCTCCTCTATCCTTTGAATTTCCCATAAATTGGTAGTTCATCTAGAGGCTTGATCATTTTCTTTACTTATTTTTTACAAGACTCCTTCAAAGGCCATGTTGTGGCCTCTGCTCAGGAGGCCCATGCTGTCTGGCTGTCTCTCAGCGTGGTGCTGGCAGCCCTGGATGGGCAGTGTCTGAATCTCAACATTCAGCAGGTGTAACAGGAAGACAGTGCTCTTGACTGTCACTCCTTCATGTAGTAGCTGGAATCCTATAAAGCGATTTCCCGTCACCTACTGTTTGATTACCCACTGGTCCACTTCCTGGAAAAGGCAGAATAAAGGCTTGGCATTTCCACCTTTATTTACTGGTTTTCAGAATAATGAGTTAGCTCCTTCACATTTCATCACTGTGTTTTAAAAGCTTAGATTATCAGGAAATGGTTCAAGCGATACATTTGTTAAGTGTTTGATGCTTAAGGGCTCAACTATAAAACTCTAACAATCAAAACAGTACTCTCAGGTATTAGGTAAATGTGGAAGATACTAGCTTGTTTATGATCTGGGCACACCCCCTTCTCAGTCTTTGGATACAGATAGGAAGAATCCCACCTTCCACAGAGGGGAAGACTGGGCCACAGAGACGGGGGCCTGCCCTGTTTACATAGCCAGTTAATGTTAGAGCCTGGACATCAGGCACAAAGGCAAGCATGAATCCAGGCCTCCTGATGGGGGTTGAATATGCTCTCTGCTCCCTGGTTTACAAAATTCCCTGAGGTCTGGCAGGGTCCCAGCTCCGTGGGCACAGAGTGCCAGCCACCAGGGCATCAGCCTCGGGAGGTGGTGGGCTGCCCTTTCACCCAACCATCCTGAATTCAGGAGAGGCCCCAGTCCTGCCTTTGTCTGCCTTTGTCCCACTCATGATCTCCCTGACCGCCCCCTCTGCCCTGCAGTGCCCATTCCCACAGCCCTAATGATCTCCTCACTGGGTTATTCCAGACTTCAGGTGTCTGTTTCTGTGCTAGTGTGGTACCAGCCTTTAAGTAGGTAATACAGTTTGCCTGGGTGAATGAATGAATGAGAAAAAACAATCGGCATGACTCTCACCATTTGTATTTAGACCTCTTGTTTTGACCTGGCCATAAATCTCTCAAAAGCAGGAATTCTTCTGTCGTCTGCGAGGCTGACACTGGGCACCCCGGTCAGAGTTGGGGGAAGGGCACCACTTAGCATCTTTAGGTCCAGAAGCGGGAGGCGCATGGGAAGGTGGGTGGGCACAGTCGGTCCATCACCTGTAGCTCCTTCCCTGTGTGAGCTCATGCCCCTCCCAGCAGTCCAGGGCTGCCGGGAACTTCGGGGAGCCTTTCTGCTGTCCCCTGCCCCAGACTGGGTCCGTTCCCAGCCACCACCAGTCATGAATGCAGCCAACACCCTGAGCATGATTCTTTGGTGTGTTACCCCATCCAGTTCTCAGAGTGGCCTGTGAGGCAGGTGCTCTCACCATCCCCACTTTATAGATGAGCAAATAGAGGCACAAAGAAATTAAGAGACTCACCCCAAGTTACCCAGCTAGTAAGTAGAGGGGCTGGGACTTGAACTGTGTGGCCAGGTACAGGGCCCTACCTGCACCCACTGTTCTAGCTGCCTGCGGGTAGAGAAAGAGGGTTCTGTTCAGAGAACCTCTCACAGGGACCTGTTCCTTCAGTGTTAGAACATTTGCCCTGAACAGATCCAGTTAGACCCAAGTCTCTTCCATTGCTGGCAGGGATGGAGGGATGGAGGACAGGTGGCGCTTCATCTGTGGGTTAATGGAACCCTCCACACCTGGTGACGTAAATGATCCCCTCTGCTGCTCTTTGTCCTGCAGCTACATGACCCATTTGTTCCAGGCTCCCAGTGCAGGGCACAGAACAGTAGTCTGGACGTAAGAAGGCACACACAGAACGTCGACCCTCTTTAAAACCTCTGAGCTTCCCTGCTGAGGTCTGTCCTGGGAGAAAAAAAAGGGAGCAGGCAAGTTTGTTCTGCCCCAGCCCAAGGCACCAGGTGGGGTCCCCAAGCCAGAGCTCCCAGCCAGCTTCTCAACCGGGAGCAGTTCTTCCCAGCTCCCAGCTCAGCAAAGCTCAGCGATGCTGAATCGAGTTCGGTTCCCCAAACATACCAGGTTTCCACACACATCCATAGCCTTGCCTCCACCCCACCCCACCCCCGCCTCTTGAGACAACCCCCAGCCTCCGCTCGCCAGGCCTGGCAGCTCAGAGCCCTCCTCCTCTAAGACCTCTTCTGCCTTCTTGCCCCGACTGCACCCCGCACTCACCTCCGTTGCGAGTAAGCGTTTTTAAATGCCTCCACAAATATTTATTAAGCACCTTCTGTGCACCAGACCCTGGTCTGAGAGATGTAAGCAGAGCAGGAAACAAAATAAGTGAAGTCCCTGCCCGTGCTGATAGGGGTGAGCTGCACAGTAAACAAATAATGTAAAACATAACATGATGTTAGATGGGACAAGAGTTTTAAAAAGAAAGTATGGAAGGAACACAGGGCTGAGAGGTCTGGTAACACAGCAGCTTTAGAGGTGAGGAGGCAGTAAAGGCCTCTCCATAAAGGTGAAAGTGGGTCAAGACCAGAATGAGCCATCCTGCTTGGGATGGGATGGGGCATTTCAGGCACAGTGAATGTAAGTGCAAAGGCCCTGTGGCATGTTGAGAAGGCTAATTTTGCTATTAAGAAGTTCTTGGCTTGCCCATTGGTCTGTTCCTCTGCTTCTGTGTCTCACATACCCAGCACAGTGGTACATCTTGGGAAACATGGGAAGGATGCTCACAGGAAGAATTGCTAAGAGCCTCAGGAAATTGAAGCTCATTCCTGGGGAGGTTCCAGTCTCAGGGAAACTATAGGCTGAGCAGGACGTAGGTTTACTCTTGAGTGCAGGAAAAGGGCTGAAATCATGCCCTTGTGCCTTCTGGGTAAGTCCCAAATCCTTCAGGCTGCTGCCATCTACCCAGATGTTCCCAGTCAGTGTCACCCACACCGGAGGGTTCCAGGGGCAGAGAATTTGTCTAAGGGCAGAAGTCTGTGATTTGAATCCAGCCCAGTCTCTGATTCCTTCGTGAGCGTGATTTTAACTTTGTGAGCCTCGGTTTGTACATCCGTGAAGGGGGACTCCACGTCCGGGATGGTTCTCACCCCGCGCACCTCACCAGGTGCTTCTCGGACGGAGGGGTGGTGTTTTGTTGAGCACAGCACTGCACAGCAGAGGGTAGATGTGGTTATTGTTGCTACTGTGTGGCTTTTTGTATAATCCTGTCACCTCAGTGTCAGACCTCTCCTGGCCAAATCTCTGGTTAACCAGTCAAGCTCTGCTGAATTCACTCTCCATGGCAGGGCATTTCCAGCTGTCCAGGGGGGACCCCCCAGAAATCCAGCTTCGTGCTTCTTGTGCAAGAGGGCGCCTGCTGGCTCCATGGGCTCTGGGGCATGCGTCACTGTCAGAAAAGCCCTCCGCTGGAGAAAAGTCCTGGCACGTGCCCTGTGCCTAGAGGGAAGTGAGTGCATTTGTCTGAAATTTCTGGTGATTCTAAAGGGACAGTTGGGCACTCGGCTGGGGCTTAGAGCAGCCCCCTGCCAGATCCTGCCCCTTTCTGCATCTGGCTAAATGTTTTCTTAGGTCATGAGCAATAAGCCTCTGAAGGCTGGTGCTTTTTTAGGGTGGGACCTTGGCTGCATGATTTAACCTCTCTCTCAATCAGTTTTCTCATCTATAAAATAGGAGTAATAATAGCTAATCATGACAGCACCTTTTTTGCAGGGTTACTGTAAGGATTAATAATACACTAAATATTTAGAATACTGCTGACACACAGTGAGCACTATGTGCATGTTAATTTTTTTTCATATTTACATGAATCAGATGGGCTGTGATGGCTGAGTAGTGGGTGGCATTTCCTTGCTACAGTCCTACATTCTGCTCTTCAGTGCCCAGATTTCTCATGAGAGACTCATATGAGTCAAACTCATAAGAGACTGATGTACAGCCCACAGTGCCAGTGAATCACTTGTCAAGGAGAAATGTGGCTTCCCAGTGTTTTGTGTGCCTAGAACCCGCTCTTCCTCGGAGAGTGGGGTGTGAGGTGGCGCTCTGAGAGCTGCTGTGCCTGAGCTGCAGTGACCTGGAGCTTCCACCCCTCCTCCCTGGGGCAACTGCGAAGCAGACCAACCACGGGAGCAGGCAGGTGTGGGCCCTGAGCAGGACCGGGCACACCTTGCCGTGTCTGCCCCACTGACCCTTCTGTATTGTAGGGGTTTCCTGGTGACCATTTCCCCTCCGGAAGGCACAGGGCTCTCTTCCGTGTATCTCAGGTTTATCTACCTCTCTGTGCCCAGTGCTGCCACCCTGCCCCACATCGCCATCCTTTCCTGCCTGGCCTCCCTGGTCACATTGGGTCTACTTGTCCCCACTGCGGTCTCCACAAGGAGGCAGAAGGACCCCAGGCAGGTTGCCCTTCCTCAAAACCCTTCACGGGGGTGGCACTGGGGGGGGCCCCCCCAGAAGGTGAGTCCAAGCCTGTGCCTGAGACCTTACCTGGAAAAAGGGTCTTTGCTAGTCAAGGGAAGGATCTCTGCTGAGATCATCCTGGACCGGTGTCTGGAAGAGAAGAGACGCGGCGAGAAGGCCAGGGGCAGGCAGAGGGAGAGACTGGAGCGCTGCATCCACAAGCCACCAGGAACTGGATGAGGCGAGGAAGGATTCTTCCCTGGAGTCTCCAGAGGGCGCACAGCCTTGCCATGCCCCAGTTACAAGCTTCTGGCCTCCAGAACTGCAAGAGAATACGTTTCTGTCGTTTTGGGCCACCTCGTTTGTGGTGACTTGTTCTGGCAGCCCCAGGGAATGAACACAGGTGGCATCCCACTACCCTTCCGAGAAATCCCTGCACAAGGCCTGCTCCACGTGGCCCTCACTGCTCCTAAGAGTAGTGAGTTCTCCATGCATGGAGGTGTGCAAATTTTTACAAAGACAATTGGCCCTTGAACAATGCAAGGGTTGGGGTGCCTACCCACCATACAGTCAAAAATCCATGTATGATTTCTTTTTTACTGAAGTATCTTTGATATACAATCTTATATTGATTTCAGATATACAACACAGTGGTTCAGCAGTTACCCATATCATTAAGCCCTCATCCCTCTGGTGCAGTTAGGGTCCACATAGGAAGCTGTTACAGAATCGCTGGCTGTATTCTCCATGCTGTGCTACTATCCTCATGACCAACTTATATTATGATCGAGAATTTTTGCACCCTTTTATCCCCCTCCCCCTCTTGACTCACCCACCCCAACCCCTCCCCTCCCCCACGTAACCACCAGTCACTTCTCAGTGTCTTAAGAGTCTACTGCTACTTTGTTCACTTTGTTTTATTTTGTTTTTAGATTCCACAAGTAAGTGAAATCATATGGCATTTGTCTTTCTCTTCCTGGCTTATTTCACTCAGCATAATACCCTCCAGGTCCATCCATGTTGTTGCAAATAGCAGGATTTCTTTTTATGGCTGAATAATATTCCACTGTGTATAGTACCACATCTTCTTTACCATTTGTCTATTGATGAATACTTTGGTTGCTTCCATATCTTGGCTTTTGTAAATAATGCAGCATTAAACATAGGGTGCATGTACCTTTTCCAATCAGGGATTTTGTTTTCCTAGAAGTAGAGTTCTAGGGTAAATTCCTAGAAGTAGAGTTCCTTAGTCATATGGTATTTATATTTTTAGTTTTTTGAGGAACCTCCATACTGCTTTGCACAGTGGCTATACCAATTCACATTCCCACTAAGAGTGTAGGAGGGTTCCTATTTCTCCACATCCTCGCCAACACTTATTTCCTGTCTTTTGGATAGTGACCATTCTAACTGGTGTGAGGTGATATCTCATTGTAGTTTTGACTTGCATTTCCCAATTCTTAGTGATGTGGAGCATCTTTTCATGTGCCTGTTGGCCATCTGTATTTCTTCTTTGGAGAAGTGTCTGTTCAGGTCCTCCACCCATTTTTTTTTTTTTTCGTTTTAACAGTGTTCTTTTTATTTATTTATTTTTATTTTGCTATTATTAATGTACAATTACATGAACAATATTATGGTTACTAGACTCCCCCTATTATCAAGTCCCCCCCTCCACCGATTTTTTAATCAGGTTATTTGGTTTTTTGGTGTTGAGGTATATGGGTTCTTTATATATTTTGGATGTTAACCCCCTTATTGGATAAATCACTTACGAATGTATTTTCCCATACTGTAGGTTGCCTTTTTGTTCTGCTGATGTTATCCTTTGTTTATAGAAGCTTTTCAGTTTGGTATACTCCCACTTGTTCATTTTTTATTTTGTTTCCCTTGCCTGAGGAGATGTGTCCAGGAAAAAATTGCTCATGCTTATATTCAAGAGATTTTTGCCTATGTTTTCTTCTAAGAGTTCTATGGTTTCATGTCTTACATTCAGGTCTGATCCATTTCGAGTATACTTTTCTGTATGGAGTTAAACAGCAATTCAGTTTCATTCTCTTACATGTAGCTGTCCAGCTTTCCCAACACCAGTTATGGAAGAGACTGTCTTCTTGGCACTGTATATTCATGGTTCCTTTACCATATATGTGTGGGTTTAAATCTGGGCCCTCTATTCTGTTCCAATGATCTATCATCTGGTCTTCTGCCAGTACCATACTGTTCTGATTACTGTAGCTTTGTAGTATAGCTTGACATCAGGGAGCACATTCCCCCCAGCTTTGTTCTTCTTTTTTATATGTGCTTTGGCTATTCAAGGTCTTCTGTGGTTCCACATGAATTTTAGGATTATTTGTTGAAAACCTGTGTAAACTTTTAAGTCCCCAAAAACTTAACTGCTGATATCCTACTGTTAACTGGAAGCCTTACCAATAACATAAGCAGTCAATTAACACATACTTTGTATGTTATATGTATTATATACCGCATTCTTACAATAAAGTAAGCTAGAGAAAAGAAAATGTTTTCTCAAATTGTTGCAAATCTCCAAAAAAATTTTACAATATAATTTTTGAAAAAACTCTAATAAGTGGACGAAGTTCAAACCTGTTGTTCAAGAGTGAACTATACTAACTCACTTGACCTTCACAATTTCCAAGGACCCTATGCTGTCCTTAGCATCCTCTCCTCTGACCTCCTGCCTTTCCCCAGCCTCCTAAATCCCTCTTCCTCCCTCTTCTGGGCAACTCTGAGCTTTTTTTCAGTTAAGACAAATCAAAGTCCATCTGAGAAGCATAAGTGTGTATGTCTCCTCACACATGTAATTTTACAGTACGAAAGCTTATCAGTCCTGAATGTATATTTAGTTACAAGCTTGGCTAGTCTTTCATCTAATTACACTCATTAACACTTAAATGTGTAATCATTAATATATCTGGGCATGGCGGTCTAAATATTTTATAGAAATCTTAATTATAGTAGACTTCCAGACTTGCCATAAAACTCGTGCACCACACCAATTAAAGGGGCGGTGTCAGGCAGCTCAGGCCCTGGACAGGATGGTAGCAGGAACCTGCCAGTTGCCAGGAGATGGTGGTGGCCGGGGTCTCCAGTTTCTGGCTGCACTGCAGAAGCAGGGCCAACAGTTGGAGAAGATGAGGAAATCGGTTCCTTTGCCACACCTCTGTTAGCTGCAGTCACCATCCTCCTAGAAGAGGGGGCAATCAGAGACACAATAACAAAAATGAAAAGTCATCGTGAATGAGTCTATGTCTTCAGGGAACCAATAAAAACACACCCCTTTCTTCCTCTGCCAACTCAGGAAGCAGTTACCGAGGGTCTCCCAGGAGTCAGATGAATGAAGCTCAGAATGTGAGTTTTGTGGCTGAGGAAGCTAATAGGAAAATGTGGCTCAGATCTGTGGCCATGGTGGCTGACGAACACTTTATGCCAAAAATAACCAGATGTAGCTGCCCAGACTGTGCAGGTGGGCACCTGCAGCCCCTCTCATTGTCCCCCCATAGTAACAGCTGTCTTCACACCTTTGAAGCCCTCTGTGAACTGTAAATCTCATCTTCAGGTACATCTCAGTGTGTCGGGTTTTTATGTGCCCATTCCGCAGAGGAGAACACTGGGTCTTCCTAGAGGCACACGGCCAGTGGGAGGCAGAGCAAACCCAGAGCCTCCATGTCCTGCTGGGAGCGCCACTGCACCGTGACCCGTGTTTTCCCAGCCTCTGTCCTGGGTCCGTGAGGTGACCCAGCAGGCCCCCCAGGGGGCTCTGAGGCCTGGGACTTGCAGGAAGGCTCCACTCCTCCCACAGCCAGGGCTGCATCCACCCCGGCCGTGCTGCCCCGAGCACTACCCACCTGCAGAGCTGAAGAGCCCGAGCCCGGGCACCGGGATTGGACACTGCCTCTGCCACTCACCGGCTGCTTCAGCCAAACCCGTCTTTGCCTCCATTTCCTCATTTGTAAGCTGGGGATCCTCGACAGTACCCACCTCACAGGATTGCTATGGAGGGAACGTGAGTGAGAACGTACATGCATAGGACAGTACCTGACCCACAGTGAGCACGGTAAAGGGTAACCACTGCTCCTGTTGTGACCATCCTCAGGCCTGGGGAGCCCATGCTGACTTCTGTCACATAAGCACTGCCTGGGCACCTTCCTGGGGGTCATCGCCCTTAACTCTCCCCATGGTCCCACGTGGAAGGTGCCACCTCTGCCTGGCAGGGTTCCCAGTGAGGCAGCTGCTCCCCTTGCCCACCGCTGGAGGTGCGCATCTCATGGGGTGTCCCCTGGTGGCACGGGGGCCACCTTCCCCCAGATGATAAGCTGATATTCACTGAGCACTCCCCCCGTGTTAGGCACCAGTCTGGGCATGTGGCATATGTAACACCAGCCTTATGAGGCAGATGCTGGTTTTGAAGCTTTTCACCAAAGTGTAACATCCATACAGAGAAGTGCAGATCTCAAGTGTGCAGCTTGGTGAATTGTCACAGACCGAACACACCTGGATGACCCCAGCACCCAGACCAAGAAGTAGAACATCATTAGCTTCCCAAAAGCTCTCCCGTGTCCCCTTCCTGTCACTGTCCCTCCATGGGATCGTCTCATCCTGGCATCCTGCTGCGACAATTCATTTTGCCTTTTTCGTATAGGGCTTCCTCGGCCCGACATTTCGTCTGTGGGGTCATCCGTGCTGTGTGTGGTTATTGCAAGTCACTTGCTCTCATTACATTGAGTCGCCCACTGCGGGCATGGATCACAGTGTGTGCGGCCCCTCTGCTGAAGGCAATCCCGTAGTTTCTGCTGAAGGAGCTTTCACAGATGCTGCCGGTGTGAACCTTCCAGCGCAGGTCCTTTGGTGAGCCCGGTGCTTGTCAAACATATGCGGAGGTGGGAACTATTCGTGTCCCTCTGTACAGATGTGAAGAACTGGGATGATAAGACTTGCTCCAGGTCACGCCTCTCGTGAGGCCTGGCTCTAAAGAGAGGCCAAGCCGAGTTGGAACCCAGATAGCCTGGCTCCAGGGACCGCGTTCTTGAGAAGCCTGCAGCCACTCTCCTTCTGAACTTGCCTAGGAAGAGGCCACCCTAGCTGCCAGTTTACCACCCCCATCTAACCTTCAACAGCCCTGCTGGGTCTCTGTTGGAGAGAGAGCTTGGAGAGACCAGTCCCCAAACCACTGGGTGCCCAGGGCAGCTTCCGGGAGGTTCCAGAGGGCCTGATGGACTATCTTGAGAGTATGACGCCGAAGCCCAGAGAGGGCGTGTGAGTCCCCAGGCCACACAGCACACTGGCTCACACCCTGGTGTGTTGCCTCCCCATCTGCCGACCACTCTGCACCACCACACGCCAAGCCAGCACCATGATCTTGCCTGAGGATGACCTCACACTCCAACACGAACCTTTAAAAATAGGCCTCATTGTGTGGGGTGTGAGGCCGGTGGCTGATGCTGTGTTCCAGAAATCTCCATCCTCCCTGAGTCTAGAGAATGTCAGTGTTCCGGGCCCAGCCCCTGCCACTATTTTTAGTGATGATTCGGAGGAAGGAGGACTTTTCCTGGACTTGCCTTCAGAGGCTGGAAAACAACCACCACCCCCTGCCCGCCCCCGCCTCCCATTTCCCTCAGCAGGAAGTGGGGCCCTGGCTCCCTGGGCCCGCCACTGTCCGGGCTTCCAGGTGAGCTCAGAGCAATTCCAGAGCTGAGGAGGGGGCAGGCACAGTGTGCCCCACCCCCAGTTAGGACGGTGACCGGCCTGCAGAAGGCCCCCTGCCCCTGGGGCACCTTATTATACTGGGCCTGCAGGGGCCTAATCTCCCACTGGCTGGTTGGCCTCTGCTTCCCCGTCTTTTCCTGCGTCTGTGCTTGAGGCAGACTCTCCCGGCGGCGCCCGTCCTCCCATCACCGCCCTGCCCAGGCTCCAAGGCGGTGTCACCCGGTGGTCTCGGAGCCTCCCCGGCGGGGTGCTGGTTCCCTCTCAAGACTGCCCAGCCCCCTCCGGGACAGCTCCGCAGTTAGGCTGCCGCTTAGAACGGTAAATGCAGAGCCAAGCAATCATTGGTCTGGTCAGAGCTATTGCTGACCACGGTAGAATAAGGTAGAAACTGTTATCTCCGCTTTATGTCTGTGGGGAAAGGCACAGAGAGGTTAAGGAACTTACCCAAGGTCACACAGCTAGTGAACAGAGGAGCCAGGCTCTAACCCCAGCTTTGTCTGCCGAGCAGGGCCCTCAGCCGTGGGTGGGCCCAGACCCCTCCAGTGCTCCATCTTCTGCAGACACCTGCTCGATCAGCAGTCCAGCAGCTGCCCGAGGCCCACAGACATGGTTGGCTATCATTATTAATTCCTAATATTGAAAAGTAAAGGGACCTTTAACATACAGAAATTACTAGCGTTTGGAATTCTCTGGAAAAGTCAGGAGGTGTGGCAGTGCTGGGCCCCATTTGGTTCTAGAACAGCTGCCCCCTCTAGGTGGGGTGTGCATTCTAGGTCCCACCTGCACTTCCTCTCTGATGGGCCCTCTGGCCAGGTGCATGTTCCACCCTGGGTAGAGTGGTCCCCTCTTGAGCCCCTAAGCTGGAGAATCAGGGAAAGGGGCAGTGTGACATTTGCCAGTTGCGGCCACAGTACCTTCCCCGCCCTATTCAAGCCCCCAAGACACCCATCTCCCACTTTCTTCCTCTGCATGGGCCATGTCTAATGTGCTGGCTCTGGAAATACTGCTAGATGAGGCCCAGGCCTTCAGGAGGCTTCGAGGCTAGGCTGGGGGGCCCTGAGCTGTCAGTCTGGTTTCTCAGCAGCTGGTACAGATGCGTGTGGGGCTGGGCAGGCTGGCAGCTTGGAAACACAGAAAGAAGCTTCGTTGAATGCTGATGAGGGGAGAAGGCAGGGAGCCCTCTGCAGAAAGGCAGAAGCACTTGAATGACCGTTCCCCTCAATGAACACAGAATACATGGGGTGGCATGGTAGCAAGTTCAAGGCAGAAAAACACAGAGGGAAGAGAGGGGCGTGTCCAGAGAAGGCTTTGCAAAGAGACATTTGAGCAAAGACCTAGAGGAGGGAGAGAGGGGGGCCCCGTGGATAGGAGGCTGAGCCAGGAACAGCACAGGAGCCGGTGGCAGCAGAGGGATGTGGGCACGTGGACAGGTGGGGGACGGTGGTCAGGGAGGTCAGAAGTATGGGGGCAGGGGCATGACCAATCACGTGGCCCCTGTGGACTGTTCCAAGGACTCTCTGGGCTCACCCTTGAGGGAGACAGGAGCTGCTGGAGAGGAACAGAGAAGTGATGTGATCTCACTTGCATTTTAAGGGGACCAATCCGCCTGATTTGCCACAGACCAAAGGGGGGTTTAGCAGTGATGCAGCCAGGGGCTGGTTAAGAAGTGGCAGGATTCTGGTAGCACGTTGAAGGTAGAGTTGACCTGACTTGTGATGAACTAGGTGCCGTGCATGTGAGAAGTAGAATCGAGGAAGATTCTGGAGTTTGGGGCCAGAGGAACTGCAAGCCTGAGGTCTCCATGAAGTGAGTTTGGAGAAACCAAGAGGAGCAGGTTGTGGGGGGCTGGCTGGAGGCTCGCTCCGACATGTTGAGTTGGGGGTGTGCCATTAGACTCTCAATGGGGGGGCGCCCTTGGCTCTGGGTGTGGAGTTGAGGGGTGAGGTCGCTGGAGACGGCAGCCGGGAGGCATCAGCATGTGGCTGGGTTTAAAGCTGGGAAACTGGAGGAGTCCAGCCAGGAAATGGTGGGAAAGAACGGCCGAGGCTGCCAATGCCTGGAGCTCAGGAGTGAGGAGGGGTCAGCAGAGACCACGACAGAGCAGCCGGAGGCCGAGGAGCTGGGAGTGGGGCCGGAGGGCAAGTGTAGAAAGTATCACCTGTGCCAACAGCGCGGGAGACAGACGCCTGGGTGCACAGCAGGTGTGCTGACCCGTGACCTGGAGGAGAGCAGGGGGTGAGGTCAGGGGTGCCAGAGAGGCTAGGAGGGGGCACGGAGGCATGAGGGTGCTCAGTCCTTTTAAACACTTTTTGCTCCAAAAGTAATAAAAGAAATGGAATGAGAGTTGGAGAAGGAAAGGGATTTGAACACTGGGTGTCTGTTCAAGATGTGGGGGAGAACTGCATGTTCATGGACGCCAGGAAGAATCCAGTGGAAGGCACGTGCCAGGTGCAGGGGACTCAGCCAGTCCAAGGGAGCTCTTGTAATGAAAAGCAGGCCTCTTGGCCCGTCCTCACATGGCAGCCTCAACAACCATGGGATTGGCTGATGGCAGGGGAGCCCCACGGGAAACCAGGTCACCTCGCTCCAGACACCGGAGCTCACCTGTGGTGGGGACACAGTCTCTGGGCTCCTCCCCTGCCCTGAGCACCTTAATATTCTACTGGTGCCCTGGGTCAGTGGAAGCTTTGGTCCACTGAGTCTCCTTGAGTCCTGCCTGGGACATAGCAGGAGCCTTGTGACATGGTCGTGGACACAGTCCGCAGAACCCCAAGCATTCTGACGAGAACCACAGCCATTTTGCAACCAGCTCAGAATGCTAAGGTTTGTGGTTCTGTCAGGGGGCACAAGGGAATTAGCCTGCCCTGTCCCACCCCTGGAGGCAAGGGGAGACAGGCAAAGGAAAGCAGAGCTCTCTCTGCCCCCAGGACTCAGGAAATACTGGGCGCTGCTTGGTGAGGGCCATGGAGCAGGCCCCCACTCTTCTCTGGGCTGTCCTCCTTGTCATTCATTTAAGAGTCAGGGTGTCAGTATTTACTTAGCCCTGTGTGCCAGGCACTGTTCTAGATGCTGGGGATACAGTAGTGGGCAAGGCAGGGAAGGTCCCTGTCCCCAAGGAGCTTATTGCTAGTGAGGGGTGGACGTAAAAATATGTAAATAAACGCAGTAATCCTTCATTCACCTTTGACCCAACTGAGGAAAGTAAGTCAGCTCCCTCACATTTAGGCATGCAGGTTGAAGTATATTTGCCACCATACCATCAGTGTGAATGGACTGGTTTTCCGCCAGTTGAGTGAATTGTTTCTTGCTCTTTTGGTTAAATGGAGTTGACCTTAGTTCCATGGAGTGCAGCAGTAATTGGCACAGCATTGACCCAGACAAGGCCATTCTCAAACATGCCAACTCTGATCAATCAATGATGGATCTGCCTCCCTAACTGAGGCAGAGCTGGCAAGTCTGAATTTCCCTCCCGTGCCACAGCAGACATCCCCAATCAACCCAGGTTCCTGTAGATCCTGGTTGATTAGTCATGTCTGCACAACCACAGGATTAGAAAATTAGAACCTGTATTCAGATATTTGCCTTTCTTACTCCAGGCAGGAGGTTGGAAAGGTCATGTTACCTAACTTTCTAGACTGTGTGTGGAGAGAGGAGCCACTGGGATTCTGAAACGATCATGGACCTGAACATCCAAGCACTGGGGTCAAGTGCCAATTCTGCCACTCACTTGCCATGGTAGCCACTCAGAACACTGGCAGTGAAAAGGAACAGGGGGTTTCCATTCATGAGGAGCAGAGCTGCCCCAGGTCAGACCCCAGACCACCCATGTCTGGCCAGGCCTGCCTCAGTGGGTAGTTTCCTCAGCTGCCACTGGTGGCTGCCAATTTTCCAAATGGCTGGTTGGTTTTACTTTCTCAGCTGAGCACCCCCCGACTTAGCCTCAGCAAAGCAGGTTGAACTCTAACCTGTTTTGAACTCGGCTTTCAAATAGGAAAATCTGGAATAAACCAGTGTATGCCTGTACCAGCGCTGAAAGTCTGTGGGCCTTTCACTCACTTGCTCCCCTGGCCTGTGTCCCTTTTCCCTACCCTGGCCTCTTCTCCACAACCTTTTCTAAGAATCCAGCCAGTTGGTTAAGTCAACCTGTATCTCCTGGGGCCACCGGGAATTGGAAGACAGGAAAAGAACCATTTAATAAGCACCTGTTGTACTCAGGTGCTGGGGAACGTTAAAGAGAGCCTTGTAAGGTAGAAGTTATCATCCTCAGCTTAACAGCTGAGAAAAGTGCTCAGAGAAGCTACATGCGACGTCTCCATGTATCTCCATGCAGATACCCTCCAGCCGGTTAAGGGGTAAAAGCCAGACTGAATCCAGGTTTCTGTGTATTTGAAGCTGGGTCTCTCTGAGTTTCTTTTCTCCCAAAATGCTGATGTCTGCACCTGCCAGTTTCTTCAGTATATGGCAGTCTATTCTGTGTAGGGCAGAAATGATTATGCTTTCAGTCCCCATTCTAAAGATGAGGAAACTGAGGCTTAATTAAACTTTGATAGGCAGACTCCAAAGCCGATGCTTTTAACCCAACTGTTAGCCTAAGAGTCAGGAGACCTGGTAAGGCTGATTCACTATATGATAGAGGATAGTCTCTTTCCCTCTCTGGGCCTCAGTTCATCCATCTGTAAAGGGAAGTTGAGCTGGAAGAACAGTTTGGTAGGTATTTATGCAGAATGGTTTGCCAGGCCTTTCTGCCTCCCACCTGCCCACCCCTCCTTCCCCAGAATTTGTAGAAGCTGAAGGCTCCACCGGTGGGAAATGTGGAGTGCAAAGGAAAGAGAGCCCCCTGCTGGCAGTGGCTGGGATTATCCTACACAGACTGAGCTCTGCCTGACCCCGCCCACCACCACCCCTCCCCAACTCTGAGCCCTTGGCTGTTCGGGGGTCCACCAGGCTGGAAATGTTTAGAAAGTCTCTTGGCCTTGGACCATCAAGAACCAAGCCCACAGTCTTTTGAGCTCAGACTAATGGGAAACCCGACCGTGTGGAATGAGACTGTCTTGGGCTGACTGAGGATTCTGTAGGCAGTAGGGGGTGTGTAGTGGAAGATTCCTTAAGAGCTGCTGACTTACATGCACGTGTGCACGCACACACACACACACACACATGCACACTCCTTCCAGCAGTCATGGGGCATGCACAAGAATGTCAAACAGCCTTTAATGGAAACCTCAGAAAGGCCCCTTGGGACCGTAAGCCAGCTGCAGAAACAGCATCTTGTAGCAGGAGGAACTAATGGGAATTTTTGTATCATCCACTGGTTTTGTGGATCAATGCAGGTCCTGCTGTTCACAGCGATGTTGATGAAGGAGTGTGAGGGGTTCAAGGTCAGAAGTCAGGGTTGCCAGTCCAGGGTCTACTCATTTGAGCCTCAGTTTCCTCCTCCGTAAGGCAGATGCAGCCCCACCCCCAGCACAAGTTCCCGAGTTGTCAAGGAGGCCAACTGAGGTTGGGCGGGGTTGGTTGGGGGCTGGAGAATTTGTGGGTGCAGAGCAGTGGGGTAGGAGGGTGCTGCCATTCACTGCTTGGCCAGGTTCCTCATCTCCCTGCATGCCCACTTCCTCATCTATGACGTGGAATGACTTCTTAAGGTGGTCCTGGGAGTTAAGTGACCTGTAAGGGGCTGAGAGCTGTGCCTGGCACATGGGAAGTGTTTGAACATCTAGGAAATCAAGGCTCAGAGAGGTTAAGGATGAGAGACTGCTCAAGGTTCTCAGAGCCAGGGGCAGAAGCCAGGTCCTCTGACCCCAGACTGATGCGCATCCTGCCCCGCCGTGTGGTGTCGGCCAAAGCCTTGGACGTGTGTGAGGTAGTGGTTGAGGCAAAGTCTCTTAGGACCTCAGAAGCCAAAGGAATCTCTCAGACTCAAGCATGCTCATCCTAGGGGGAAACTGAGTCTCAGAGAGGGGAAAGCTGAGAGCCTGGTCCTCACTCCCTGGTGAGGTTCTCACTCTGTGCACTGCCTCATTGGGTAAGGAGAAACCCCCGCAAGCTCAAAAGTGCCCCCATAAAATCCCTTACTTTCCAGGCCCACTGCCTCCAGGAGCTCAGAAGCCAACAAGTAGCCTGTCCCGTTCTCATCACATGTTGGCTGCAGCCCCCCTCCACCTGGGCATGGGAGGTGAGGGTGTGCTTTGCCCGAGGCGGGAGCAGAGGGGTGACTGCAGAGACCCTTCTCTCTGTCTGGTCCCCACCTGACAAGATGTGCACTTGCCACAGTTAAACTGGGGCTGACTCTGCTCCCCTGGGCCCCACATCTGAGCTGGGGGTTGTGGCATCCTCAGCTGGGGAGGGAAGGAGGGGCTGCCACGGAAAGACCCACCTCAGAAGCTTGAAGAGAGCGGCATCCCCAGAGAAGCACCTTGATTGGGGCCCTGGTCACACCCAGTCTCAGGGCACAACCATCCTCCTCTGAGTTAGAAAAACAAGCCCCTCCCTCCCAGCCCGGAGTCTCCGCGTTCCCAGGAGCCGGGCTGGTCTTCTGTGATCGTACAGGGCCCTCTGGGCACGACGTCCCCTGTCACCATGGCAGTGGTTCCGGTGGCCTGGCCGCTGGAAGGGACACGCCTGGGTGAAGCCTGCTGACTGGGAGGCTGGTCCACACAGGGAGCCTTCCAGCCTCATCCTGCGTGCAGGAATGTCTGGAGAGCATCCGAACAGGGTTTTAAAGGAAAGATAAGAGCAGGCCCGGGAAGAAGGGAAGAAGGAAGTGTTGCACTGTGTGATCTCATAGCTCTGTGTCTGCGGTTTAATTTTATTCTCAGGGATCCATCATGCTAACCTCCTTGTTTTCTTAAGGTGTGGCAATGCCGGCACCTCCCTTCAGGGGCCCCCCTTCCAACAGGGTGACACAGCCCCTGGATACCTGGGAATGTTCGGGCTCGATGGGGACACACACCCACCTTCCCACCTCAAGGTGCTCCCAGGTCCTGCCCCCCGCGAGCGCTCTTGAGTGGGTCGCAGACGTGTGCGCCTCTGGACAGCTGTAGCAAACACACAGCGGCTTCTTTGTTCACACCATGGGTCCGAAGGTACCTTACTTCCATTTTTAAGTCATCTCCACTCGGCATTCATTCCCTGAGATTCAGCCTTGGTGTTTCTCAGTCCTCAGCCCGTCAGGAACTGGTCAGAGCAGAGATCCCCAAGGAGAGCTCGTGTGAAGGATCCGTGAAGAGAAGCCTTTTACGGCAGAGGGGGTGGATTGGCATTTCCCACGGCACGTCTGGATGTGTCAGCCAGGAATGCGTTAGGCTGCGCACAATGGGCGATCCCACAAACAGGCTTATTTTTCTCTTGCTATAAGGAGTCCTAGCCCCGGTGGTGCCCCAAGGATCCATGCCCCTTCTGTCTGTCTGTCTGCTCCTGTTGTCAGCTTGGGTCTTCGTCCTTATGTTTGCAAAATGGCTGCTGTGCCTCAGGATGTCATTTCCACGTTCCCAGCAGGAAGAAAGTGGAAGAACAAAAGGCGAGAGTTACTGCCAGTGTACTATGACCTTTCACTACAAAGAAAACAGTGGATCCAGTAGACTTCTGCTTACATCTTAGAGGCCAGAACTGGACACATACCCCTCTAGCTACAAGGGAGTTTGGGAAGCTGAGTGTTTTCACTGGCCACAAACAAAACTGGGGTTCTCTTGGTAAAGAGGAGGGTGGATGGAGATTAGTGTCATCCACATGTACATGGGTTTGTGTCCTCTGCCACATCGTCAGCCACCCAAAAGCTAGGGACCATATCCTGTTCATCCCCACCCCTTTCACAACAGCAAGCAGGGAGCCTGACACATGGAAAGTGCTTAATCGAACAGTTTGGGGGAGCTCTTGTTCTCTTTTAGGGAGGAGCTCCTAATCTGAAGGCAGACATCCAGCCTTTGCACTCAGGAAGCCCCAGTCAGATGGGGGAGGCATAGCCCCTGCCCCATCACCGAGGCCACCAACACACGGATCATGAATACACACCCCCACCGAAGGGCAGAACGGTTACCCAGCTTCTCCAGCACACGTACAGATAGTGCAAGGAAGGAGCCGCGAGGAGGTAGTGGAGGCCAGCAAGACTGTAAGGCTTGCCCCCTCCAGAGCCTTTGGCAAAAGCGGAGAAAGGCCCGGGAATGCTTTGGAGGGCAGGGCAGGCCACCGCCTGGAGCCTCCAGTTGCTAAGAGCTGTCTGGAGTTTGGTTCTCATCCAGATGGGGCTAAAATCAGAGCCCCAGAGGTTTGGTCTCCAAAAGGCAGAGGCGTGGCTCCAGAGTGTGGGTCCGTGAGACCTGCAGCTTCTCTCCAGTAGGGTGGAGGCTCCCCCTGGGAAACTGCAGGCCAAGCCGGCCTGGGGCAGCAGCCCCCGGGAGCCACACCCCTGGACAGTACCCCCCTCTTGTTCTTGCACCCATCAGTCTGAAACCCGCCTCGACTGAGCATCAGGTGCCAGTTCATACCCAGCTCTGCCACATACTGGCTGTGTGACCTCAGTTTCCTCCCCTGTAAAATAGGATGAGAAAAAACTCCTCACCTCTCACAGGAACACCACCAGGATGGAGTGAGAGAGTGCAGATGGAAATTTCCGCTTCCTCAGTGTCAGCTGAGCTAGGGCTCTTGGAAGATTCCTTGTGACCAAGGTTACCACTTTACATGCTGGGTTTTCCTACAATGTTCATACCATGTTAGGGTACAGGGCACAAAACTAGCCCAGCCCTCCCCTCCCCTGGGGGCCTGGCAGGGCCACCCAAGCCTGACTGGAGAGAGAGGTGTGTCCCCTCCATGCACTCTGCTGTCCTGGTCCTTTAAGGTCCCAGCCCTGCAGGCCCGGAGTCCAGCCTGGCGATCTAAAGTTGCTGCTCCGACAATCCGCCCTGGAGAGGACAGGTCCAGCTGTGGGGCCGGGAAGCTCGAAGCTAGAATTTAAAGGGCCGCCCAAGACCCAGGTTCCCCATTCCACGGATCTCCGCATGGCGCCCTGCCCATGACAACACAGCCCCAGCTGACCTGCCTCTGCCCTGTTCCACCCCAGGGGAGGGGGGTAAAAGGCAGGAGGATGAAGGGGTCCCCCTCAGGGCCAGAAGGATATCAGCTTATGTTGAGCACAGGTCCAGGAGCCCAAGGTCTCAATCCTCCTGACGCACCTGGAAGCTTAGTGGCAGAAGGAGTTTGCGGGGTTGGATGTCCAGGTGTCCTAGGCAGCCACCAATCTCCCCTCTGTCCCCATAGGTTTCCCTACTGTGACATGTCACATAAATGGGATCATACATACAGTATGTGGCATCTTGCGACTGGCTTCTTTCACTTAGTGTAATATTTTCAAGGTTCATCCATGTTGTAGCATGAAGCATGATTTCTTTTTATTGCCAAATAATAGCCCATGGTGTGGATATACATTTTTCTTATGCATCATTTGATGGACATTTGGGTGGTTTTACCTTTCGGCTATTATGACTAATGCTGCTGTAAACATTTACGTATGAGTTTTATGTGGATGGATGTTTTCATTGCTCTTGGGTAACATGCCTAGAAGTGGAATTACTGGATCATAGGCAACTTTGTGTTTAATCGCTTTGAGGAAGTGTCAAGCCGTTTTCCACAATGGCTGCACCATTTCATTCATTCCCATCAGTAGTGTTTGAGAGTTCCAGTTTCTCCACATTCAGGCCAACACTTACGTCTGCCTTTTTTATTTTGGCCATTCTGGTGCTTGGGAAGTGGTATCTCACTGTGGTTTTGATGCACATTTCCCTGAGGACTAATGATGTCGAGCATCTTTTCACGTGCTTATTAGCCATTTCTTGGAGAAACGTCTATTCAGATCCTTTGCTCACTTTTTAATTGGGCTATCTTTATTATTGAGTTGTGGGAGTTCTTTATATTCTAGATGTAAGGCCTTTATCAGATATATGATTGGCAGGTATTTTCTCCTATTCCCTGGGTTGTCTTTTTACTTTCTTGATGCTGTCCTTTGAAACACAAGTTTTAAATTTTGATGAGTCCAATTTGCCTATTTTTTCTTCTGTTGCTCATACTTTTGCTATCCTATCTTGCTGTGTGTTTTTTAATCAAATCCTTTTCCCTGGGGAGGAAACGGGGTGATGATGGACTGTGGGGCCGGGCTGAGTCATTCTGGTGGGCTCACAGTGGACCGTGGGGATTCATTCCAACAGGAAATCAGGGGCTCCACCAGCTTCCTGGGCCGCGAGGGTACGTTCTCACCAGCCTGCAGCTCTTTCACACCAGGGACCTAGTCAGTTCAGGGTTGGGAAAGACGTCAGTAAGGGGCTGCCCTCCTGGTTGGATCAGTAAACCAGGCAGGTGAGAATAGGGTCTCTGGAGACAGGCGGGCCTGGGTTCTAATCCTGACAATGCCGCCAAGTGACATGGGAGCTTGGGAGAGAAACTTCGTCTTTCTGACCCCTGTTTTCTCGCTAGAGGCAGTGACCCTTCCCAGCATCGGGGGGTCTGACACACGGCGAGGGTCTCGGGAACTAACTTGCTCCCCTGTCCTCCAGCCATGAAGGCCGACCGGAAGCGCCTGAAGGGCGAGAAGACGGACCTGATGAGCCAGATGCAGCAGCTGTACGCCACGCTGGAGAGCCGCGAGGAGCAGCTCCGCGACTTCATCCGCAACTATGAGCAGCACCGCAAGGTCAGGGCCGGCCCCGCCCCCTCCCCCTCCGCAGACACCCCCACCCCCCGTACCCCCCTCAACTCCCCGCCTGCCTGCAGGCCCCGCACAAGGGCTGGCCCTTTGAATGCCAAAGCAGGCACACTGCCGACGTCTCCCGTGCCCGCCGTGGGAGGCCTGCCATGCATCTAGGAGGGCCTGGGCACTGAGCTGAAGCAGGCACAGCCTCTAGCTGGGGAACTCCCTGCCTCCTGGGTAAACAAGCCCGTACAGGATGGTGACTGCACCAACCGGTGACAGTGTGGGCTCCGGATCCAGGCTGGCCTGGGTTCCACTCCAGGCTCCCCGTTTGTGTGCTCTTGGGCATCTCACCCAACCTCTCAGAGCCTCCTTTGCCTCATGTGCAAAACAGCAGTCACGGTGCAGACCCTGTAGAGCTGTGGGGAGACTGTATGAGATGATGGTGCAGGGCACCCAGCATGGCACCGAGGGCATAGTAAGCACGCAGTAAATGTTAGCTTCCTATCTTATTAATAATACCATAATAAATGTGTGAAGAGAGCTGGGGAGCCCCAGTGAGACAGCAGGAAATCCTGCCCACAGGGAGAGAGTCTTGGGAGGCTTCACAGAGGAGGTGACAACTGAACTGGGCTCTGTGGAGTGAGTAGGAGTTTATGGTCAGATGACTGACTCGCAAAGGTATTTCCTGGTATATGTGGTGTGGGCATGCCAAAGAGGGCACCAAAACTCAAGGAAAAAAGAGTCAGACCCCCTCCACCAAGCAGGCCTTAATGAGTCACTGTGTCTGCAGAGAAAGAGTTGCAACCCTCTGGTGTGCAGGGCAGAAAAACTATCGAAAACTGCTCTTCAGGGCCATGACACCATATGACAATGTCTGTGACCAAGGATCAAGTACTCTGTGGATCAGGTGGAGGTGGGAGAGGTTCATTCCCCTTCATCAGCCATGGAAGGTCTGAGCAGTTCTTCAAACGGCTCGTGGCAGCAGGCTGGTCACACGAGTGGGTTCCCTTGCGTTTCTCTGAGCCAGAGTGGAGAGGCCAGGGGGTCAGAGCCCGCATTTCCATTTGAATGCTTCATCCCTACAGCCCGCCTGGGCCTTCACCGGCGTCCGTCCTCACCTCTCAGGTGTGCGGGCCTTGTCCATGGTGGAAGCAGTGCCCGGAGGGCTCCCCGGGCCAGGCCGCCCGCAGCCTCTCACTGTGGCCTGCAGCCTTCAGCCACCCCGGGGGCCAGCCTCCCCTGCCTCATCCTTCCACAGCAGGCAGGCTGGTCCCTTTGGGGCCTCCCCAGGCCTGTCAGTTGCAGATGGGGGGTGGCAGTGAGCGGGCCACCTGCTTTCTTGGTCCACTTCCAGACGTCTTGCAGTGTCTTCACGTGGTGAAAAGGTGAGGGAGCACTCCTGGGTGTCTTTTATAAGGACACTGATCACATTCTCAAGGGATCCGCCCTTCTGGCTAAGCACCTCCCCCTAAAAGCCCCTCCTAATTCCATCAGTTAGGATTCCCACATGTGGTTTTGGCAGGACATATATTCTGACTACAGCACTATCTGTCCCTCTCTCTGTCCACCTCTCCCCTTTCTCCTTCCCCAGCTGGAGGGGCTGTAGCAAGTCCCAAGGGAGCCTGGTCCTTCAGTACGTCAGGCAGGGAGAACCTTTGAGGGGCCTCATGCCCACCAGCAGGGGGACCTGGTCACCCTTGTTTGAGGGGAGGGGACCCAGGGCAGGGGCGGGAGAACCAGACCGCAGCCATCCCTGCTGCCCGTGATGTGCTGGCTCCCGGGCTGACCTGTACACAGCCTGTCCCCACATCATCAGCTTCCTTGGCATGCCAGGGTTCCCACAGTCTACCATCTGCAAGCTCAGGACCCACGAAAGCAGGTGTATTATCCAGTCTGAGTCCAAAAACCTGGAGAGCACATTATAGATCCTAGTTGAAGGGCAGGAGAAGCCCAATATCCCGGCTCACCTGTCAGAGAGCAGTCACTCCCTTCCTCTGCTCTCTGTCCAGACCCTCAGCAGGTTGGATGGTGCCCACCCACACTGGGCAGGGCTGTCCACTGAGGCCACCAGTTCAGATGTTAATCTCATCTGGCAACATCCTCACAGACAAAGCGAGAAATAATGTTTAGCAAAAATATGGGTGCTCCGTGCCATCAAATTGACATAGAATTAATCATCACACTTGGTCTGGGAGGCAGGGTGGTACAGACAGTTGGATGACAGTCTCATCTCTGTACCTCGTAGCTGTGTGGCCTCATCCTTGAAATGGGGAAATGACAGCAACGAAAAATATACTTGTTATTTATTATCATTATTATTATCATTATCATCATCTCTGGGGATTCAGAGTCAGGCATTTGATCATGGAAATCCCACAGTGGATTCCAGAACCCTTCTGGGGCCCCCCATCTACTTCCGCCTGGTGTTGGCTCCACTGGTGAACTCAGAGAAGTTCCCCAGTCGGCCAGTCACGGGCCCTGCCTCTGGGAGGATGGGAGTCTCAGCAGAGAAGCAAGCACCATGCAGAAGAGTAACCCAGACAAGACCTTATAGAAGACCAGGTCTCAAGCATCTGGGAACCGGTGTGGGAGAACATGTCCCCTGAGAACATGACTTGCAGGAGGACAGATCCAGATTTAGAAAAGCAAAGAGGGAATATGGTGTTGATAAAAGGCTAAAAGGATCAGAAAGATTGTGCTATACCCTTGACAATGATCATGATAATGGCCGTCTTCCCAGGCCACCTTAGCAGGGCTGACACAGGGCGATATTAATAATAGCAAACATTTGTTGTGTACCTACTGTGTGCAGGCATTGCCTTAATATCTTTATGTGTGCTATTTTAATAGCAACCCTGTGAAGTATGATTGTCCCTAATATTCCCATTTTACAGAGGTGAAAACTGAGACTTAGGTAAAGTCACTCGCACAGGATCCCACAGTTACGAAAAGGGAGGACAGGATGCAAAAACCCAGGCAGTGCAGCTCCAGAGACACCGAGTGACTACTTGCCCATGCTGGGCTCCCACATGCTGCTCAGTACATATTTAGATGAACAAATGAATTTTTCCCACTGTTCATGGTTTATAGAGCAACCCAAAGTGGGCCACAGAGAAGTCATGCCATCCTCGAGAGCTATGGATGGTATGCTGGGCTTTTCAGTGGCACTGTGCCCAGCCTAGGCCTTAATAGCAAACACCTCCTGTCTTTCAGTGGAGTGTCAAATTTGTTTTGATAATTATGTTCTTACTTGAAAATAAAATTCCCATGGAGAGCCACCTCCCCCCAGCACTGTGCTGTTCTTTTTAATTAAAGTCACAGGTAATTGGGGGCATCCCGCGTCCAGCCAACATTGGGGGTGGCATTGAAGCTGCTAAGTAATCAGAAGGCTTGTAGCTGCAGCAGCCACGGGCAGCAGAGGTGGCCACAGCTGAGCGTTAAGTGTCACTCATATGAGCTGGCCTCACAAGACCTGTAAGATTCATTCAGAAAAATGGAATTCAGAAAACACTCATTTTTTTAAAATTACTTCCTTAAACCTTGTTATGTGAAAAGTCACTCCAGCAACATTGTGATGATCTTTAATCATTGTTGGGTCCAAGCCCGATTAACAGATGGAAGGACTGAGGCTCTGCAGGGTCCGGTGACTGACCCAAGGACACATATTGAGAGCTAACTTGGGAAAACTAAAGCCACAAGTTCAGGTCTTATTCTGCCTCTTCCAAAATCTTGTAACTGCTTAAAAAAAAAAAAGACATTTTTTTTGTGCAAGATGAATGTCCCCATGAACTGGATTAATGGGACCCTCAGGTGCCCCATATACTTGGCTCAGCCCCTCAGCTTGCAAGGGCCCACCCAGCTGGCCTCACTGGGAGCAGGTAGCCAGACCACAGGGCTCTGCTCTACCAGGGGGAAGGGGGGTCAGCACAGGCATAGGCTGCTGAGAAGTAAAAGGTCCTAGAAAGTTCACAGAATTGCAATGAATACCAGAAAGCTTCCCCCCTTCCCCATGAACATTCCCTGTCACATGGGTGCAGTCTGCAGACGAATTTGGGGATTCTTCATAAATCCTGCTGGGGGTACATTGTCTCAGCAAGCTAGGCAGCCAGGCAGGGGGCTGAGGATTGAACAAAGGGTGATCTTGGGTAGTGAGGCTACTCTCATAACAGGCCACCTCCATCCTCCTGCCACGCCTTCCGGCCAGGCCTGTGTCCCCCAACAGCCCCACCTTGCTGTACCCCCTCTCCTCTTCTTCCCTGGGAGTCCCATGTGCCAGCAGGCCAAAGGGACCTCAGCTCCCAGCGTGGCATCCACGGCCCCACACTATTGGCGAGGGAAGTTATTCTTCCTCTCTAGCCTCAGTTCACTCATCTGTGAAATAGGGATAAACAGTCCCACCTCACGGGTAGCTGTGAGGTTTAAATAAAACAATGAGCCTAAAACCCTCAGCACTGTACGTGACGTGTGTACAGAACATTCTGTGACTTGCTGCTGAGCCCCCCACTCTCCTGCTGCCAGGGAATGTGATCAAGGGAGGGGGTGTCAGAGTCTCACCAAGACTGAACGTGAAAGCCCCTACTGGCCTTCCCCCAGCCTAGAACCCTTGTTTGCCCATAACCAGTGGAGATAGTGACTGCAAGGAGACATAGAGACGAAAAGGATCCTGGGGTCTTAGGGGACCTTCCTCCTAATTCAAGGATGTTTTGCAGGCAGCCTCTTATACACCAGCCAGTTCTCAGGAACAACCCTTGCCCTGTTATTCAGTTTCTCATGCCGCATTCCCGGCCCCTTCCGTGATCTAGGCGTGCTGCTAGGCACCGGGGGGCAGATGCCCAGGATGGCTCATCCCCCAGGCGGTAGGAGCCCCCCCTCGGGTGGGTGCTGGAAAGTGCTGAGTTAGTCCATGGTGTGACCCAGGGGGCCATGCCTGTCACCTGTTATGCTGACCCCACCTGAACACAGCTCCAGAGAGGAAGGAGGAGAAATAACTAGCCACGGAATGCTTTCCTGCATGGAGAGAGTCTTGCTTGCAGAACTGGAGAACATGCCGTCACCTGTGATTTTATAACAGTGCCATCTCTCGCTTTGTAGCTTGCATTCTGACCATCTCAATGGGAGGTGGTCTTGTTGTCAGTGTCTCACAAATGAAGCACTCCAGGTTTAGGGGGATAAATAACTTGGCCAGTGTCCCAAAGCTTGCAGTGGACGGAACAGAGACTCACACCCAAGCATCCTGACCCCAGATTGTGGCTGCCAGCAGCGTGCCTGGAAGGAATTGTCCCTGCACCACCTCCACTAGCCTATGCTGAGAAGTGGGGGGCTGGTGGCACAAAGCTTGTCCTCCCCTCCCCCAAGTTTAGGGAGCTGTTGTAGGATGGCCTCTGTTATCAGTCATCGCAGCCGTGATGTGCTCACTCGTCTATGAAGTGTTTATTAGCTGCTGTTTGCCAGGCTGCTGTCTGAGCCCCGGGTGCATGCCGATGAACTAAAGTGGCACCTCCCTGCTCTCGTGGCACCTACAGTGGGCTTTTCAGTGTAAGCTCCGTGGATATGGAGACTTTTGCTGGCTTGTGCCTGCTGATGGCATCTGTGAATCTCTTAGATGGGTAGTTAGGGAAGGCCACCCAGAAAGGACATTTGAGCAGGGACCTGAGTGAAGTGCATGTGCCTGGCGCCATGCTGAGCTTTCCGCATGGTTACTTCATGCGGTCCTCATATGTAATCCCCATGTTACAGATGAGAAAACTGAGGCATGGTAGGCACTGCAGCCCATCCTTGCAACACCAGGATTCAGCCCAGACTCGCTCTCCCTGGAACCTAAGCCATGGTACTGCTCTGTGACAGCCCCAGAGAAAGGGCCAGGTTTTCCCTTGGCCTCCTCATCTCTGGCCATCTGGAAGTCAGGCCTTCGGCGACAGGGCTGTTAGGCCAGACAGGATGGCCGCCTTTCTCTCTGGTCCTGGGCCACATGGGCACTGGGAGTTTGGCTCCTGACTTGGTGAATGGGAGGTCCAGGACCGGGTGGGTGGGCAGGGCCCCCTGCTGGGACCCTTCCTCTCAGGGAAAGACGCCTGCTGTTCCCGCTTGGCTCTGCCCACAGAGGTCACACTGCCCAGATGAAGCCATCTGCTCCTTGGTTACTGGCTTTGCTGGGCCCTTCCCTGCTGCGTGGAGCAGACAGCTAAGGCCAGAGGACAGCAGAGGACCATGCCACGTTCAGACACAACAGCTAGCTGGGGGGGGCAGCCTGTATCATCATCGGCTGTGACCTTGTGGGGTGCTGGCAGGACCCCACGGCCACCTAGGCAATCGGGCTGCGGGTGTGTCCTCTGTCCCTGTCTTCCGGTGACACACACATTACCAAACAAGAGAACAAAGCCCCAAACCCATTGTTGACCCTAACTTTTGTCAGACTCCAGTTAGTATTTCTGCATATGAAGTCATTTAATCTTTATAATGATTCTTTGAAACAAGTAGTATTAACCCCCCACCACTTTAAATATGGAGAAAACTGAGGTAGAGCAACTTGCCCGTGACACTCATTTGCTCATTTATTCATTGAAAAAGTATTTACTGAGCATCTACTAACAGTTTATCTCTGTTCCAGTCCCCCAGCTAGTGTTCAGCGGAGGCGGGATTCAGACCCAGGGCTTTCTCACGGCAGAGCTGGAGCCCGGGCCACATGCTGTGGCCTCCCCTCCTGTCCCTCCGGTCTGGGGTCAAGGCCCCTCTAGGTATCTCCAGGCCACGAGGAGACCCACACCCCTTTTTTTTAACACCCCGGGCTCTCCCCCTGCAGGAGAGCGAGGACGCCGTCAAGGCCCTGGCCAAGGAGAAGGACCTGCTGGAGCGGGAGAAGTGGGAGCTGCGGCGCCAGGCCAAGGAGGCCACAGACCACGCGACCGCGCTGCGCTCGCAGCTGGACCTCAAGGACAACCGGATGAAGGAGCTGGAGGCCGAGCTGGCCATGGTGAGGCCCCTTCCCGCCCGCTCGCACGCCCGGGCACTGCTGGGAGCCCAGCGGGGTGCAGGGGGACAGGGCCCCCCCACACTGGCCCACGCGCGTCCGGGGTGCCGTGGAGTGGGCAGGGCAGCCTGGGGGGGCGGGGCCGGGCCGCCAGCTGCTGGGAGACCGTGCCCTCTTCCACACTCCCAGGCTACTGTTAAAAAGAAAAAAGCCCGTGTTTTGGTAAACTATACATATTTGTTAGAAACCGTTTGAGAGGAAATACACCAAAAAATTAACAGTGGCCGTTTCTGGGTAGTAGGATTACATATGACATTTATTTCCTTTTTTTTTTGTCCCGTTTTCATCTGTAGTGAAACTGTCGTATGTCAAGGGAAAAAATATTACATTTTTCTAATCCAAAATAAGCCTTCAAAATATCCCCAGTTTTCTGCTGAGGTGCACAGCCTGCGTGTGGGAACAAAGAGCCCAGGTGGTCTGTAGGGCCGAAGAACCGAGGTGGCCCTGCAGTTCAGGTCCTCCCTCTCCTGCGTGACCCCGGGCTGCTCACTGAGCTTCTCTGGGCTTCGTGCCCTTCATCTGGGTCCGGGTTGGTGGTGAGGGTCTTTATCCCACCTGCCTTTCCCAAGGGGTGGCCGGGAAACTCCAGGGAGCTCGTGGCTCTTCCTTTTTCAAAAGGCCTTTGAAAGTGCCAGGGCCTCGGTGTGACGGTGGCCGGAAGAGAGTGTGCTGAGCACCCAAGGGGTGGGGAGGCCCACATGGCTCTAGGAACCCAGTGTTCTCCTGAAGGGCACTGATGCCGGCCAGCAGTGCTGACAGCCGCGGGTTCAGGGTTCAAATCCAGCCCCCACCGCTCCGTAGCTGTGTGACGGCGGGTAGGACCCTTCACCCACCTGGGCCTCCGTTTCATCAAGTCTAAAGAGGGATCTTGTGATTTCATGGAATAAGGCAAGGGAAACTTGAGCACAGTGCCTGTCCGTGATGAGTGATGTTACGACAACATGAAGCTTTTCTGTGGTCACTTCCTTCAGGACGATGGGTCGCTGAGGGCAGGTCAGGATCCCAGGGCCTCTAGGGGACCAGCTGTGCACGCTGCCTCCTGGGTCGCCTGTCCGACGCTGACCCCTAGTGGTGAGAACTGCCCAGGCCCTAGGAAGCTGCGGTGCGCAGGTCCCCGCTTAGGGAGGAATGGATTCCCACCAGTGGGGTCTATGTGCTGGTGGCCCAGTTATCACCTGCAGCCCAGACCTTTCAAGTTGCAGACCTGGGAAGGAGGTGCAGGGTGACACAAGGCCCTATTCTCCCAGGTCTTTCCAGCGCCCTGTGTGTGGACTGATGTGTCTTCCCTGCCTCAGGCCACTGGCCTCAAGTCGTGGGGAACCCTGGAGATTTGGGGATTGGGAGCCAGATCTCCTCCGCTCCACTGTCATCATGGCCAGACTGCTTAACCCACTTCCATTCTGGTCAACAAAACTCAGCTTCTTGCCTCCTCGTCTGGCAGGCATCAGACCCTCCCTGCTAAATGTGAACAGTTAGGGTAAACGTTTGCAGCTCAGGATGGTGGATTTGTTGTAACATCAGCACAGCTCATGTGTGCCGACAGCTCGAGGGAAGGGGCTTCTCTAGGCCGTGACAGACCCAGCGGTGTTGGGGCATCCACCTGACCTGAGGTCCCCTCTGTTGTCTACCCTCTGCAGAATCTCACAACCTGGTGGCTGCCAGGGCTGCCTGCGCCAGGCAGTGTCCACTCGCCGCACAGCCCTGCTGGCCAGGAGAGCAGAGGGAGGGCCTGCCTTCCCTGCACGTGTGCCTTAGGTCCTTGGGCTGCAAGTGACAGAAAGCCGCTCTGCTAGTAAAGCACACAGGGCTCATGGGAAGAAGCTCATGGTGCAGTGGGAAGGCGGGGGGGCCAGGCATAGAAATGGGCTGAGGCTAAGGCAGCCACAGGGGTCGGAGGGAAGCTGGGATTCCATATGGAATGGTCTGCTCAGTGGGCCCTGCTGGGGAGGATGAGCTTGAACCCTGTGTCCTTTGAATTTCACCTCGCTCTTTTAAGGAGTCTGATACAGTACAGGGTACCCAAATGACTCATGTTGGGTCACTTGCTTACCCCTTCTCCAAGGGTCCTCGCGGTGACCACTGGTGATGAATAATTTCTTAAGTGACCCTGAGGTGTCACCAAGGAGATGGGGACCCATGACCCTGAGGCCCTGGGAGGCAGCCTGGCAGGGTGAGCAGGCCCCGTCCCTGTCCAGGCGCCGTGCTCCCGTGCAGCCTCTGCCGGGGAGCTGGGCTGGGCCCCTGCACGCCCTGTGCAGCCAAGAAGGGCCTGCTTCACTTGAGTAAAAGCCAAAGGACCCCGCCCTTGGGGGAGACGTTTCCTGATGGCACCTACTGACCAAACCAGGCCGCACCATGAATGAAGCCACGCTGGCGCCTGGGGACCCACCCCACGGGGTGTGTGTGTGTGTGTTTTTTAATACTTTGTTTTATCGAGATAAAACTTGTATACCATGAAATTCATTCTTTTAAAAGGCACAATAGAGTGAGAGTGGGTGTTAATATGTTCACAGAGTTGTGTGACCATCACCCACTATGTAATTCCAGAACAATTTCATCACCCCAAAAAGAAACCTTTATCTGTTAGCAGTCACTCCAGTGATAGATGTATTATTCTTGTACCCATTTTACAGATGTGGAAACAGGCTCAGAGTCCAGAGGCTCATCCAGAACCCCCCAGCGAGTTGAGAGGCGGGGCTGGGTATTGGGCTGTCCCCCGTGCTCCTTGGGGTGATGGCTCTGTTTGGGAGGCCTTTGAAAGAATGTCCACATACTGGCCCGAAGGAGGGCCTTCCCCTAACTTAAGCCGCTGCTCAGCCCTCAGGCCTTCCCCTCTGGCTTTGCAGTCACAAGCAGACAGGGCTGTCAGCCCCCAGGAGGGCTGCCCCCAAAGGCCAGTCCTGCCTCCCAGGAGCCTGATTCATGCTGGCCTGGTTTTATCAATGCTGCATCTCCAAAACAGGAAACAGTTCCATGTTCACTACGTGCTCTGTAAACAGGGTTTCTCATCCCCGGCATTATTGACATTTAGGGTCAGATAAGTCTTTGTTGTGGGGCTGCCCTGTGCACTGGAGGATCACTGTAGTCCCTCCCAGTCACAAAAATCAGTCGGTCTCCAGACATTGCTCAGGTTCCCTGGAGGGCTTCAGCCCGCCTGAGAACCACTCCTCTGTAAAGTGAGATGTTTCTCAAGGATCGCGTATGGAATTCGTCATGTCAGTGTTTCTGTCTGTGCCCTGACCGTTCAGTTCTAACAGAGTCCCAGTTTGGTCCTTCCATTCTCTGGCTGTGTGACCTATGAAAAGGGCCTAACCTTTCTGACCCTCAGTTTCTACATGTATAAAATAGGACTCTAAGACCTTCCACCTGGGACCCTGGTGATGTGAGGTGAATCAGCAGGCATGCAACAGATGCTCAATAAATGGTCCCTGTTGTTTCTGATGTTCTAGACCTACACCCACACACCTTCTTGTGTCTTCTCGGGAAGTCCCTGCCCCTTGCTATTCCCAGCCTTTGGCCAGGAGACATTTCCCAGATAAGCAGGAATCCCTTGAAAGGCGGGTGAGGCATTCCATCTAGCAGGGCTCACAGCATGCCTCCGGGGCCAGGCGCACCCCTAACATGGGACTACTTGGCCTCCAGATCTGCAGACCCTGCAGGCAGTGGGGGGCCTTCATCAGCCAACCCAGAGGGTGGGTGAGTGCAGGGCCCGGCCAGCCTCCTGGATCTTATCACCTGATTGTAGGAAGGACTTACATAATTCTAACCACCACCACGTGGTGGCTGCTCCGTGGCTGCTCTGTGTTGAACACGCCAACAGGCCAGGCAGTACCCTGGGCCTTCACAGGCATTATTCCACGTCTAACTCCTTGTGAAGTAGATACTTCCATAATAACAGTTGCTGACACTGAGTGCTTTACCACAGGCTAGGGCTCTCCACAGCAGCCATGTTATCTCCATCAGACAGATGGGGGCGTGAGGGCACAACGAGGTGAGGGGCCTCTCTCAGGACCCCCAGCTAGAAGGTGGCAGAGCCACAATCCAATCAGGTAGTCCAGTCTCAGAGCCCAGGCTCTGAGCATGGTGCATACCTCCGGGGAAATGATCCTTCCCAGTCCCCATCTTACCAGTGAGACCCCAAAGCTGGGAGTGGTGGGACAGCTTGCATTGGAGCCAATTTACCAATTCCCAGGAGCTCGAAATTCCAGGTTTAGATTGCTCAGGACACAGGAGAGACTCAGAGGAGAAGAAGGAGTCGAGCTCCAAGGGAGCTCCCAGCATGACATGGCATTTAGTGGAGGAGGTTAGTCAGAGAAATGCTGTGTAGACTGCCATGGGGACATGATCCAGTAAAGCATTAAGAGTGTGTGTGTGTGTGTGTGTACGCATGTGCATGTGCACACATGCACACATATTTTTAAGTTAGACTTTCATGCCTTATCTGCAGTCCACGTTTCCCTGAACCTCTGTCTTGGGGGTTTAAAACCATGAGTGGACAATTTGTGAGAGGTTCCAGCACTTCGGAACTCAGAGGCAGAGCCACCCCGTCCTCCAGGACTGGCCATGGGACCTCCCAGGTGTCAAGTAGCGAGAAGAAGGTGTCACTCTCAGGCCCAGGCAAAGAGGAAGCTCCACCTGGGAGAAGGAAGCCAGTGGGGGACAGGAGAGAGACCCTGCCCAGGCCTCTTCCCCATGCCTTCCTGTGCTGCCCCAAAGAGCTGCTTATTTGAGGGGAGCCTTGGACTCTCCCGTGCTTTCTGTGTGTGTGGCTGGGCATGTTTGCAAGAGGGCAGCACTGAGAGTTAATCAGCACAGTGGCAGACAGACCTGGGGGCTCGTTTCTCTTATCTGAGTCCACCTGCCAGGCAGCCAAGAGGGACTGGACCAGAGGAAGCCAGGGAGCAGGGCAGCTGACCACACGGAGGCCCAGGAGGCCAGATGCCCACGCACCCGAGGGCTAAGCAAATGTGGTCCCAGGAAACCTGCGTCTCGTGATTCCACGTCTGTGAGCACACGGCAGCTGTGAGTCACGGCCCACCTACCTGCAGCTCGATTATTCTTGTAGTAAGTTAACGGATCTCATTCCCTGGGCCAC
Organism: Manis pentadactyla; assembly: GCF_030020395.1. Lineage (NCBI taxonomy): Eukaryota > Metazoa > Chordata > Mammalia > Pholidota > Manidae > Manis > Manis pentadactyla. Next base: position 10,837,990 of record NC_080022.1, read on the forward strand.
CAACACAGATGTAGAGTTCTGCTTCCATTTATTCTTCAGATTTTGAGTGAGCCTCCACTGAATGTGCCCAGCCCCAATCCAAGTGCTGGGGACTCCACTGTGACCAGGCGTGCCCCATCCTCTGCCTCGTGGATTCAGAGTCTGCATCACTTGTGCTGGTTATTTCCTTGCCCCAGGGGAATGTGGGTGCTTTAAAAACTGCACAGGGCTCACAGTCAGGCTCCTGGGGATCAAGGGTGCAGTGCATTTGGAATGCTGTACACTCTTGGAGAAGTCGCTTAACCTCTCTGAGCTTCTGGTTTCTTCTCTGACCAGCACAGATAATCCAACACTCCCTACTGGAGACCCAGGGCTGTTGCACTGAGCACATGATGGTTTGCCAATCCAGGGGGATATTACCTGGTTTGGGAGTGGAGCTGACACCTTCAAATTGGCCTTCCTCTGCCACATAGGTTTATATTTCCAGGGGGCTGGCAATGGAAGGTGAGTATTTCATAGAGTGGGTGTCTGTGCTAGAGGGAGCCTTAAAGATTACTTGGTCCCGGTTCTTCATTATAACAGAGGGAGAAACTGAGGCTCAGAGAAGGCAATGATGTTCCTAAAATAACACAGCTGGTCAGTGTGATGAGGGTATACTGGCTTTAAGCCAAAGACTATCCATTTCTCAGCTGGAATTGCACAAATCCCATGCTCTGCCAGGAAGAGCCCAGGGCCTTGGGCAAGGTGTGGAAAGTTCTGGAGCTAGGAGAGATGACAAGAGGTTTTTTCCATTTTACCTGTGTTCCTATCAGGCAGAGCCAGCACTCGCAGTGGCTCTGCCATCTGTAGCAACGCCCTGGGATGGCTGATTCACTGGCAGTCTCAGCGTGGCCCCTTGGGCCCCTCCCTGTCCCCCTCTGCCCTGCGCGGGCCTGGGGAACCAGCCATAGCGCCAGATTTCAGCTCTGGGCAAGTTCTTTCGGCCAGACCAAAAACCGACAACAGAGTACTGGCAAAAGAGTTCATAGACAGCTTTATTCTCGCGGCGGCCCGTCAAGCGCTCAGACCACACCCTCTGAATCCACATGTATAAGCAGAAGTTGACTGTGATGAGAAGAATAGCATCAGTGCATTTCTAATATGCACGCTTTTCCTCCCCAGAATAATCTGAGGTCACTTCTAATAAAACCCCACATACAGTGAGGGAAGATTACCCACAGCTAAGAGAGATCGCAAGTCACCAGAGAGGCACTGTCACCACCTGCCCCAGCTCAGCCCCACACTTGTCCTGGGGCCTCTTCATGTCCCACACATTGTCAGGCGGCCCTGAGAGCCAGCTTGCAGGTTTGCCCTGTCCCCAGCCTGCATTGCATAGCACCTTTTGAAGGGGAGATAGCACACTGAATTTGGGAGAAGTTATGGTGATAAAAGCTGAAACACCATTTTCTTATAATCCCATTCTGATCCCAGCTGGTCCTTGAAGAACCCAAAAGAATGAGTGATAAGTGTGTCCTTGGACCCCCTTTCTCTCTGAAGTTCTGGTCTCACTTTGTGTTGGCAGGAACTAAGGGGTGACCCCAAGTAAGCCTGCAGGTGAGGGCCGCAGCGCAGGTGTTTGACCTGCTGGCCTGCGCTTCAGAGCTAGAGCCACCCCGGCACAGAGGTCGGGTTCCTGCCTTTCTGGTGAGGGTGGGTGAGGGCCGGGCAGCCGGCCAAGAGGTGCCCTTGATCATTGACGTCTTCCTGTCTCCCGGCTCCTTCCAGGCCAAGCAGTCCTTAGCCACGCTGACCAAGGATGTCCCCAAGAGGCACTCCCTTGCCATGCCGGGCGAGACGATGCTCAATGGCAACCAGGAGTGGGTGGTGCAGGCGGACCTCCCACTGACGGCAGCCATCCGACAGAGCCAGCAGACGCTCTACCACTCACACCCCCCTCACCCTGCAGACCGGCAAGGTAAGTCCTGCCCAGCCCCAGCTGTGGGGGGCTTCTTAAGAGGCCATCTGACCCCATGGGGAAGCAACCTCTTTACTCACACTATAGGGAATGAATGTTTGGTGGGGGTGGGCTAGAGGCCACAGGCTTATGTAACTGAAAGGTCTAAGGGTTGGACCTCAGGCATAGCTGGATCCTGACATGCAGACAATATCTGGTCTGTCTGTCTGCATCTCCATCTCTCAGCTCTGCCTGCCACTGTTTGGCCTCATCTTCACATTGTCACTTTCCATGAAGCAGCAAAACAATCTTCAGCAGTTTTGGGATTTTTTAAGGCCCTGACAGCTCAAAAGTCTTGAGAAAAAGAAACTATCCCTTTCTCTGTGTCTATAGTAAATCCCAAAGAAGGACTCTGATTGGCTGGCTAGGGTTGCATGCCCACTCCTGGACTAATCACTGTGTCTAGGGAGTGAGTGCACTGATTGGCCAGCCTGGGTCACATGCCCATGCCTGGACCAATCACTGTGTCTAGGGAGTGAGTACACTGATCCTCCAGCCTGGGTGATATGGGCATCCAGGGGAGACCTCAGAGCTCTCTGGTTGACAGCTCCTGCCGTCACAGGATTTGTGGGAGGGCCAGAAATAAATGTCAGAGGTGTTGCTCCAGGCACTGGGGGGAGAGGGGCCCAGCTTCTGGGCAGCATCAGGGGCCACAGTACTAGCCCAAAACCCCTGTTCACATGTGCAGCCACCTAGATGCATCCTCCTTCCTGCAAGTGGCTGCTTTTGTGTGACAGGTACAGGCTGGGGGACAGGCAGCTGGCCTTGGAACCTGCAAGTCCTGCTGTCAACTAGCTGGGAACCAAAGCCCCTGACTCCAAAGACCCTCCCCACTGAGACTGTATGGCCGCTGGCAGCAAGCACTGCCCTCCTCAGTAACGCAGCCCTCCCTGCTCAGTCTGTCCGGTCAGACGGAAGGGCTTCCTCCACCCAGGGCCCGCACTGCAGGCGGGAGAGCGGTCGGCCGGGGATCGCGGGCTGCCGGGCTGTGCCTTCCTAGCCAAGCCTCCCATTTAATGACTGTTGGTGGAGTACCTCCTATGTGCCAGACACTGTGAGCTGGGGTTCAACATGCGTTAGGCACCCAGGGTGCCTTCCCTCATGGAGCTGACGTTGTAGGTGTGAAGACCCACAACCCACACATAACTAAGCTGAGAGGTAAACTGAATACAGGTTGCAATTAGCACAGGGAGAGAACCGGAAGCTGGTGTTGACCGGCAGTTAGGATTGCACCAGGTCTAGGGATCGTCCAGCTGGTGGGAGCACTGTGAGAACAGTCACTGAGGTCCCCGGAAACCCTGCCTCCTCTCCTCCCTGGTGAGGAGGGGGTCTGATTGGCTCCAGAGTCTGTGGGAGATTCTTCCTGGCAGCTGCTTTCTGATGATGTGTGGGGCTGTGCATAGAGAAGCGGAGAGCTGGGCAAGTCTCTTCTCTGTGACGCAACGTTTTTATCTATTAATTGGGTGGAATCATCTGTGAGGCAGTAAAGGTTGGGTCATTCTCCCCATCCCTCACTCACCAGCTATGCCTGCTTTCCAGCGGTCAGGGTGAGCCCCTGCCACTCCCGGCAGCCCTCCGTCATCTCCGACGCATCTGCTGCCGAAGGTGACCGGTCATCCACGCCAAGCGACATCAACTCCCCTCGACACCGGACACACTCCCTCTGCAACGTAAGGCCAGCAGCCGCTGGGCCTGGGCCACGGGCCCTGCCCGGAAACCGCAGGGGTCGGGGTGGAGGGGTGAAGACGCACCCGCTGTTTCCTCTCGTCCACCCAGGGAACTCTGGCGAAGGCATTTCCTGTTTGTTCTTTCCTTTTGCAAGAAGAGATGGATGTGGGGAGAGAAAGAGATGAGGCCTGTGTGCTCCTTGTGTCCGGGAGGGCAAGGAAAATCCCAAGGAAGGCCTCAGGGTCTGTGCAGCCTGGGCGTATCTCTGGTGGGCTGAGTCTGGAACTGTGGGCTTCTCCTCCCAGGTGGTACCTTCCAGAGCTTGGGCCTTACCAGCACCACTTCATGTAGAGCCAGCTCGCAGTCCTTCAACCAGGATTGGGCCGGGTTTTTTGAATTTCTAAGAGTTTTGGCATATTCCCTCTGACGAGGTGTCCTATGAATTGTTCTCTTTGCTTTTTTATTTAATCAAACACTTCTTGATCTCATACTGGGCACCAGCTACGAAAAGGCCCAGGTCCCTGGCCACCTAACTCTTAATAACTAGTGGGGCAGCAAGTCGGTCTCCCAAGGAGTGAGGGGGTGAACAAAGGCAGGTTAAGCATCGGAGGAGCCCCGTCAAGGCTCTACCATGAAACACTGGAGCCAGGGTGTAGGGGCCGCTTTTCATTTGGATCCAACACGCAGTTGATAATATAGGTGGCTCCCCTGCCATGTCCTGAAGACAGAGACATAATAGAGTTAGGTCTTCAAATGCATGGGAAGGCATTTTCAAAAACTCTGGTAAGCTTGTTTTATTAGCCAGCAAGATCGATAACAAAAAAGAAATGAGGTGAATATAGTGGGAAAGAAACACAAAATAGCTGTTATTTGCCAACAATATGATTGTCTACCAGAAAACACAAGAAAACATGTAAAGCTATTGGAGCTAATCATGAGCAAGTACATAACAGTACTTGGTTGAGAATCAATTTATAAAAATCAGTAACTTTTCTATATAAGAGTAACCATAATGGAAACTTTTTTAAAAATCTATAACAACAATAAAAAGAGTGCTTGTAAAAATAGCTATGACTAGACTTACAATAAGTTGCCCCAGCTTGGTGATATGGGCCACAAGGCCTCAGGCAGCCCAGTCCAGGTGAGAAGTCATGTCAGGTTTGAATCTCGCTCAAGGCTCAGATTCTTTTTTAGCTGAGGCTTTAGGAAGTAATCTCTTCTTGTTACTGGGAGAGAACCCTGGTGGCAAAGGCTGTCTTGAATGACAGAACCACAGCTAGGAAGGTGAGCTGCTAGGGGGACCCCTGACGCCCAGTCTCTGGTTTTGAGGGACCGCTGTTGAACTACACCTACATCCCGCAGTGACCTTCATTCTTACAGCATGGTCTGCGTACCCTTTAGTATCCATGCATACCCCAAATGAGAATACCTTCCCAAGAGCCATATTTTGTCTTCTCATGGTGGGCTCGAGGGGGCTCTGACAGCCAAAATGCTATTGGAAAATCCATTCTGCAGAAAAGCTTTTCCAGAGCCCTCTCAAATTGCATTTGGCACAGGCCTAGCTTTTTGCCCAAGTTGGCCTTGGCACATCCGTGCTGCTACAGGCTACAGGTCCAGCATGATAATCTCCAAGTTCACCTCACCCAGGGCCCTGCTGTCAGGAAATGCATGCTTTGATAAGCCAGTTGTCTGCATACAGGCATTGCAGTGGGCTCTGTCCTCATTCTCTTGCACATGAATTTGGCAAAGATAGCCTGACCCAGAGTAGACCTGTTTAAGCTGCCTGCTAGATAGGTTCTATTTGCAACCTTGAGATGGGACTTAAGTCTCAACTACCATTTGTCCCATCCCTGCCCTCCCTCAACCACCTTCGCCCCCCCCCGCATCTCAACAGATATGCACACAGGTAAGCCAGGAAGAACCTGAAAATAACACCAGGCAACCCTCAGTTCTCAGGCATTTGTCGTGGAACCAGCAAGAACAGCCTGGCATGGACTTAGGACCTCCCCATCCTTTCACATTCTGGCCACTAATTTAGAGCAGAGATGGGAACTCAGCATAGAGAGGTTGAAGGCTAATGCAATGGACACATACTTTGTTAGTGGGCATTTTTCCTGCAATTCTGGAAATAACCACCAGGGGTCTCCCTAGTTATGACTTGTTTTAAGATCTGGTTGCCCCCAGGAAGGACAGACTGATTCTGGTCTGTAGTGAAGCCTCTTGCACACCCACCTCTGTACTCCCACAGGAGGAAGCACTGGACGACAACCAGACAGCCCCAAATTTGAGCTGTAGGTCTTTTATTTGCTCTGTGATGTTGTAACATCTAGAGCCTCTCTGTATATCTGCAGAGCAGGCTGAGGACTCCTGCTTGCCCCTCCGCTAAACAAGAGACTCACTGTGGTGTTTGTAGGGGAAATTAGAAGCTACATAGTCTCTCGAGTCTTCCTGTCCTGAAATTTTTTGTTCTTTTTTCCTATAAAACTATATAGCTTTATGAAAAGCACCAAATATAACCAACCTCCAGTTCTAACTCAATGGACGAACTGGGAGAGGAACTTAGAAGCCTTTGAGTGGCTGATTTGTTGGTCAGAGGGTGTTGAGGGTCAAGAGCCACAGCAGCCAGGAGAGCACCACATGGCCTCTGGCCAGGACCCCAGTCCAGGCAGCATCGCAGTGAACCCCAGGTGCCATCCTTGAGCCATCTGGGAGTGCCTGCCTTAGGGGTGGGGGTGGGTCCCCAGTACAGAGGCAGAGCAGTCCCCAAGGGATGGCTTCCTTCCATGGAAGACCCCACACTCCATGGGCCACCTCTGCTCCCATGTATCATGTGTGTCTGCTGCTTCATCTTCCTCCTCTCCTTTGGCTACAGGGCGACAGTCCCGGCCCAGTTCAGAAGAACCTGCACAACCCCATTGTACAGGTAGGCAGGCCTTCCCTGGCCACTTGGGCACAGCCTCCACCTGACCTTGACCGTGACTTCCCCCTTTGTTCCCCTGGGCTCTTGGCATCCCCGCATCCATGCTTGGGCACCAAGGGCAGAGAGGAATTCAGCCACCACCTCAGTCACATGTAGGTGGGTGCCCGAGCCAGGCTCAGCACCTGCGTCTGCCCTGCCACGTCCCCTTCGGGATCTGTGGTCCCACTGAGGGTATCACACATCCTCTGTCCTGCTGCCCTGGTGAGGGTTCTTTGGGCTCTGAGCTAACAAATCCATACTCCATCATCAGAGGGAGGAGGGGGCTTCGGGTAAGAAGCAACATGCACTGAGGGTCATAAGGGGTCTCTGAGCTCAGCTCTCTGGTCCTGGGTTCCCACCTCCTGGTCTACACCCCACTCATCATCTTCAGGGCCCAACAGGGAAGATTTTTCAAAGGCAGATGCCTGGGCCTCTCACCCTGGAGACTGACCTGCCAGGTTTGGGGTGGAGCCCGACTCAGGTCGTTCTGCTGAGTCCTGGGAACCATTAGTGTAGTCTAAGCCCCACCTTTCTGATGAGTAACACCACACCATGTCTTCACGTAAAGCACAGGAGAGTTTGCAAATCTCTCCCGCAGACGCCACCCCGACCCCTGTAGTCACCCCGACAGGAGGGTGTTGTCATCATCACCCTCACTGTTGTTACCCCACATCACAGATGAGAAAGCTGGGCTCAGAGGGGCTGGGGGCTCTCGGTTCCCATGGGTAGTGACAGAGTCAGGACTAGAACCCGAACCCGCCTCCCCTGCCCACGTGGCCAGTCCTACTTCTTGTCCAGGGCCTCTAGGTCCGTGGCCCTTGCCCTGAGCTGTCACAAAGCTCAGTATCCTCCTTCCTCACTCTCTGGGCTCCCCCAGGCCCCCTTCTCCATGGGGACTTTTTCACGGGGAACTTGTACGCTGGCTGCAGTGGCCCAGTGCAGGGACACGCTCCTGCAAGCCCTCCAGAAGCGCCTGCAGGTTGTGGGCAAACTGAATTTGAATGATGCTAGTAGTACAGACGTCACCAGCAGCAGACAGTTATTAAATGCCTGTTACGCACCAGGCATGATACTGTGAGCATTTTTAACTTTCACTGATGTCCTCATGACAGCCTTGGATGGGTCCTATTGTCCCTGAGAGGTTCCATAACTGGCCCAAGTCTGCTCAGCGAGGGAGGGGCGGACCCTGGCGTTCTTGACCCTTCCACTGTCCCCCAGCCACTGGCCATCCTGCCCCTCCACCCCTCCACTGTCTTCCACACCCAGCTCAGCTTGCCTTTGTTCTTCTCCCCTCTACCCCTGCCACTCGGCCCCTGACTCCACAGTCACTAGAGGATCTTGAAGACCAAAAACGGAAAAAGAAGAAAGAGAAGATGGGATTCGGCTCCATCTCCCGCGTCTTCGCCAGAGGGAAGCAGCGGAAGTCCCTCGACCCCGGCCTCTTTGATGGTACCGCCCCTGATTATTACATAGAGGAGGACGCGGACTGGTGATACCCGCCTCCCTTCGCCTGCGGCCCGGCAGGCGTGTCTGTGCGTGTGGGCGTGTGTGCGAGCGTGGGGGCGCGTGTCCCGGGGGCGTGCGTGGCGGGCGGTGCGCGAGCTCTTGCACGTGGGGGTGCTGGGTGTGGCCAAGTGCAAACACGTGTGACCCCTTTCTCCTGCGTCGCCACCTCTGTAATTGATGTACATACTACAAACGTGTGTGACTATGTCAACTCTGTTGTCTTTGGAGCGATCGGTTGTGTTGTTAATCTGGGTTTGTTTTTGTTTTTTCTGTGTTTTTTTTTTTTTTCCATTTTGTTTGGTTCGTTGGGTTGTTTTATTTTGCCCCCTTTCCCCTCCCCACCTCCGTTTTATGAAACTTGAAAACTTGAAGGACTGCTGTGTATTTGTAAATAACAAAACTATTGTGCACTCCGTGCTTGTAAATGTCCCTTGTCCAAACTGCTACTTCAGGAGCCCGTCTGCCCGAGGATGTGGTCAGTTTCTGATGTCCCCCTGCCCCCAGTGTGAACGTGTGGGACGAGACCCAGTTCTCGGGGCACGCCCAAGTCACTTTAACCATGAAACGCCACCGTTGTCAGGGTAAGGTCCGCTCTCTGCAGACACTCGCAAGCCCAGCCAAGGGGCCTTGTCTTGGCTGCGTTTGTCAGAGGCCAAACGGGCTCTTTTTCATGGCCTGCCAGTTTTTAAATTGTGTTGCCGTTTCTTTCTTCATGGCAAAAAAAAAAAAATTTGTTCCGTTTAATTTATTTGCACAAATGCAGAAGACTTATTCTATCTAAATTATTACATAAATATCGGAATGTCTATTTTTCCACGGGGCGGGCGGGAGGCGGGTGCTCCTGTTGACTTGTCTGTCCTTTTACTCAGCTGCCAAACTGCACAAGGTAGAGTTTAGGGTGGCCAGAACCCAGGGACCATGGGGCTTCAAAGCTTGCTTTTCCCCCTTCTTCTTCTCTCTCCCCACAATTCTTGCACCCCTGCATGGAAGTGTGCTCCACCTTCTTCCCAGCCATCGCTCTCTCCAGGCCTCTCTCTATATCTCTGTCTTTATCTGAAATACAGAACGCTGACCTCAGCAGAGCGCCTACTATAATGGCCACCTTCCCTCGGGTCTGTCTTTTGAGAGAGGTTGAGCACAGGGCGAAATAGCCAGCTGTGTGACCAAAGGGTACGACCACAGGGGCCCTTGGCCTGAGTCGCTCTCCAAGGGGCCTTGAGCGGCCTGAGTTCCTCCCTGCAGCTCTGTCTTTCTCATCCTTGGTTTACTCTGCACGTTAGCCAGGCATGTGTCATTGGGGGAGGAGCTGTTGGGGACACAGCGCCCAGCACTAGAGTATCTCTGCCCTCCCCATTCCGGTTGGTTCCTCTAGCCACACTTAACAGATCCCTTGTGCCCTGTCCTCCAACTTGTCACAGTGGCCTGAGCCTGCGCACCCCAGGAGAGGAGGGCTGGCAGGAACATCCGACTATTTGGGGGGCACTCTTGGCCCCAGTGAGGCATCACCAGCAAAGGAACCGTGTGCATGGTAGTGCCAGGTGACGGAGAACACGTGAGCTTCTAGCCAGGGCCTCTCAAGGCCTCAAACTAGCCTTCCCTTTTCTTTTGACCTTGAACCCCACCCTGTGCTGCACCTTAACTACTAACAGCTCAATTTGTGTCCCTAACGACGACAGTAGTCGCGCTTTCTGCTAATAGTTACACTTTCAGCTCTTACAAAGATGCAAGACTTTAAAATGCTGGAGCATCTCTATCAGAATGGATAGGATATTTTGTCCAAAGTCTCTAAAACAATAGAAAAGCCCCAGTCAGCTGCTCCCTTGCCTTCTGACCTGCTGGGGGTTGGGAAGGAGCAGGCAGGGTACCTAATAAGGATCTCTGGCCTCCTCTGGCTGAGCCGTTTAACCAAGCCTGGCAGTGAAGGAGTAGGGCCCGAGCTGGCATCTTTCTCTACGGAGAGAGATTTTAGAAAATACTTTCTCCCCCATGAATTATTTTTCTTTTGGTTGATTTTTATTGATTGCCCTTTACACATGAGAAAATAAGATTGCAACCACCACCCCTGGTAATGATTTAGTAGTTCCTTTTCATTTCAGTTTTTGTAAATTAGGAGATAATTCTAAGAGTTACTAAGGATGATTTATTTAAGAGAACTGCGTCAAATAGCGAATGAGTTATGGGTAACATTAGATGAAAATAACCTTTCCCGTGGGAAAGGTTTTTCGAAGGCATGGATGCAAATACAAAATATTTAAAAAAATCTAAATAAAGCTTATTTTAAAATATTACTGAATTCTATGTTATTTGATTGCTTCTATCTTGCTCCGGTTGGGAGGCCCAGCCCCGCATGACCTGGCTCTGGACTTCCAGGGCTGGGTCCTGAGGGGGTGACGGGAGGGGCCACAGAAAGCTGGCTGCATTCTGGGCCCATGGAGGGGCTGAGGCTGGTGTGGCCTCCCAGAAACATCTCATCTTTGCGGCCCTGACTACCTTGCAGGAGCTGTCAGCATGCAGGGCTGCCGTGGTCCTAATGCACCCCGCACGAACCTGGCACCCTGGCCCCTCATTCTCCAGCTCAGTGGCCCCGGTCAGCTTTCAGCTGCTCCCTTCTCCCCCTGGCACTCCTTCCAAAGGCCCAGATATGGGTCCTGTGTTTGGGGCATGTTACTTCTTGAAGACCTCAGTGGGCCTCTGTCCCAACTTCCCGTCTTTCCTGGGGACTGAGAGGAGCTTAAGAGAAAAATTGAGGGAGGCACAGGGCTTCCCTGGTGAAGCCAGAATGGGCCAGGCTTTCCTGAGCCCTGTGAGAGAACCCCAGACTTAAAGCCGGGGCCTCCGCCAGTGAAACGCCACAGTGTGGACCGGGAACAGGCCACCTGGATACCCCTGACCCTGCTTGTAGCCAGTGCCCCACCCTCTACCTCCCGACTTAAAAACATGTCCACTCTAGCAGTAAGACTGATGGAGGCCTGGCCTTTTAACTCCCGTCGTTTCCGCTGAAAAGTAAGCTGAAAGCTCTGTGATGCATAGGCTGTGCCGAGAAGTTACAGTGCTCAGGACTGCGGGAGCTTAGGGGCATCTACCCCAGCAGTCCTTAACCTGGCCACATGCTAACATCGCCAGCAGAGCTTTCAAAAGAAATCGCTGATGCCAGGCCATATCCTTGAATCAGAATGTTATTAAACATCTCTGGTGATTCTAAGGTGAAGCCAGGATTGAGCAGCCTCGGGCTAATGAGGACAGCCAGTGGCCCAAACACATATGCCAACGCTCCCCCATCCCTGGCCTCATACAAACATCACTAATCAGTTCAAGAGCCCTTCCCACCCACCCCAAAGTGGCCTCTGATTTCCTCACTTTACAAAACCTTAGGTAGCTGCTGCCAATCAGTCAGAGCTGGCATACAAGGAGAAAGACTGTTTGGCCATCCCAAAACCAACCCTACCCCCCCCACACACACACACTGGACAAACGGGGAAGACTTTAGCTCAGAGAGGAGTGACTTGGCCAAGATCCTAGCTATTGCTCCTTTTCAAGGCTGGGCCACACCTTATTCAAATCTTTGTGGCTCTGCTCAGACGTCACCCTACCTCTGTTAATCATCTCTTGGGTCCTTGCCCCAAATGGTCCAACTTCAAGTGGTACCTGTTAGTCATAAATTAGAGTAGCAAGACCAGTGTACAGCTGCATTGGTTGTGTATTGCGTTATTCAGAAGGCACTGCCATGTAAATGTCACCTGAGTTGTACAGTGCACAACCTGTGAGGCTGTGCTCATTGTGACCTGTGTGCTCTCTCACCAGTGTTTGCAGGCTCCCACGGGTATAACATAATAATGGTAATAACAATAATATCTAACAGCTACTAAGCACTTAACATGGGCCAGGGTCCATGCTGCGCATTTCACATGTATTAACTCAGTTAACCTCCAGCGGCCTGCGTTATCAATGAGAAAACTGTCATTAACGTCATCTAGGGTTAAGGAGCTGGTAAATGGTAGAATTGGGCTTCAAACCTAGGGAGTCTATGGTGCCCTTGCCCTGAGCCACTCCACCATCTGGGCAGTGGGGTCTGGGACAGAGCTGGTAGACACCTTCAGTCCTTCAGCCAGGCCTCATCCTACCCATGCCCACCAGGACCCTCTAGCACAAGGAAGTAGCATTTCCTTGTTTTGACTAAGTCTATTTCCATCAGCCTTTTACCCCTGAGCCCAGAAAACCTACCCGCAGAGGGACCGGTGAAGACGGCAGGGCAGAAACAAGCTATTATCTGCACCAGCTCCCTTTCAGGCAGACGGGAGCCTCGGTTTGTGCCGCCCTGGAACCCCTCACTGTGCAGAGCTGCTGCGTCCCGAGAGTTACCCCCACTCCCCACCCGAAGCAAGGTGGGAGGATAGGGGTCCCTTCCTGGCCACGGGATGAGCCCAGAGCCACCCCACACCAGTGCCCGAGGCCTTTGGGCTGCTCTGTGCAGTTCACTCATCCTGGGCTCCTGGAACCCAGGTGTAGTGGGGCTGCACCATACAGGGTCATTAGCCCTTTGACAATAGGACTTTAAAAGACCTGCATTTTCACAGAACAGGCCTCACAAACATCCCACCCCCAGCCCAGCTGCTCTGAACAAGTGGCTGTTAAGCTTTTTCAACTCAAACTCCACGAGGTGGAGCAACACATGCCATGGTCCCCTGTCTCCCACCTGTTCCCACTTTGCAGTGGCAAAAGAACCCGGAGATGATAAAGAATCAAGGGGGAGGCACACAATTTACTTCATATTAGAAAAGGATAGTCATAATTTTATGTTGTAAAAGAATGCCCTATAAACTAAAAAATAACTAAGGTGCTTGATTCTGACTGTATGGTAGCAGATGTTTTAAGTAACAAAATCAGTGTATCCCCAATGCAGGGCCTTTCTGCAGGCAAAATCGAGGGTATAAATCTTGATGGCAACTGGGGTGTGGCTAATTCATACCTGAACCACAACTATGTGGCATCCCAAGGCCCAGTTACTAAAAACTATGCAAACATGTAACCCTGCACTCTACAGGGCTGAGCCTGCAGTCTCCAAAAAATGAAACCATGAAAAAGTTATCCCAAGAGGATTGATCTTCAAGAAGCAAAACAAGCAGCAACCAAAAACCTTGACCTGTCCTGCCGGAAAACTTGCAATTTCCTAGCAGGTCCCTAGGGGAGCCTTGTGTGACTGTCAGGCTGTGTGCAGCCGCCATCTGAATCAGAGGCCCCCAGGAAACACTGGCTGACTGCTCATTGGCATTTCTGAGTTCCAGGTTTTGCCAATCACCTTCTTAATGGGTTACCAGTAAATAGCAGTTAACTAGACCAAAACAATAAACTTGCATGCCATGCTCCATTTGGAAGACCCTAACTACCCACCAGTGGGGCCAACCCAGGCCTGGATACTCACTCTAGCTCAAGGCCCCGCATGTGATTTCAAGCGAGTTGTTGAACCTGTGGGCCTCAGTGTCCTCATCTCTGAAATGAGTATAATAACCCTCCCCACCTCATAGGCTCAGAAATGAGACCCTAATGTGTCTCGGAGCCTGCAAAGGACTGGCCCTGCAGTTTGTGTTACCCATGATTTGGGCAGGTTTAAGTTCAACCAGAGAGTAGGGAGAAAGTGTAGAAGTGGCTTGGCATACAGTTTGAGGCCAAGGTGACTCAGTCGGAACTTATCCCCAGGGGCAAAATCAGGACATTGGACTACATGAGTCTGACATCCCTCCAGCTGTGCGCACAGTCGTCAGAGTCCAAATTCAGTTGCAGCGTTGTTTCAAGAGAGAATCTGGGCTTTTATGCCTTGAAAGTGTCTGGCGTGCTTGTGCCTAGAATCTACCAGCCCTAATCACATTCTGTCTTTCTAGAGGACAAGTAGAGACCTACTCTTTGTTGCGGCTAGCATGGGGAAATTTAGACCATAGGAAGCAATTACACTGCCCAAGCCTGGCAGAAACCCCAAAGGTCGCCCTGGGGCGGCACATTTATAAGAAGACAAGAGAGCCCAGGGCTAGCCTGGCCTGGCAGTGGCATGTGCCTCAAACTCTGCAAATATTCACCCATAAAATCCTTCTGACAACTGTCCAAGATAAATCCTGTTTTACAAGGCACAGAGAGGTGAGCTCTTGCCCAAAGTCACACAGCTAGGAAGAGGCAGAACTGGGATTCAGTTCTAAGGGTCTGGCTCCGGAGTCCATATTCTCAGTGACTGTGCTGTGCAGTCTCTGATCAGCCACTGGTCCCAAGTTCTCCCCCAAAGACAACTGGTCAGCAGGAAGCTTAAGAGAACTCAAGGAAGCCCCGCTAGCCAAGCCTTGTGTAGGTTAGCTCTTTGGGGCTCAGGTTCCCTACCTAATAAGGAAAGAAACTGGAATAAGGAGGAGTTTGCAAACTGTGTTTCAAGGAACCCTTGGGGGTTCCTCAGAGGTTTCCTGGAGAGGTGGCCATAGCTGGTGAAAGAACTAGCAGGCAGGGCTCCAGCCACACCCTCAGCCAGAAGCTCTGCTCTTATCTGTTGCACACTGGCCCTCCATGCAAGAGTCCATTTGAAGGGTCCCAAGACAAAAGGAAAGAGAAAAGGTTGGAGAACCACACGTAGATCAGCAGTTGTCATACCTGACCAAGCCTTGAGTTCTAAGGATACAGACTCCTTACCTGCTGAATTAGAAGGCCTGGGGGTGAGGCCCTGGGATCCGTGTATTGAACAGTCCCCCACTGCGGGCTCAGTTGCAAGAGGTTACAAGGGAGCGGCTGAGGCTCCCCCCAATGGGTTTTAGTGCAGACTTGCCATTGGGTAGCTCCCCCCAGCACTGTCATAGGGTAGGTGGAGGTCACGGACCTGGGGAAGCTCCAGCCCCCCAGTGAGGGAGGAACCACACCCAAGCAAGACCCGAGGCTGTCCCAGAGCAGTCCACTCTCAGGGGACTTCCTGGGCCGTGCTTAGCAGAGCACAGAGGGGCTGGCATAGTGTGAGTATTTGCCACCTCCTGGGCAGCCTCAAAAGCTGCAGCAGTGACCCTCTCAGAGTCAGGGACACAGCCAGGTAGTGGCAGGGACAGAAGTTGAATCTGGGTGAAGTCCAAGTTCTCAGCATGGCATCCACCATCTCAGACTTTGCCTGACCTGTGGCCAACTGAGGCATCTGCCGAGCATCAGGTGGACCTGCTGGCCTCAGCCTGGGGCCAGTGGTACCTCATGGACACTGGGGCTGAGCCCTAAATTGGGAGCAAGGCTACCTAAGTTGAGGGGCCCAGCAGGGCTCTGCCCAGACCCTGCCTCAGGCTCCCAAGGAAGCCTAGCCTTCTCTACCCCCAGAAGCCCCACCACCCCAGCCCAGTACAGTCAGGGACCCTAAGCCTGGCTCTGAACTCCTTGCTGCCAGCTTGGCCAAAGACTGCTCTGTGACCATGGGCAAGCCATTCCCCTCCCTGGGCCTCTGGATCCCTCTAAAACAGACCAGGGTAGTGGTTACCTACCTGTCTGTGACCACCTCCCTGCCCCTCAGCCCAAAGCTCCAGTTTATTTATCTTACAGATTTTACTTCATGTGAACCAAGGTTCTGCAACATCAAGGGAGTGTGAAATGGTTAGCTCCTCTCTAGCTCCCTCCCAGGGCGCCCAGGATGAGAGGAGGCATGGGCTGCCTCAGGCCTCCTCCTGCCAAACCTGTGGAAAAGCCATTCCCCATGGGTGCCCCAGATGTCCCCTCACCCATGCTCCCATCAGAGAGAGATGGTCCAGGCCTCACCCTCCCCAACCCTGGCAGAACAGGAAAGTGGAGCCACTCATGGGCCTCCCAACTTCTGAAGGCCTCTGAATCAAGGGCCAGAGACCCTCCCCAGGAGGCTATGCTTGTCCCCTGATGAACCACAGTCAGACCATGTAGAACAATGGCCCTTCCAGGTCAAAGCCCTTTACAGTTTACAAGACTCTCACAGGCAGACCAGGGTCAAGGTTAAGAGTGTAGATTATGGGCAAATTCTCTGTGCTCACACCTCAGTCCTGACATTTGCCACCTGGTAAATGTGCAAGTTACTTAATCTGCTTCAGTTGTATGCCAGGGACAATAACGTATTGTTAGAGGGGGCCTACAAGGGTATAATGAACTACTGCATGCGGAAGGCTTAGCTCAGGTAGCAATAAATGTTGCCCACAATGATGATGATGACAATGAGCTCAGTTTAGCCTCTCACCAGCCCTGTGGGACAGGCAGGACAGGCCCCTTTGTACATATGTGAAGACTGAGGTCCAGGTAAGTGCAGGAACTCATCTAAGCAGCCAGGGCCAACCCAGGCATAAAACCAGAGGAAGCATCTTGCCTGAGGGTATCAGCCCCAGGCAGTTCCTATGGATTCAGTGAGACTGAGAACAATGGAACATTCTTGGGGTGAAAGGGTTTATACCTGGCTTTATTCTCCCAGTGATAGGTCGGGCACTAGAATCACATCTGCATCCGGCAGTCTGCAGGTCTGTGATCCTCCTGATCTCTGCCTCCGCCCAGAGCTCTGGGCAGAGCTCTTTATATAGTGACTCAGTCAGTAACAGCCCATTGACTACGGCTGTGGAAGCAGTAGCCTAGCACCAGGCCAGTTACATCATCAAGCAGTGTGGGGTCAGGTGAGGATCCTGGCCATAGGAACTTCCATTTTCCCCACAGAAAGCAACAAGAGTTTTAGAGCTGGAAGGGCTCTTAGTGGCTTCTTGCCCACTCTTCTCATTACAGGTGGACAGGGACTTGCCCACAGCCAAGCAGGACATGAGTGGCTGAGCCAGCTTTAGAACCGATGGCTCCTGACTCCCAGGCCAGTGCTCCAGGCTGCAGCAGACAAGGTTCAGTGGGGTGGGTGGGGAGGTGAGAAGAGGGGAATCCCTGGGTCACCAAGTTTCGAAAACAGTGCATAATGTCTCCAACCCTCAGAGACTGACACAACACAGTAGCTTTTCAAGGCTCTGGAAAATTCTGCAATGAAGAAAAATATAGTTGACTGTTTTCTGCCTCATGTTTCCCAAACTCAACCACAGAACCATGCCTTTGTATCTAGTTCCATGGAGTGCCTTCTGGGAAATATTGAGATGGGCAACCTTGTAAGTCCCCTTTATTTTGTGCTTGGAGGGGCTAAGTCAGTGGGTCTTTGGACATGTCTAAGCGTGACACATTTCTGGTACATTTAGCCATGGAAAGTCCTCATGGCTTATGTGGGATTCCTGTGTGTTACAAGAGGTGAGTTGAGCCAGGTGCCAGGCCAGGTGGGGTCTGGCCTTCTCTCCATCTTAGCATAGCCTCTGCTCAGAAAGAAGCTGAGTCAGTGCACTGCATCTGTGGAAGGCAGAAGGGCCCCCACAGATTTGCTAAGAAAAGCCAGTCCCAGGGGGTTCATTTTGTAGTTGTCCCAGGAACCCAGTGTAGACACGGGCCAAGTCCTTTGCCACAGGGCCATGGGGCAGAGAGAGGAATGGGCCTGCCGTCCTGCCAGGACATCTAGTCCCGCCTGCCCTGTCACCCACCAGCTCTGAGCTGCCTAATTGCTTTCCCTGGGACAGGCCAGCAATCTTGGTGTCACATCCAAATTGGCACCATGCCTGCACGGTGCCAGTTCCTGCCTTATTAAGTCCAGAGGAAGTGTCTCTGGGGGTGGCATGGAGCCTGTGGCCGAGAGAACGTGGGTCAGGAAGGGGAGCCGGCTACATCTGACAGCTGTCACTGCAGGGACTGGAGCTGTGGTGATGGGGAGGAGGCCCTCTGCCTGTCGGGGAATGTGAGGGCTGTCTGCAAACGGAGTCGGAGGTCACGGGCCTCATAGCCAATTACAGCTGGGGTGTGTGGCTCATTCCCAAGTTCCTCCATGTATGTGCAAGAGACACACTCATTTGAGTGACAGTCTGAACTCAGCAGAACTGATAAAAACCAAGCAATACAGGGAGGAGTGTTAAGGGAAGACCCAGACTTTGGAGCCAGACATTTGGGTTTGATCCCAGAGTCAGCACTTAGCTGTGTGTCCCTAAGCCAGTCCCTTAGTCCCTTGGAGCCTCAGTTTTCCCCTCTGTAAAATGGAAATGAAACCCCATATTTCACGGGTCTGTTGCAAAGGTGAAATAGTAAGTGGATAGAAGTGTCCAGTGCATCGAAGATGCCTGTCCACACCGCAGGAGACACGGGAGAGGGAACATGGGGGCCAAAGAGATAAAACACAGGCTCTGGGGCCCGGCTGTGCTCTGTGTACACAACTGATTGGCGTTTCAGAGCTCCACTTTCCTCACCTGTAAAATGGGCCTTGGGGAGCTTTGTGTCCACCTCTCAGGCAGATACAGCGCATGCACACCCACGAGTCATAAAACACCAGGCAAGCATTAGCTGTGGGACTGTGAGGCCTCCTGGCGAGAGCTGGAATGACTTTCACTTATCTGCTGCTTTAGATCAACTCTACCAGGCCCCGCTGCCCAGAGTGTGTGGGTGATGACAAGACGAGCCTCCGGGAGCCAGCACTATGCACTTACTCCCCTCCCCCAACACGTCTCCACCCCAGGGCCTCAGGCAGTAGGAGACGTGGGTGCACAGGGCTGGCAAGGGTGCAGGGTGGCAGGGTCCCACATGCCCCACCTAAAGGCAGCAGCCCTGCTGGGATCTAGGGTTTCCAGAGCAACAGATTTTTTTCAGAGAAGCCAAAAATGGCATGTAATACACCCCAATTCTTTAATATTGGCAACTGACTTTTTAAAAATTTAGTATCCCTTAAGAGAATAAAATCTCATGGCCCTGTTTTATCTCCAGATTACCAGCTCTGCCACCCACAATATGGGCTCTGTGGGCTTATCCCGCTCACACAGTACTTGTCTTTCACTTGGTCAGAGTCCTGCCTGGCTATAGGTTCCCATCTCGATTTGGCACCTGTTCTCCTTCACCAGAGGGTGCTCCTGCCCCACCCTCCCTGGACTGCCAGGCAGCAGAGGGCCACACTCGCTTCTGAACCCAGAGAAGTGTTCCCAGGCCTTGGGGTATTGGAGGAGTAATGGTGGGGCTGCCCTCAGAAGCCTGGAGTCATCCCAGGAATCCTGAGCCCTCCCAGAGGCCCATATAACCAGGGCTACACGGGACTGGGGTCCGCCACCTGCAGCCTGAGAACCCAGCCAGGTGACCCAACCATTTCTCAGGGGCCTGGCCAGGCACTGCAAGCCTCAGAGATGGAGAGGGGAGGGCCGAGGAAGAGCTTCACTTTCAGAGGAAAATCCTGACGGGCCTGACGAAACAGTGGCTCCACACTCTCCCAGAAACCCCAGGAGGATGCAGGGGCATCCACGTGGAGACAGCTGCAACCCCGGGGCCAGGGGAAATGGATAGGATGTCAGGCTGAGGACTGGGGACACAGACGGACTTCTGGGGGGGAGTGTGGGAGTGATAAAATCTGAGAGAGGAGGGTACGATATGACTCACTGACATTGACTGAGTCCCTACTGTGCCAGGCATGTGCGGGCACTTTAAATACACTCACTAAGTCATTCAACAAACACTGACCACTTCCTATACACTAGGCCTATGGCTAAAGACCAAGGAGGCAGTTGTAAATGATGAGATGACTTTTTATTATCTTCATGTAGTCTCACCAAAATCACTTGAGGTGGATATTATTGTCTCAATCTTACAGATGAGGAAAACAAGGCTCAGAAAAACAAATAAATAGCCCAGGAAGACATAGTAAGTGATGGAATAAGACTGAGAATTGGGGTCTAAATGACTGTTGCACTGTACCCATTCCAGGCAGATAGGAGTGATGCTGGTAAGACCAAGAAGCTTATTCCAACCAAGCAATTAGAGTAGGGCTTGGTTCTCTCATTTCCAGAGTTCTAGTCCTGAAGGAGGCAGGGAAAGAAGTCATCTGAAAGGGGAGAGAAGGCTTACTTCACAAAAATGGGTAGAAATGTCCTGGGACATTTTGTCCCATGCTGAGGTTCTGGCTAAATGTATTAATTGGGTGTCAACCCTGGCTGCAGACCTCCCAGGTATTGCGTCTCAGCATGCAGGACTGGCAAAGCCGAAACTGGTACCAGTTTTCTCCTTGGCATTTCTTACAGGTACTTGAGTTGTAAGAATGCCCCCACCATGAGTCCCACCAAGGCTTTCTTCATATTGAAGGAAATTCAGTAAATCCTGCACCTAAACATCATTCCTGCACCTAAACTAGCCTTTGTGCAAGAAATAAAGTCGCTTACCACGGCTGTAGGAGATTTCCAGAAGGCATTTGGGAGGCATTTTGAGGGTTGAGGGAGGTGGGAAGCTCAGACAGTTGGCATTAGTCGCTTAGATGATCCCATAGAAGGCAAAGCCTCCAGATGCCTGGCTCTGAGCCAGAGGGTCATGGCCCTGACTCGGTGGTGGTCCCGTCCCAGTGAGCGAATGGACAGGGCTGCACAGCCATCATGATGACCGCGGTCCCCAAGGCTCGTGCAAGCAGGCTGAGCAGAGGCAGAGAGAACTTGAGGGGACCCATCAGGGAGCTGGGAGGGCTGGTGAAGGGAAGACTGAAAATCCAGTTAGGGGGCCCAGGACAGTGGGGGCATCAGACCCCAGGCCCCACAGCAGCCCCCAGCTCCCAGCTTTGCCTCCTACAGCTGCACAGACCAAACTTGCTGTCTGTGCATGGGCACATGGAGAGGAACAATTCTGCCCACACCGTCTGCTGGAAGATCCCCTCCAGCTCCTATAGGCTCATAGGCTGCCCAATGGTAGAGAAGATGGCCAGGAAAACATATCAGAAAAGAGGACTCAGTGTGGGCATGGATAAGGCCAAGAGCCAGCTGGAATAGCTCCCCAGCATCCACAAAGAAAGGTGGAGACATTAGCTGCAGATTAGACTCTATGAAGAACTTCCTGAACCTGGGCTCTATGCAGCATTAGAACAGGTTAGCAAGAAGGAAAAAGGAAAGTGTTGATATGTATAGTTGCCCTTGGATAACAGCATGTTTGCCTTCTCCAGACCTCTTCTTAGCATCTTCCTCCTAAGTCTGTAAAACTAAGAAATATTTGCCAAGCATATACCTGGGAAATAAGTGCAGAACAGGCAGGAGCCTTACCGACTCCAGGAAATCAATTCCCTGATGTCTTAGAAAGTTCTCAGAGTGGGAAGAAAGGCTGGCGGGAAGCAGGGACTGGAGGAGGATGTCCTTCGAGGTGGAGGGCTGGGGGCTTGGAGGGCTGGGGGACAAAAATGGTGAGCACAGGGTTAGGCCCTTGTCAGGGAGAGGCACCAAAAATAAGGGCAAAGGAAAGAACGGGATTCTCTTTTTTTGAAAAGCATAATGTAGTCATTACTAGTAAAAGCAGAGCTCTGCAGGACTCTGTTATGTACTTTATGGTTTAGCGTATTTAGGGGACATGTGGTGGTCCAGAAAGGACCACAGGGTGGGAGTGCCATCAGCTTTTTGGGGTCCACTTGGCCCTGAGGTCAGAGTGCTGTGGGCTGGTGGCCGGGGTCCTGCTGTTACCCCCGCCGCTGCACGCTTAGTGACTTGATGCCGGTTACACCCGCGTTGTCTGAGCCTGCTGCCTGCGCTCTGAGGCTCTTTTGCACATATTTCACAGGAGTTACGACTGAGGGCTCGAGCAGAGCAGCTCCATCCAACACAGCAGCCGTTATTGGGCCATAAAATGTCACTCTTCCACATTACGATGCATTATTTTTAAAATGAGAAATGAGATTTTGGCTTGAAAAGTACTGATAGGGATTCCCCTGTCACTGCCCAACGGCAGGGAGTTTTGACCACAGTAGGCTACCCAAGCAGGGCTGGTCTGAGAACATGGGGCCCCCAGGAGCAGTCCCACTGTGTGCTCACTGGCATCTAGTGGGGCCAGGGATGCCGCTGTGCATCTGTCATGCACAGGGCATCCCCCATGACAGAGAATGATCCGGTCCCCAGTGTCATGCAGTAGTGTCAGGGTCAAGAGGCCACAAGACAAGAAAAAGGAAGACTCTGAGGTTCACACAAGCAGCCTGATGTGGCCAAAGAGAGGGGGGTTGGCAGAAGTTGAGCCTGGGGAGGGCCGCCTTCTCCCGCCCTCCTTACTTCCCTTCCTGCCTGCCTTCTTTTAACTGGATCATCAGAGCTCCTCTTCCAGGCTGCAGTGAGCTGGACCGGTTCATACAGGCTCTCAACTGATTCCCCGCTCCTCGTCCGGTGGCCTCCTTGGTAACTGAAATCAGCCGTGGTGGGTGAATTTACACCACAGAGATTGGCAGAGATTGGGGCCCCTGCTAGGTACCAGACATACCTAGGGAGCAAAAACAGGCCCAGTCCTGGTCTTGTGGGTTTACAGTCCAGTAGAAAACACAGACACTCACTGAATAATTACCAGACTGCTTGTTAATTCCAGCTGCAAGAAAGACAGGGCAGGAACGGAACCTGGGTTAATGAGAGCGCGTGTGAGCATGTGATGGGCATGGATGTGTGTTTGACAGGGCAGTGACTGGCCTATTGTAGGGGACCAGAGGAGGGTTCCCAGGAAGAGGCAGCCTTTAAACAGAGCGGGGTGGGAACAGCAGGGGACATGCTGGGAGAAGCTGGCAGAGTCGGCCGGCCTAGGTCACATGGAGCCTTGTCAAGCTTGGGCTTCTTGCAGGGAGCCAGCAAAGGCCATTGAGAGGAGGACCCTGGGCAGATTCAAATTTAAAGCAAATGAACAAAAATGGCATTGTCCATTCCTTTATTAACTTGCGCTTTTACCACTGCTACTGGCATTAAGCATCACCACGAACCAGGCTGGGTTGATAAAGAGATGGATAGACGTGACCACTGACCTGGGGGACTCCTTTGTGGCAGGGCAGATGGACAGACCCTCGCACCACAGTGCCAGTGGAACAGGAGAAGCACTGGGTGGACAGTGCGCAGAGCAAGAAGGATGCCCACCTGGGGCAGTGTGGAGACAGGCTCTGAAGGGCCTCCCTCTGCAAACCCACTAAATCTGGAATAAAATATGCTTTTTAATGCATTTCTGGGCTCACCAAAAGTAAGGGAAATCCCCAAGGTGCCCCCAAAAACCAAAAACTGTGGTAACACCAGAACAGGAGCAGCGAGTGACCACCCCATGCAAAAACTCAGTCTGTCCTGGGGACAGATGCAGACATCAGGACTGCTCACAGGAGCAAACCTTGGGATGTGGCCAAGCTCCCAGGTACCACCCCCACCCTGGCAGAGGCAGTGTAAATCCTCTCTAGAAGAAAGCATCTGCTCTTTAGCCCCTGCAGATTCCCAGGAGATCAGCATGCATGAGAGTCAGCCGAATCAAACAACAGATTCAGGCCCTTCAAGACTTCTTCAGATACAGTAGTTATCAATACCAAATACAAGCTGATAGATATGCAATACTGAAAGAAAGTTAAAATGAAATCGTAGACATGAGCAAACAAGAGACTCTCTAAAAAGATGAGGCAAACTTGGAAAGGAACCAATTAGAGCTTTTAGAAGTAAAAAAGTATCGATAGTTCATAACATTTTTTTTTAATCAAAGAATGGGTTAAACAGGAGGCCAAACAGCTGGAGAGAGAATCTTAAACATTGAAAATAGGTCCAAGGAAATTACTGAGAATGCAATGCAGAAAAGTAAGTCTATAAAAACTATGAAGGAGAAATTCACAATTTCTGGTCTACTGCGGTAGCTGCTAGCCACATTTAGCAATGTGAACATGTATGTGAACTACTTATAATTAAATAAAACTTAAAACTCAGCTCCTCAGCTGCACCAGCCACATTTTAAAGAGCTCATAGCCACATGTGGCTGACAGCTGTCATATTGGACTGGGTAGATTATGCAACATTTCCATCATCACAGAAAGTTCTGTTGGTTACAAGGTTGGTTACTAGGTTACAAGGTAGGAAAAACAGAATTAGAAAGGCCAGTCCTAAACAGAGAGCAAAGAGAGAATGGAGAAGAAGTAATGTTTTAAGAGATATTGTTCAAGAATATTCCAAAACTGAACTCAGATACAGGAGTACAAAGTGTATCAATGAGAATTTTTTAAAAAAGAAAAAAGTCTACATCTATGACATCATAATGAAATGCAGGAACACCAAAACAAAGACAAGGTAGCTACCACAAGAACAATTAGACTGACAGCTGCCTTCTCTTCAGCAAAAAGGAAGACAGATCATGGAGCGATGTCTTCAAAGTGCCTAAAGAAAATAGCTGTCAACCTAAAACTCTGAAGAACAACGGGGAAATAGAGACATTTTTAAGATAAAAGTTGTAAGAGGTTACCACTGAACACTCTTATTCAGAGGAACTTTCAAATCACATTCTTTAAGAATAAAAAAATTACCCTACCAGTAAGGTCTGAGACACAAGAAGAAATGTTGAACAAAGATATTAGTAAAATTATTTTAAGCAAATATCAGTATGAAATGATCATGACGACAATGTCTAAACTGTGGAGTTTTTTTTTTTAAAAAAAGGACAATTAAAAATCCAGATATGGTGTTGTGTAAATCTGGAAGAGTGTTCAGAATTGCTATGTTTAAATAACTCTTCCGTTTTAGGAGAAGGTGTTTAGATATTGATCAACCCTAGGCTTTGTTAAGTTAAATATGCATGGTAAGCCTTCAGATGTAACCGTTAAAGAGTGGTTCTAGAATTCAGTGTGCATCAGAAACACCTGAGGGGCTTGCTAAAACCCAGATTTCTGGGCCCAACCCCCAGTTTCTGTTCCAGGAGTTCTAAACCTCACTCCTAGAGTCTGCATTTCTAACAAGTTCCCAGGTGTGGCTAATGCGACTGGCCCACGGAGCCTACTTAAGAACTACTGAACCAACAACAGAAAAACAGGGTGCTTAACTTCTAAATGAACAGGAGGGGGAAAAATGGAATAAGAAAACAAACAAAATCATACAGAACAGCTCTGTCCAATAAAAAATGTAATTCACATACGTAATTTTAGTATGCATATCAAAAAGTAAAAAGGAACAGGTGAGATGAGTTTTAAAAATATGTTGTATTGAACCCAATATACCCCACGTTATCATTTCAATATGTGATCAATATAAAAATTATGAATGAGATAGTTTGCATTTTTGGGGGTACAAAGTCTTTAAAATCCAGTGTGTATTTTACACTGTCAGCCCTTCTCAATGTGGACTAGCCACATTATAATTGTTAGTATTTTCTATAACAGGCCAGATAGTACATATTTTAGGTTTTTCAGACCAGACCACCTGTCACAACTGCTCAACTCTGCGACTGCAGCTGCAAAGAAGCCTCAGACAATGTGTAAACGAATGAGCATGCTGTGTTCCAGTTAAACTTTATTTAGAAAAGCAGGTAGAGGGCTGGATTTGGCCCTTGGGCTGCAGTTTGTCAGCCCCGTGCGAGGCTATCAGCTGCCTTTGTAGACCCAGTTTGGGGAAATCTTAATAATTAACCATTCACATTCTGGGGTGCATGCATGTGTTGGCGGCTGGGTGGGAGAATGCCAAGTCCCCATAGTCCTCCCGGTGCTCAGAAGGATCCTCTCGGTGGCACCTCCTGAGATTCTGCCAGGACGCAGCCAGCCCCTCTAACTCTGCAGCCTCCCCTGAGCAGCCTGGCTGTAAACATGAGTTATTCCCACTCTCGGGGCTGAGACAGAGGGGAAATAAACCCGGGATTGATGGAATCCCAAATACAAAATCTGGCACCATAATGCCTGCATTTTGGAAACTGCTTTTAATTAATGGTTTATGACCCCAAAGCCGCCCTGCTCCTCAGCCCTTCGGCAGCCTCGTCTCTGGAGTTCTGGGTGGTGGGGGTGAGGAAGCCAAGTGGTGAAGAGCTCTTTTCTCAGAAACCAAAATGTGTGGTTTGCTCACGTGAACGCAGCACGGCCTCCGGCATTCCTGAGCCTGGACTCCATAAATAATGTAACTGAAAAACCAGCTCCTCCCTGCAGGCCTGAGGGCTGTGAGCTACAGCCTAGGCTACACACATTCACAAAGACACCTGGTGCTCAGGGAAGCGCACACTCACAGGTACTCATGTGGGGGAAGTGCACGCTTATTCTTTGTGCACCCGTCCTGCGCTCCTCTGCACCCCGCGCCCTTCTTCTTGCTGCTCATCCTTTGTGCTGTTCCTGTGGCACTATTTCTCTCCTCAAGTCTTGCTCCTGGAGTCTCCCTTCCCTTCTCTGCCCCTCTCTCCCCACTCGGACTCCTGCTGCCTGTCAATTTTTTTCCTCCAAGTTCCCCTTCATCACCCTCACTTGGGGAGACATAGCCAAGCATGGCAAACCCTGCCCCCCGAGCTGCCCTCCTTGGCACAGAATAGGCACGTTGAGCCCACACCTCTGCACAGCCCCTCCCCGCCCACCTGGGTCTGGCCCAAGTCTAGCTGGACAGTGAATTTCTGCCCAGGTGGGCTTGACAGCAAGTGGGACTAGGTTTCCTCCCTAAACACCTGCGCTGAACTCAAGCCACCTGTCATCCCAGAAATACGGAAGGACTGAGGCAACCACCAGGAAGTCTAGGTGCAGCCACAAAGTACCCATGCCCCAGGGGAGGGCCCTTTACTGCCAGTGCAGCCACCCTGGACCAGCCTGCTATGGCTTCACATCCAGAATTAATAATAGTTGTATTCACTTAGGAGGTAGATATTATTATTATTATATCCATTTTATAGATGGTAAAACTGAGGCTTCAAGAAGTAAAGAAATTTGCCCAAATCAAATTTGTCCAAACACTAATCTTTTTTCTCCTAGGCCCATCTAAACAGACCACATTGGAATTTTAGGTAACCAAATGCAGCCACACATCATCTCTCATCTTGCCGGAAGCTTGTAGCAGAGACAGGACTCACCTATAGGAACATGATAGACGCTCTCAGCTCACCGACCCAGGGAGGACACCCTCTCTGTGTGCCAGCGGCCAACACCTGCAGGATCCAATCAGAAAGCTCCTGTGCATGCAAAGCCTTTCCTTGGGAACCTGGCACCAGCAGGAGGGCACACAAGGCTGGGGCCTGTGCCCCCTAGCCAAGCAGCTCTCTCACCTGGCAGGAGCAGGAGCCCCCAGGCAGGGATGCAGAGGCCACTGCTATTTCTGCATGCCCGGGCACCATGGCAACACACATGCTCAGACTGGTAACTCTGTGCCCATTTGCCATTTCCCTACCCACCTGAGAAGGGAAATGTAATAATGTTGCAGTAACATCTCAACCTTTAACCATCTGGCATAGACAGGCCCCACCATCCCACTGTCACATCCCAGAGCAACTCAGGGAAGGAGACAGGCAATAAGGAGGGGCATCGTGCCAACTTTGCAGGGGTGGAAACTAAGGCATGAAACATCGTCTGGGCCCACCTAGAGTTAGATGGCTCCGCCCAGCACCATGCCGGACAGTGGGGGGCATCTCCCAGGCCAAGTGGCTGTGGGCTCCAAAGGGCCCTTGGTGGGGCAGTTGGGGACCCTCAGGGGAGAAAGGTTTGGGGAGAGCTGGGATGATGGATGAGTGTGTGGTCACCAAGCTGATGCAGTCATTTGCAAAGAGATGTTTCAAGGCGTTTAAATGCGGGGAGGCAAAGGAATTGGAGGAAGGAGCTTTGTAACTTGAAAAACTAAGATTTCTAGGCTGTTTTTTTCAGTTTAAAAAATAATATGGTCAATGCCCAGAACTTGGAAAAGAGAAAAATATGCAGACACTCGCAAATACTCTTGAACATACACTCACGTTTACCCATCCTCCCCTTTCCAGAGACAAAGATTTTTAACTTGTTTCCATCTAGAATTATACATATACACACACAGCTATAATTATACATTATATACACTATCATATGCATATAATTTTAATAATACAGTTGGGATTTCATTGTACCTACTGTCTTCTGCTTTTTTTTCACTTAACAGTAGATAGTGAACATTTTTCCTTATCAAAAACACTTTCCAGTGACAGATTTCTTATTAATATTATGTATTATAAAATCTGAATGGAGCACCATTCATTCAGATTAACCATCTCTACTGCTTCCTATTTTTAAAATGTTTCTGGTTTATATTATAAATTTACATGTGTTTATGTTGGAACTTTGATGATTCACAAAGGTATACGAAAATAACCATTTTTCCCAGCAGCTAAATTCAGTAACTACATATAAACATTTGTGTGTACTTCATACACATTGTTTTAACTATGTACCCCATTGGGTGGATATATATTTTTTGCATTATTATGATGATTTGTAATATACAATATTGGTAGAATATTGTCATTTCTCATGGTGTTGAGTTTGTCTGTTTAGGTTTTTTTAAACCTTGCTTTAGAGATTCTTTCTCCTCGCAGTCAAGTCTGCACAACCTGAACTTGGCACTATCTGGGGTGGGGTGGTGTTGAAGACTACAGTTGGAAAATGGTGGGTAGACTTTTTTGTCTGTGATGGCCACTCAGGAAATGGGTTTCAGCGTGTTTATGAAGAGAGCTAAGGTTCCATTTATCCTAGGAAAATAAATCACCCATTTGCCCAAAGATGACTCCTGCTGAGTTGTTTACAATAGTGAAAAATGGGAACAGCCCATGCCCATCAACAGGGGGCGGTGAGATAAATTACGGAGCATCCTTTGATGAGTCCTGGCAGTCAAAAGACATTACAGATCTCCACTGAGATGGAAGGATGTCTTCTGTAGTGCAAGCGAGGACAGCGTGGTATAAAACGGAGCGCGTTGTGTAAGCACGTGGGTCTGTGTGTGTTTGTAAGGGTGGGTGTTTGTGTATTCCAAAGACTGTTTCACTAAACACTAACAGCAGCTGTCTCTGGGTGGCGTGAGATGTGGGATGATTTTCACTTTCTGTTTTATTTTTATCCTTTTCTGGATTAAATTTTTGAAATTCTTTTCTTTCGTGGGGGGCAAAGATTACATTTATAATGGGGGAGGGGGGCAGCAATACAAAACAGAAGCCATTGGGATTTTGAAAAGAAATGCATGGCAGGGAAGACATCTCTGCCCTCCTCCTGCACCCTGGGACAGCAGACTCGGGGTGCAGCCTGCCCCGTGCCTGCCCCCTGCAGCCCCCCACCACCCAGCATGGCCGCTTTTGTGTGTTGCAGATTCAGACAGCCAGTGCAGCCCCACGAGGCAGAGCCTGAGCCTGTCGGAGGGCGAGGAGCAGGTGGACCGGCTGCAGCAGGTGGAGCTGGTCAGGACCACCCCCATGTCCCACTGGAAGGCTGGCACCGTCCAGGCCTGGCTGGAGGTAGTCATGGCCATGCCCATGTACGTCAAGGCCTGTGCAGAAAATGTGAAGAGTGGGAAGGTAAGGTACCTCCGGGGCCCCATGGGAATGCCCCCTCGCCTTCCCAGGAGCTTTACCAACCCAAAGCTGGCCCACTCCACTCCTCCCCATCCCATCCCCCGGATTAAGAGGAGATGTAACCTAGGAGCCAGGGTTCCCAGTAAGTCTTGGCACATAGCACTTCTGAGCCTCAGCTTTCTCATCTTTAAAATGGGAATAACCTGCCCTGGCAGGGAGGCAGGACTGGGCGGTGATCACACCCACCTCCTGGAGCAGCGGCCTCTAGGTGGGCTGGGAGATGCTCAAGGGTTCTGCCCACACAGAGGATGGGCAGGGAGCGGGAGGCAGCCCGTGCTCAGCCCAGCCAGCGGCGGGTCCTGGGAGGCTGTGCGTGCCCACCCCCCAGCCTCCCTTCCGGGCACTCAGTCTCCACCTTCCGGGGGCAGGTGCTACTGAGTTTGAGTGACGAGGACCTGGAGCTGGGCCTGGGCGTGTGCAGCTCCCTGCACCGGCGCAAGCTCCGGCTGGCCATCGAGGACTACCGCGACGCCGAGGCCGGCAGGAGGTGAGCCAGCCCTCTGGGCACCCCGCCTGGGCCGGGCCCCTGGGAGAGGAGAACAGGCGAAGGCCTCCGGATCACACAGGTTGGGTGAATGGGCACTGTAGGCTGGGCCAGGTCGGGGGCACATCCATTGTGACTTAAGTGGCTTGGGACACCCCAGTCCTGCTTGGGGACAGCCCTTTCCATAGAAAGATGCAGATACAGGAAATAAATGAAGCCCCAGATACTGTATAATCACTCCAGTGCAGGAGTCAGAGGGTCTTCACGCATCCCCAGAATTCCTCTGTCTCCAAGGGCCAGCCCAGGCAGATTTGGGAACTTGGCCAAAATGTGTGTTCTACCTATTTCCACCTCAAACCCCAACTCTTACCATTCCAGGGTGAGGAAAGACAGCATGAAGCAGAGAGCAACAGAATCAGTCAGAGAAGGAGAAGTGGGCACGGGCTTATCACAATCTTTCCACAAAGGATGGGGCCAGGTGCGGGGAGCTTCTTGTAGTAAACACACCTGGGACAGGCTGGCGGTCCCTCCCAGCAGGTGTGTCCCAGCGAGGCCACCTTGGACCCGGGCTCCTATGATCCCCACATGTGCCCCCACCTGTCCACCTCCGGCCTGCCTCTCTCCTGACCTCCTGTGGGCAAGACTTGTTGGGGAGGTTGGGGGGAGGGGGTCGTTTACCCAGCAGCTCAGGGAGAAGGGAAGCCCCCCACCCAAGTCCTCGGAGTGGGGAGAGGGAAGAAGGAACTAGCTTGGTAAATCTGACACTTTCTGTTTTGCGTAATTATCTCCTTCACTGGTTTCCCCATCCTTTGGGAGCAGTTAATTAATCAAAGCTGGTGGTGTGCGCTATTATTTGCAGAAGCAGCTTTGTGGATTAAAAGAAGAGGGGGCTGGGGGGTGGGAATCAGAGTGGTTTGGAAGCAGGGAACCCAAATCCCCGTGTGTCCTGGAGAGGGGCCCTTAGCGTGACTCCGAGGTGGCGGGGAAGAGCGCTGAGATGGGAAACGCAGGCAGCAACTCTAGGCAAGCAAAAGCAGGTGTCCTAGAAGGCAGGGCTGGGGATAAGAGATGGCCCGGTGGGATGGTGGGGGAGCTTGCCCTTCCCCAGTCCCCGCCCCTCCTGAGGGTCCCACAAGCACCTTGCCCTCACCACCCTGTCCTCCTAACCAGCGCCTCCCCTGAATCCCCAACGGCGCTCACCATTCTCCTTCACCCAAACCGGGAGCCCCTCCCGCCCCTGGTCCCACACCCGGCTGGTCAGTAAATGCTGCCTGTGTTCATTGAACGGGGTGGGGTTGCCTGCTTCCCCTCTCAGAAATGTGATGTCACTGCCCAAGTTCACCCGAAACGTGGCTGACCCTGAGAACTTCCAGGAACCAAGAGTCCACAGCTGGAAAAGATGGATTCAAATCTGCAGCCAGGCAAACGGATTTTGAAAAATTCTGAGCGCTCAAGCAGGACCGTTTCCAAGGATCATGGGGTGCCAGCATTAGGCCCCCAGGAAGGTCCTGGAGAAGTGAGGCACCTTGATTTGATGTTCCATTTCCTGTGGAAATCTGGCCTGGCTCTAATTTGCCACATGACCTTGACCTGTCTGGGACTCGGTTTCTCCACCTGTGAAGGGGGTTGAATTAGGACAGTCGTTCTTTAACTTTCGGAGGTCATGTCCCCTGTGAGAATCAAATAAAAACTTTTGACACCTTTCCCAGAAGAAATATACAAAGCTTCACAACTTTGTACTCTGGGACCCTCTGACCCATCCGTGGAACTTTTAGGCATCTGTGGACTCTAGGGTAAGAACCCCAGGAGGTCATCTTCGAGAAGGCATCCTGTGTGACTTTGGGGATGACATTGCCCTCTCTGGGCCTGGTTCTCTCTAAAGAGAGAGAATCTTCTCTCTCAAATACTAATAGCAAAATCCACTAGCTCCTGCTAACTCGTCACAAATAACTTTATGGCCATGATTTTATGTAACCATCACAACGTCAATGCAGGATAGACATTCTTCACCCCATCTTAAAGATAGAGAAAGCAAGGCCCAGAGAAACAATGGACACAGTCACCCTACAAAACATCTGACTTGGAAGTCAGTTTCCTTTCTTCTAGATCATGTCACCTTTGTGTTGAAAACATCCATGATGGCTCCTGCCGCTATTGTCTGTGGAACCCTGGGGCATCGCAGACCCTGTGCTAAGGGTTTTGCATTCTCTTATCTCTTGTAGTCCCCCAACTCCATGAGGCAAGCGAGATTAGCCCCGTTTGACAGGAAGAAGCTGGGGTACAGAGGAGCAAGGCCTTGGAGCTGAGGGTGATGGAGCCAGAATGGCCTTTGGTTCTTTGTTGAATAATTACCTGGATACCCAAATTCTGTTCCCAAATTCAGATTTGGGGGGTCTAATCAGCCCCCATCTGGTGAGGGGGGCAGTGTCAAATATTATAAAATGTCAGAATTACTTTAAAGTCACGCCGTTTTATTCAGCTTGGGCACTCGCAATGGCTCGAACCAACAGCTGGGGAAATATTGCCAAGCTGACGCCCCATGGGGACAACTTTAGTGAAAAGAGAACCGTTGTGAAGAGCAGGGGCGCATTAATTGCTGGCATGAAGCTGGGTAGTGCTGGTTATGAATGGGCCTCTCTCAAGTAGGTTCAGCGAGGTGCCCCCTCCCACCACCGCACCCCACATCTTGTTGCACCACTGATTTGCTGAGCTAGCCCTTCCTGCAGACAGGAGAGGAGGTCTCCTGGTCTCCATCGGTGACAACCCAGGCCCACTGGCATCTGACTCAGAGGGCCGTGAGTGCCAACTCCTGCCTGGCGAGAGAGTAATAACAAAGGCAGCCTGGCCTGGGAAGGGTGGCCCTGAGGTGACAAGGCTAGAGCTGGCCCCAGAAGGGCTGGGTTGAGTGTCTGTCTGGGACCTTCGCGTCCTAGAAGAGAGCTTCTCCTGGGCCAGAAGGTTCCAGCTCAGGAGCTCCATCCTGGGCACCCTGCTGGTGCACTGGCACCCATGCCCCACTCACCCAGCCTTGCTGTCTTCCAAGCATTGGCTATAAAACAGACACTGGTGAGCATTAATTCTGAGCCAAGTGGAGACCCGGGGTGTTTGTAGAGATGCCCCACCGATCCTGCCCTCCAGGAGCTGAAGGTCTAGTGGGCAGCTGGCCAGAGGAGCAGCAGTTATCCTGGGAGGCCAGTGCAGACCTAGGGACTCTAAGGAAACTGTGGGCACAGAGAGGGGCTCTGACCCAGCATGAGGTGGAGACAGGAGGCCTCGGCCCTTGCGGGTAGCGCCAGCGGTTCTGGGTGGCCCAGGCGCAGGAGGAGGGGGAGCAAAGCCGGGGCCCCTCCCTTTCCTCCCTTGGTAATCGTTCCAATGCAGCATCTGCTGCGCCCGGGGCACTAGGCTGACTCTTCAGCAGGGGCCGGGGGCGAGGACTGAGCCAGCGGCAGGGCTGGAAGGAGATGGGGACAGGCAGAGGCCTAGAGCCCAGTGCATCCTGAGAGTGCCTGGGAGCCCGAACCCCATGTGGGAGGCGAGGCCCCACCTTGCCAGGTGCTCCGAGGACTTCTGATCTTATTCCTGCAAAGGGAAGCTGCCAGAAGTTTCTTGTTTTGTTCTGTTTAATCCTACTCTTTGTTCCTTTTTCCCCTCTTTCACTGACTTTTTATTAATTGAATGTCCGTGGCTTATGAGATATACTCCGCTGTTTTATTTCTAATTGTTGCTCTTCAGTTACAATACATATACTTAGCTTACCACTGTCTGTCTTCAAATAATACACAACTTTGTTTATAGCAAAGATGCTTATTTTCCCTGCCTTTGTGCAATTGTTTTCATATATTTTTATTTCTATATAGTATATGCCCTGTAATACGTTGTTATTATTTTTCTTTTAAACTGTCCATTGTCTTTTAAGGAAATGAGCAAATGAGGAAAATATTTACCATTTCCAATCATCTTTACTCTTAAGATTTTTTTTTTTTTTGTATTTTCCTGCTAATTCATGACGGGCATCTTTTCATGTGCTTCTTGGCTACCTCTCCTTGGAGAGACGTCGGTTCAGTCCTCTGCCCGGTTCTGAATCGCGTCAGTTGTTTGCTTGTTGCTCAGTTCTAGGAGTTCCCATCTTTATCCTTTTCTGTAATTCACATTTCCATAGGGTTATTATTTTCTTCCCTCCTGAAGAAATTCCTTTAACAGTTCTTGTAGTTGATTCCTCTGATGATGAATTCTCTCAATTTTGCTTGTTCAAAGAAGTCTTTGTTTCCTCCTTCATTTTTTAAGACTCGTTTTTTAGAGCAGTTTTCGTTTCACAGCAAAATTGGGAGGAAGGTACAGAGATGTCCCGTATACCTTCTGCCCCACCCGCCGACATGCACGGCCTCCGCCGCTACCAACATCCCCCGTCAGATGGTGCATTTGTCACAGCTGATGAGCCCACGCTGACACATTCATTAGCACCCAGAGTCCATACTTTACATTCGGCTTCACTCTAGGAGCTGTGCGTTCTGTGAGTCTGGACAAACATATAATGATGTGCACTGATCTTTACAGTATCCGACTGAATAATTTCGCTGCCCAAACACCCTCCATGCTCTACCTAGTTCATCCTTCCCTCCCCTTAACCCTTGGCAACCCCTCACCTTCTTACTGTCTCCACAGTTTCGCCTTTTCCAGAATGTCACCCAGTTGGAATCCTGCAGTATGAGGCCTTTTCAGACTGGCTTCTTCACTTAGCAATATGCGTTTGGGTTTCCTCCCTGGGAGGATTTTAAGCAGAGCAGTGACCTGATCTGATTGATGTTTTTATAAGACCATCTGGCAGCCCTGCGGAAGCAGATTAGAAGTGGAGGGGGGGTGCAGAGGGCACTGCAGAAATCTATGCCTCAAGTGGCCGCAACTTGAACCCAGTAAAGGAGAGAAGGGGACAGACAGGCTGACCAGAGTGATTGATAGATGTGGTGGGGGAGGGGAGAGGCAGGGCAAATGAGGATGGAGCAGGATGATGGTGGGGGTGGGGAAGAGCTGGGGGTGGGGGGCATTTCATTTGGAGCCCGTGGAATATGAGATGCCTGGGACAGCCAGGAGAAGGTGTCGAGGGGGCATTAGTAAGGAGCTGGATCTCAGAAGAGATGCGAATCTGGGTGTCCTCATTGACAGATGTAATCTAGAGCCTGGAAATGGTGTCACCCGGGGACCAGAGTGTAGGGTGAAGAAGGAAAGGGGCTTCCGGGAAGATGTGCCAGCTGTGTGGCAGTATCCACCCAAGCACAGGGCTCCGTAGCTACCCTGTACGCACTCGTGGGATGAAGGCAGGAAGGGCAGTGCGGAGCCGTACAGGACCGCTGGGAGCTGGCCCTGGCTGCCGTCCTGGGGACGCACTGTGAGGCACTCACAGGCAGGGGGACCTGTTGGAGGGCGAAGTCCAGGGGAGGGACAGCGGTGCCCGGAGTGAACAGTGGAGAGTAGAAAGGAGGTCCTTAGATGGGTGCACAGGGAGGAGCCTGGCAAGTGGGTGGGGGGTGTTCCATCTACCTCGGGGGAAGGGAAAGATACTGGCCTCACCCCAAGCCCTGGAGGAGGGTGTGTGGCTCTCTAAGCCCGCATCTCCCTTTCACATCCTGATCCCTTCGTGGTGCCCGGAGGCTCCCACTTAGACGAGGCTGCCCCCCCCCGTGTGGCGGTGCCTCCAATGATTTCTCCCAGTCCCTCCGCAGGTGGGTCCTCATTCCTTCTGCGAGGCCGCCACCATGCGGCGATCAGGGCAATGACTGCTGCGGGGACCTCTCTCGCCGGGAGCACCCACCCTTTCACCCATTTGAGAAGTGTTCATTGTGCACCTACTATGTGTGTGGCACCAGCGTAGTTCTGTGTGGGATACTGAGGAATCTGAGACGTGGCAGTGAGGAGAGGACCTGGAATAGGCACAACATGGGTTTTGATTCTGGCTCCAAGATGTGCCAGTGTGACTGTAGTGAGTCTGGGCTGCCTGGTTTGCAGAGAGGCAGGCTTTGTGGGCTCAGGGATTCCCCCGCAGGACCATGCCTGTGGGGACCAGGGGCGGGCTGGAGGGTGCCGGGGGCGCACCGTTTCCTGCTCTATGTCCCCGCTGCTCTGTCACTGTCCCTTTGCATTCATACTCGGTGTATCTGAATGGTCTCATCTCTTGTCCTGTTCCCTCTGTCTCTCTGTTGATCTCTTTTCTATTCTTTGGGGCTCGCTGTCTCCTCCTGGGTCTCTCTCTGTCTCTGTCTCTGTGCCTCTGCCTCTTTCTCCCCTGTACCCACCTCTCTCCCCATCCCTGCTCTGTCTGTCTGTCTCTCCCCACTCCACCCCTTCCCCATCCATCTCTGTGCCTTTCCTGGTCCCCCACCCCATCCTGTTGTCTTCTTCTCTCTTCATCTCTTCCCACCTCTGCCCCACTTATTCCTGCCCCTCTGCTTTTGCCTCCTTTCCCCGCCCATCCCTCTCTCTGGCCACGTCTCCCCTCACAGCCTGTCCAAAGCCGCTGACCTGGACCATCACTGGGTGGCCAAGGCCTGGCTGAATGACATCGGCCTGTCCCAGTACTCCCAGGCCTTCCAAAACCACCTGGTCGATGGGCGAATGCTGAACTCCCTGATGAAGCGGGACCTGGAGAAGCACCTGAATGTGTCCAAGAAGTTCCACCAGGTCAGCATCCTGCTGGGGATCGAGCTCCTGTACCAAGTGAACTTCAGCAGGGAGGTGAGGACCAGGTGGCCGGGGGTGGTCGCTTCCACAGCCCTCCTTTCCCCTCTGGCATTCACTGTCTGTCCGTCCAACCAGCATGCATCCATCCATCCGTCCATGTGTCTATGCACAATCCATCTCTTCCTCTCTCCCTCCCTCCCTCCTTCCAACAACTGCTTACTGGGCGTGGACCAAGCCCTGTGCTCAATTCAGGGGAAATGTGGAACCCTCATCCTCCAAGAACTCACTGCTTATCAGGGAGAACCACAGAGAAGGTGGTGTCCACATTACCTTGGGAAGCTGTCCCAATGAGAGGTGCCCAGGATTCCCTTGGGGGAAACTTCCAGAGGGAACAGGGAGGGCTTCCCAGGGATATTGACAGCTAAACTGAGATTTGAAGGAGGAATTCTAGGGATCAATCAGTTGAAGGTATGAGGAGAAAAGCAACCCAGCAGAGGGAACAGCATAGGCAAAGGCCCAGAGGACAGATCCATGACAGTGGAAGAACTGAGAATCCTGTGTGGTTCCGGTGTTGGGTTTGGGGTGAGAAGCGTGAACAGGGATGCCACGAGGGAACCAGGGGACAGTAGGGGCATGTTGGTGTTTGGATCTGAGTGCCCCCTTGATTCTGAACTCTGCCACACCAGAGAGCACAGAGTATCTGCTTCAGCTCCCCTAGGACTCACTGGTGTATCCCCCAGTATTCCTCTGATGGAGGGGCCCTAAGTTGCTGGTCCTGCAGGGCTGGGTCCAATTGCTTACTTTCCTTGGAGTCAGAGCACAAGCAATTCAGGGTCAGGAGGAGAGGGACAGAAGACAAGGTCATTTCAACCCTTCATGACCTTCTCAAACACCTGCTGCAGGGCCTGAGCACAGGAAGGGATGGGGACACAGGCCCTGGCCCTGGGGAGCTCCACTCTGATGAAGAGGCACGAGCCCAGGAAGGTCATGTCAGTGAATTGTGGAAACAGACGTGGCAGGCTGGGAACTGGTCAGGGCATGCTGGGGGAACCCGTGGGCTGGGGCCTTGGCAAAGGGGCTGTGCCCCCACAGGCCCAGGAGCTCCTTTGTCTGGGAGGCAGTCCCCCAAGGAGGCTTGTGACAGGGGAGCAGGCTGACCCCTCTGCAGACCGCCATGGGTAAGGTTTCGTACCAGGCGATACTCGCTGCCCCTGGAGGCTGGGTGTAGTGGACCCTGGGGAGACTTGCCCAGGAAGATGAGGGCCCTCATGGAGGGGCCGCATTGTCGGGTGTCCCTCGGCAAACATGCACTGAGCAGCCCCTCTGTGTCGGGTGGATGGGAGGCTGGGATATATACACCAGGCAGCTGCTTGGTGTCTGCCAGGCCCTCCACCCTGGGAGCAGGCTTCTCCCCACTCCCCAGAAGGAAAGACCAAGCAATGGAGGGCCCGGCCGGAACTCCTTCCACCTGTTGGCTGGTGTCCGGGCCACCACCATGGACTCTCACTCCCGGGTGCTCCCTTGTCCCCACTGACCCACTGTCTCTCTCCCCACAAGGCCCTCCAGGAGCGCAGGGCGCGTTGCGAGACACAGAACACAGACCCTGTGGTCTGGACCAACCAGCGGGTGCTCAAGTGGGTGCGAGAGATTGACCTGAAGGTGAGGGGCCGTGGCAGGGCGAGTGGGTGCAGTCTGTGACCTCAGGCGTATGCCAAGCAGTGGGCACCTGTGTGTGAAGCGGTATCTGTTTTTGAGTGACCAGGGGTATCATTGCCCAAGTTGGCAAGAATAACCTGCCTCCTGTGAGAGGAGGGAGATACTACCTGCCCCCACCCTGCAGTGCATCCCCTTCATGATGCTTTTCTCATGGGGGTGGGGGTGCTGGGCCACCCTCACCCTCTTAAGCTAATGTGGGGTGGAATCCAGGTCCTCTTCTCACTCAAGTATCTGTGGGCTGCTTGCTAAGGACTGGGGATACATCAGCAACAAAATCATCCTGGCTGCTGCCTTCTTGGCCCTATAAGTTTTGGGGTGGGGTGCCCGTTGGTACTAAACTAACTGGTCCCCACGGGTCCAAGTCCTTGCTATTGCCCCCTCAGGCCAGGAGGGAGGTCCCCTCTGGCTAACCAGCCTCCTACCTGCCCTCAGGAGTACGCAGACAACCTGACCAATAGTGGCATCCATGGAGCTGTCCTAGTGCTGGAACCCACGTTCAATGCCGAGGCCATGGCCACCGCCCTGGGCATCCCCAGTGGGAAGCACATCCTCCGGAGACACCTGGCAGAGGAGATGAGCGCCATCTTCCACCCGGCCACGTGAGTGTGGGCTGCTGGCTACAGCTCAGGGGCTTTGGAAGCAGACGGTCCTGACTTCCCACCCTGGCCCTGGCACTTACTGTGTATCCCATTTCTTCCCTGCAACATAGTGGTCTCCTTTACAGAGCAGGAAACTGAGGCTCTGGGAAGCAAAGAGCTTTAGCCTAAAGGTCATGGTCTAGAAAGAGGCAGCAGAGGGGTCACGTCTTGAATAAAGCACGTGGTGAAATCCCCAAATCCCCTGGGCACTTAGAGAAGGGACAGTGAGCAGCACATGTGTAAGGAAAGGCCGTGTGAGTGTGGAGTGTGAACTGGGGAGGATTTCACTAGCCTGAGAGAAT
This sequence comes from Manis pentadactyla, assembly GCF_030020395.1. NCBI lineage: Eukaryota > Metazoa > Chordata > Mammalia > Pholidota > Manidae > Manis > Manis pentadactyla. Next base: position 10,877,234 of record NC_080022.1, read on the forward strand.
GAGGTGGCCATTGTAGGCAGGGATAACTGTGGGAACAAATTTTGGAGGCAGGGATGAGCATGTTAATGGTGTTTGTGGTTCAGGTAAGCAGACCGTGTCAGCCCACTCACCCCAGCCTCCTCATCTGAAACATGACCAGAGAATAAATACCTGGCTGGATAAACTAGACCCTCTCTCAGTGGATTCTGTCTTTAAAATAAGTGCAGTTAGGGTTAGATGAGCATTTATTGAGCACTTACGTGGACACTAATTTCATCCTCATGACGATGTCAAGAAATCAGTATCACTATCCCTACTTTATAGATGCGGAAACTTGTGCAAAGGGGCCGAGGTCGTGTCCAATGTCACACGCTAGTAAGTAGCAGAGCCCAGATTCATCCTTTATTCTATTAATATGGCGTATTACATTGATTGACATATGTTTGATTGACATATGATTGACATACATATGTTGAACCAACCTTGCATTCCAAGGGTAAATCCCACTTGGGCATGCTGTATAATACGTTTTATATGTCGCTGGATTAGATTAACTCGTATTTTGTTAAGGAGTTTTCATCTATATTTATGAGGGATATTGGCCTGTAGTTATCTTTTTTTGTGATATTTTTGTCTGGTTTTGGTATCAGAGTAATATACTGTCCTCACAGAATTAGTTGGGAAGTATTCTCTTCACTTATGTTTTTGGAAGAGTTTGTGAAAGACTGGTGTTCATTATTCTTCAAACATTTGGTAGAATTTGCCAGTGAGGCCAACTGGCACTGGAATTTTCTTTGTGGGAAGTTTTTTTTATTGCTAATTCAATCTCTTTACTCATAGGTCTATCCAGATTTTCAATTTTTTTCTTGAGTTGGTTTCAATAATTTATGTCTCTTAAGGAATTTGTCTTTTCTCATCTGTGTTAGCTAATTTGTTGGCATACAATTGATCATGTATTCATTTCCTTATAATCCCTCTTACTTCTGTAAAATTGGTAGTCATGTCCCTCTGTCATTCCTGGTTTTAGTAATTTGGGTCTTCACTCTTTAATTCTTGGTCTGTCTAGCTAAGGATTTGTCATTTTGTTGACAGAGCTCAGATTTGAATCCGAAGCTCTCTGAGTCAGTCCTGAGTGATGAACCCCCAAATGGCAAGGCCTCAGAAAGCAGCTGGGCCACACCCCCTGTTACGCAGGGGCAAAACAGGCCTGAGAGAAAATTATGCATCTGTAACAGAGTCCAGGCGTCCTAGACTTCCCTTCCCCCTTGGCCAGAGGATACCTAAGCCATTCTCAAACACACACACCCCTATAGCACAGTCATTGGTGCCCTTGTAAAATGCAGATTCCCCGGCACCTTCTGTTATACAGGACCAGCATTTGCTGGCAGAGCCCAAGAATCTACATTTTTAGCATTTTGAGATGATTCTTATGGAGACCAAGTTTTGACAAAAACCCTTTTACATGAGCCATGAATCAACAAGCTCAAGAGAAAGGCTTTTCTCAGGATTGTCCACCTCGCCTTCTGGAGCCACAAGACCTGTTACAGGTTTAAGAGACCTTCCGAGCCCTGAAGGAGCAGCACAAACATTAGGGGGCATTCGTGCGTCTGATTAAGCCCTTGATGACCCATGAGGGGACAGGTGTGTGTTAAGGCCTGTCCATGATCAGTGGTGAGCACTGGGGAAGGTTCTGGTGGTGCACAAATAGGGTGGGTTCTTATGTTGTTGGGAGAGGTCAGGGACTGCTTCAAGAATGAGAGGAAAGCAATCCTCCTGATAGCAGAATAAAGAACAGGGAAATGGGCTCGGTCCTCCTCATCTTACAGATGGGGAATTGGAGGCCGGTCAGCCAGGGAACTGAGCGGCAGTTCCAGCCCTGGGTCCCAAGCCTGCCTCCCTGTTTAAGCAAAACACCAGGGGAGATGGAGGTCCCCAGGCAGGGGAGAGAGGCTTGGGAAGGTCTGATGGGTTTATATTGGCCAAGATCTGTGAGCTTCACCCTGGGACCTCTCTGCAGTGGCTAGAATATGGAGTCAAATCCTGGCTCCATGGCTTTTTAGCTTGTTGAACATGATCAAGTGATGTCACCTCTGAACCTCAGTTTTCTCATCTGAGATATGGGAATAGGACTTATCCCTATGTCACAGCTTTGTCACAAAGATCTGGTGAGGCAAGCTGTATGCAGAATGCGTCATACATAGAAGCCCTCCAATACCTGATAGTTCATGCCTCCTGGCTTCATGGGAAGACAAGTATTTCAGAAGAGCCAACAGTTTCCTCTTGAATGGGTCACACGGCGTTCCCTTGCTGTCAGTTCGCTCCAGCTTTCTCATTAGCTTTCCGTGCAGAAAAGCAATTCCACTGTGAACTCAAGGAGACTTGACTCTGAAACAGAACAAGAAGCCTCTTGTGCCTCCCACCTCCTTGGCTGGCAGGCTTCCCAAGCCTGCATCTGACAGATCCAAGCAACAGACAAGGAGGAATATTCTCGGACTGCTTGGCAGGTCAAACAAAGGGTGGAGGGAAGGGACACATTGAGATTTCCAGGCACCCATGAGGTGATGTTTTGTAATATTCTGCATATTTTATAGTATTCTAACATAATAATTCCAACCTCAAACAGGTATTGGAATGTGAGCCCAGAGATGGGGCACAGGGGTGATTATTGCCCAGAGTGGTGGTCCTGTGTAATGAGGGGTCACAGCAGTGGCTTTGGGGGCTGAATTCTGGCTCCCCTGCCATCATCTGTGTGATTTTACGCAAGCAATTCACTTGCTCTCTCCTGGTCTCAGTTCCCTCTGCTTGAAATGGGGATAAAGAGCCTCGTGTGACACCAGTCACACAGTGGCAGCCATTTAATGCCCTCTCCAACCCCACCTCATTGGTCTCCACCAAATCCTGGCCTCATTAACCCTTGTTTGCCTGGGTGTGACTTAGTCCTAGGCCGGCAATGGGCAAAGGCTGATTTCCACCCCAAGACCTTCCTGCTGCTCCCCAGTGCCTTTCCAGTGCCCAGCGTGCCCTCTGTGTTGACTCAGGGACCCACTGAGATGCCCTAATTCTCCAGAATCTTTTCTCATCAAACTTATCTTTCCAGTGTTCCATTCCCTCCAGATCTGACAAAGTGGCTAGATATATTTAAGAAGCCATCTCGAGCCTTGAAAAACCTTCATCTTGCACTTGGCTTAGTCCCTGCAGAATTTATGACTTCATAGTTTTAATCCAAAGGAGTAACTGAGGGTGGGGCTTCAGCCCCTGTGGAAAAAACAAGAAGGGGCGATGTTCTGGCATAGCGGTGGCAGGGGCTGTCCGCATGCTCTGTCTGTACCACAGAGGCAGCCACTTTCCGTTCAGGGAATAGCTTGTTAAGACCAGAGCTGCTTACCAGGCCCCAATGCACAGATGAGGAAACTCGGGCCCAGCAAGGTAATCAGCCGGCACAAGGGCACAGTTACAAGATGGCTGAGCAGGGACTCCAACGAGATCCGCACCCCTTACAGCTGGTGTTGGTCACAGGAGAATATAATCATAACAAGTTTTCATGATATGCCACTTCTGGGTGCTTTATATGTATCATTTCATTTAATGCTTGCAATGACCTTTATGAGAGAAGTGCTTTTATTAAGCACACAACTGCTAAGGGGTCAAGCCAAGCCGCTGATGTGAAGCCCCTGGTCCTGCACTACTGCCCAGGGTGGGAAAACACAGTGTAGGTCTTGATCCTAGAGGCCCAAGCTCTAGTTCCATCCCTGTGTCTTGTGTTACCTTTGATGAGTCTCTGGACTTCCGTCTCTTCTTCAGTGAAAATAAGACAGTGGGCTCTGGGGGTCCCCCAGGCTCATTCCCCTGCTAGTGTTCTGTGAGTCAGGGGGATTTAATGCCCTTCCTGCAAAACAGCAAACAGCTGGCTGCGTGAATGTGAATTTTTGTGGCTTCTGCAATTAGAACTGCTTCTCCTCCAGACCCAGGAAATCTCATCTCTGGGTGGAGGAGAGAGAGGAGAGTGGTCATTAACAGAGACCTTATTTCCTGACCCACCACAGAACTCTTTCACGTGGACGCCCCCAACCCCCACGGATCTGAGGACATAGCTTGATTCTCTACCCAGTCAGCCAGTGTTGTCTCCTGCCTGCCATCTCTCCCCTTCCTTGACATTTCCCAACAAAATTTGCCCCAGAAAAAGCAGAAGCAGCTTAAAAGATGTTAGGAGGTTTATTTCTCTTAATGAGTCCACCTCCAGGATGGCCTGAGCTGAGGCTCACAGTTCCCGCAAACCAGTCTGGCTGCCTGTCAGCCATGGCCATTTCCTTTGTAGTATGTTTTCAATGTTAAAATGGATTATTATTATTATAGCCATTTATTTGGATGTCAGCAAAGCACCAAAGCACTTTTCAGCTAACCCAGGCAAGAACTTCATGAGGTTGGCTCTGTTATGATCCCCATTTTGCAGCAATAGAAACTAAGCTTTTAAGAAATGAAGTGACTTGCTCAAGGTCATACCAACAGTGAGCAGTAGAGCCGGGGCCCCTATGAAAACCCCTAGAAAGATTCTGGACATAAGTTTTTGGTTCTGTAAGGGTGCCTAGGAGGTCTAGGAGGCTCTCTGCTGTAGCCACAGCCACCCTGTAGACAAAGAAAAGAAGACTAGAGCCCAAGGGAGACAGTGATTTGCCCAAAATCTAAAAGAGAAAGAGGACAGGTTGAATGACCAAGTTCAGAACTGGGTCTGGACCAGAATTTTTGCAGCACTGATGTTCCAGCCTGGGAGTTGGCAAACCTTTTCTATAAAAGGTCAGTGATATCAAATATGTTAGTGCTTGGGAACCATATGGTCTGTGTCAAAAGTATATGACTCGGTCATTAATAGCAAGAAAGCAGCCTTAGAAAACTCGTAGACAAATGGGCGTGGCTGGGTTCCAATAAAACTTTTATTTACAAAATCAGTCAACTGGCTGGATTCAGCTCCCAAGCTGTAGTTTTCCAAATCCTATTCGAATGGAAGCCTTTGAAGTTTTACACAACGAAGAAAGTAAGCGGCCGGTACAAGCAGTAAGTCAGTGGGGAGACACAAATTTCAAGCGCCACGCGAGGGAAATTTTCCTGATGCTCACATCTAATTAGCTAAAATTTTGGGATTCTCCCATCAAGTCTTTGTTTTCCTGGTAAGGTTTGCAGTACACCAGAGAGTTAAGAGCAAGACTTTGGAGTCTCAGAAACTTGGGTTCCGATCTTAGCCCTGCTGCTTCCAGCTGTGTAATCCTCGGCAACTTGCTTAATCTCCCTGGGTCCCCTTTTCCTCATGCAAAATGCAGGGACGGCAGCCTTGACCTCTAGGCATGTTGTAAGAATTGAATTTATAAAGTGCTTAGCACAACAGGAACCCATAGGAGGTGTTCAGTAGATTGTAGCAGATACGGTCGCGTCACCAGTGTGAGTGTGCGTGTCTCTGGGTGGTAGCAATTGGCTGCTCCCCCTGCCCCCTGCTGATGTGAACTGCTGTCTCCCCCCCAGCTCCACAGGCATCCGGGAGGCTGAGCGTTTTGGAACCCCCCCAGGGAGGGCCTCCAGCATCACCCGGGCCGGGAAGGAGGAGAACAGTGCTGGTACCAAGTACAAGACTGGCCGGGTAAGTCTCACGGAGCTCACCTGTGAGTCCTGCAGCCTGGGAAAGGTGTTCTCAGCATCTGGGTTTCTGTTGCCCTCTCCAGCTCCTGTCTTAGCCTATGGAGGGAAACCGATGGGCCAGGTCCCAGCTGCAGCCGGGAGAGAGGCCTAGATTGCTGCACAAAGCCCCCACGAAGCTTAGAGTAGTACCTCGAAATGTAGGTCTCACCGGCCTGCATCACCTGGGTGTTTGCATAATGCAGATTCAGGGACCCACCTGGGCCTCCTGAAGCAAAGGGCCTCTGGGGTGAGAGGGAACCTAGCATGTGGCCAATCTGCCCAGAAAGCTCCAGTGCATCCCAAATTCTGAGAACCACTGACATGGATTTTGAACTCCAGGGACCTGACCAACAGCAGCACTGCTTTCAGTGCCTGAAAACACATGCAGGCTGGGTGTGTTCACACAGACTCAGCCAGACACAGATTCCTAAAGGGAAACGTGGACATACAGTTGACAGAGGTCTTCCATTCATTCAGCAGACATGTTCTGGGTACTAACTGCGTTCCAGGCACTATCCTAAGCATGGGGTATAAGCATGAATCAATTATCCCCTTACGCTTAGCACTCTCAGTCTAGAACATGCAGTCTCATTGGGGGTGATATCAACTGGGGAGCAAAAACCTTATTCTTTTTATGTACAAAGCACAGATATGCATATGGCACATAAACAGAAACACAGTATATCTATGACATCTCATGGTGGGAGTGTGATTAGGGGAAATGTCTATCTAAAGGCTCTTTTTTAAGGCAGGCAGTAATGAAAGAAAGGTTGAGAAACACTGGTCTGGCAAGAAAGGGAGTCAAGTAAATAAGTAATTACAAAGCACTATCATGACAACTGTAATAGATGTGTGTTCAAAATAAGAGATATTTATTGAGAATGTACTGTGTATGATAACAATAGCTATTCTCTGCCAGCACCTTGCTATGTGCTTTACAGATGGATTCTCTACTCTTTGCAACAACTCTTAGAAAAAGGAATTACAATATTTTATAGCTGGAGAAACACTGAGACTTAGAGAGGGCAAGTCACTTGCCCAAGGTCACACAGCTGGGATGTGGCAGAGCAGCTCCAAACCCCAGTTTGTGAGTTTCCAAAAGCCCACGTTCTCTCTGCCACACCAGGCGGTGCTAGAATGTTTCTTCTTGACTTGGGAATGCAGTCAGACCTCACGCCCATGCTCAGGCACTCTCACCTCTCCTCCCTTATACCCATTCTCCACTCTCCTACTGAGGAGGAAGATAGGAGACTTTGGCAAATAATCAGAAAGACTGGATTTGTCCTCAACCTTGGCAACCAACTGGTTCCTTCCAGTTGGGAGCACAAAGTTCTCTCCTAATTTCAACTCCCAAAATCCTTGAGCAGTAGAATGTTATTGCTAATCAGAGGAACACAGAGAGGTTAGGTAAGTTATTCAAGGTCACACAGCAATTAGAATTGGAGACTCCACATGTCCCAGATCTGAAAACATTCCATTTCTTTTTCTCTTCTTCCTGTCTTTGGTCTCATTCCTCCCTTCTCAGCTGCCCCTGGGGAAGATAGGAAGGGGCTTCAGCAGCAAAGACCCTGATTTCCATGATGACTATGGCTCTCTTCAAAATGAAGATTGTGGAGACGATGACCCCCAGGGCAGGCCAGAGCAGTGCCGCCTGGAAGGCTACAATGGCCTGGAGGTCACCAATGTGTAAGAGATTGCTGCTTCTCCAGACCCAGTACAGACACTCACGGAGGAAGAACAGCCAGATGCCATCGCTGCTGTACATAGCAACCTCAGGCTGAAGGTGCGCCTCTACTCTCGGGCATAATCCCATCACATTGCTGCATTTTCAGATGGGAGCAAAGGAACCAAGAGGCCCCAGCCTGCCTGTCTTTGGCAGCCCCTCTGCAGTACAGGCGCCGCCTCAAGTGACTGTCGGCTCCTGAGCAGTCCCAGAGGCTCCCAGAGCTTTGAGCTGAGCTGGCAAGGTGGAGGGAGGCCCACAGATCCCCAAACATGCTCCCAGGAAGGGCAGGTGGGCCTCTGGGCTGACACACAGAGACCAGGATGACAGAACTAGAGGCACACAAAGCCTGAGGCCGACCCAGCCCCACTTGGACCTGCCAGCCAGCCTGGTGGACGTCTTCGGCCCAGCATCCGTGCCCTCCCATGACGGAGGTTCCAGCTTAGGGCACTGATTGCTCTCTTGGGAGAATGCAACATGGGTAGGTCACTCCCGCCCACCCTAAAAGCCGTGTGTCACATGAGGTGGATGTGTGGAAGAGCTGTTTGCCCCCTCCTCCCAGGAGTGGCTACACAAGGTGGAGGCAGGTGAATGAGGGGTGCAGGGGTGGGACTTAACAGCAACATTTCCAGGAAATGCAGACATCCTGTCACCAGGATAAAGGATGTATGACGACAGGATCAGAGGTCTGTGACAGCAGGACCAAGGGTGAGTGGCTTTGGGAACGGGGAAGTGCTTGTCCTTGTTAACCCTATGAGCCTTCATTGTGATGTCTCTGTCGCCTGAAACATAGGCGTGCTCACAGTGCCCTAACTGAGGTGGCTCTTGCAAAGTCATTAAGGGGGTGGAGAGCGTCCCAGACCTTGCCCTGACCCTGCCACTGTTTTGCTGTGTGGCTTCTTCCCAGTGGCCTCCTGTCTCTGTGCCTCAGTGTCATCATCTGCAATACTTCCAGTTCCCTCCCGGGGACATTGGGGGGATTAACACTTGCTAATGTCTGTAACACACTTTGCAACCTCCCAGGAGACAGGTGGGAAGTCATGGTATGGGGAGGAGGATGTCTAATTTCCTTGCAACACAGAACGGACATTGAACTGGTGCTCTCTGGCTCTGTTTTGGATGGAGCGATGAGAAAAGGGGGTCAAAGAATTGACCTCTCCCCACTAGAGAAAGATGAAATGCATCGAAGCTCTGCTTGCACTTCGATTATCAAAGCGAATGATTCGTTGGAACCACCATGCTCAATTCCACTGAAGCCATTTGCATGGAGAGTCAATGGGAGGTTTGAATTTCTGAGACTCAAAGCAGCTGTCAACCTCTGCAAGCCGTCAAAGCACATGCTCTTGAACCCGGTGAATTGTTTCCCCTAAAGGGAAAAGCATAAACTGAGGCCAGATGAACTTGAGGATTACTCTGCCCCAGAGAAAGACCATTCTCTCCAACTTTGACATAAGCACAGCCTTTCTTTCCAGCAGAGACCAACTGCCCAGCTGGTGGGCAGGTGTATGGTCCCCCTTCATCTGAATGTTTGGCCTCCTGGGGACACAAGTCTGATTCCAGGGCCTGAGGGGTGACGCTCTGGTACCTGAGTTGGCTTTGCTGAGGTTCAAAACCCCGTATCTTTACGACATTCAGCCACACACAGGGGCCTGAAGCTGTAGAGCCTACAGCCCAGGGAGGGGAATAAAACCTCCCGGTAACCTGATGCCTCAGGTCACTCCCTAGCAGCACCCAGACTGGGCAACCCAGGACCCCAGCGACTGCCTCTAGGCAAGCAGCGAACCAGGCAGGCTGCTATTCCTGCAGGGTGAGTGGGAATGTCAGGAGGGTGCCCGAACGCTGGCCTGATCATTTGAAACCAGTGTTCACCCGAGTTGTCAGAAATGAAGCTTGCGTTGTTCCCTGATTCTATTCCATTGAGGATGCGATGGGCAAGTGGGCAATTGGGGGATCACTGGCATTGCCCGAAACATTTGCAGCATTAGGCCCACGGGGCTGGGGCAATGTGGGCTTGGTCCTTAAAGGCTGACATGGCATCTGAACCTGGAAACATATGAATGTGCTTTTTTTGAGAGGTGTTGTCACCTGTGCCCATGGGTGCTGGCCCTTAGAAAGAGGTAGTTGGTACCAGAGTTTGGGAAGAACCAGGGTAGGCAGAGCCACCCCCATATTTCTCCTAGAAGCTGGGGGCCAGAACCACCAGAAGGCACCTTCCCGTGAGCTCTTAGCTTTCTGATCCCAGACACCTCTGAAAGGCCCCTTTGCTGTCAGCTGAGCAGAATGTTTCTCCCAGGAATCCATCTGTCAGCGTCACAGTCCTCAGACCCCAGGCTGCAGGAGGCAGGGGGAAGCCACATGAAAACCTGGACCTGGTGAAGCCGAGGAGAAGGGGTCTGTACACAGCCCAGCCAGCACAGAGGGGCCTCAGAGCAGTGCCTCCAAATCCCAAGCTAATGAACAGGTTGGGTCTGGCAGAATGGGAAGATTTGACAAGATGTGACTTCAGTGCTTACTGCGGGGGCACCCAGATCCCTCTACTGCTCCAAACCCAGCTCCCCCCTTCCCCTGCCACACCACACGTTCTGCGCCCCATCACTTCCATGCTTCAACAGGCTCCTGGTAGTTGAGTGGTGAGGAAAAGGAACCCCATGGGAAATGGCAGCTTCTGAAGCTAACACTGCCCCCAGCGGCGGGCTGGCGAGGAGGATTTCCTAAGCCCTAACACACAGGGGAGGTTGCGGCTGCAAAGCAAACGAGTTGTCCACGAGCAAAGATGATGTGGCTGACCTTTAGTGGCTGGTCACGGCCCCGAATGTCTTCTCAAGAGTGAATTTTAACACTGTAACAATAAATACTACTGCACAGTGCTGTATTGATCTGTAGCCTTTTTCCATGTGTGTTGTCATTTAATTTTCCCTGCAGAGGAGAAATTAATAACCCGTTTTACAGATGGAGAGACTGGGGTTGAAAAGGTGGAGGGGCCTGTCCAACTCCGTAAAGCTGAGAAGTCACATGGCAGGGACTTGAACCCAGCCATCCGCCTCCAAACCCCAGGCTCACCACCTGCACACCTCCAGCCCCACCCTACCTTCCAGCAGGGGCATACCTTACGGGGCAGCATCACTCAGAGTTGCAGTTCAGGGGCTCTCTGTCCTGCTGGCAAAGTCTGGGACCTGCTCTGCCTGTCAGGGCTCGGCCTTCTGTCCTGGGACCCCACTGTCAGGAGGGGAACATCTGACAAGTCCCCTCCCTGCGTGTCATTTGCTCCCCCATCTCACTCCTCCCAGGTCCTGGAATTTCCAGATTGCCAGACTAGATCTGCAGTGGTTGTCTCAGCTCAGGTTGTTCTAACAAGATACCAGAGACTGGGGGCTCAAACGGCAGAGGCTGCCAAGTCCAAGATCAGGGTGCCAGGCTCTCCTCCTGGTGTGCAGGTGGCCGCCCTCTCACTGTGTCCTCACACAGGGGAGGGAGAGAGAGAGGAAGCCAGCTTGCTTCCGTCTCTTCTGAGAAGGGCACTAATCCCATCATGAGAGCTGCAGCCCAGTGAACTGGGCACCTCCCAAAGGCCCCACCTCCAAATACCTTAGGGGTTAGGGTTTCAACACACATTTTGGGAGGACGCAAACATTCCGCCCAGAGCAGTGGTCGCACCGCAGCTGTCTCAGCACCGTGCTTCTCAGACGTTAACAGGCTCACGAGTCGCCAGGGAGGGGCAGGTGCTTTTGGAATGCAGATGCTGGCCTGGGAGGTGGGGCCTGAGATTCAGCCTTTCTACCAAGCTCCCAGTGACGCTGCTGGTCCAGAGACACACACTGAGTGTCTAGATCATGGCAGACAGCGGGGCCCTCCTAGCAAATCCCAATCGCAGGAGGGAGGGACTGGCCTGTGGGCTCCACCCAAGTGTCCGACGGCCCTGCTGGAGCCCCACCCCAGTGACCCAGACAGGAACCCAGCCTGACTCCCTGGCTCAATGCTGAGGTCAGGCAGGGGGTGAGTACGGGAAGTGTGCACTGAACAGGCAGGATTTGGGAAGAGTCGGAAGACACCGTGAGACAGGCCCAGGCTGGCCAGCTTCTGTAGACTGACCACAAATACCATATTTAGTGACTCTGCCTGAGTGCCAGGGTCTGTTCTTGGTGCTGGGATACAGAGTTGAACTGACATAAGGGAGCAAAGGAGGACAAGAAGCTCATCCATGGCCAAGACAGTTGATTTCAGATAGTGAAAGGTATGACGGAGGGAGGGCCTAGAGGACTTTTGAACTGAGACCTGAATTCTGAGAAGAAGACAGCCCTGCCAAGATCTGGGGCAAGAACATTCCAGGCAGGCCGACTCTGAGCTCAATGCTGAGGATATAATGGTAGGCGAAATCCCACCTGGTCTCTGCCCTTGCATTGCTTACAGTCCAGTGGGGAATATAGACAGGAACCAAGTACTCCTCGGGCAATGTGAGAGTGTAATTGCAACCAGTCCTGAGGGCAGAGGCAGCTGGTTGTTGGTGGGCATTTAATGCAGTCAAGAGAGGCAAGGCCTGGGTGGAGGGGAGTTCAGCAGAGGGAAGAGGATGTTAGACCACAGAGACTGTGCAAAGATCCTGTGGCAGGAGGGCTAGAGTAAGTGGGACTGAAAAAGTAGGCTTTTCCATGTGGCTGGAAAGAAGGGAGAAAAAGGCTCATGTCCTGAGGGTGCTGAAGGGGCATCAGACAGCGGCAGCCCTCTGCTGGGCCTTGGCCCACGCCCAGGGCACCCGATCTGGTACCTGTCCATCTGTGTCATCCCTAATGTGATCAGTGCTTCCTAAGTGACACAACTGGACATGAAGTCCCATGTTCTGCGAATGGGTCCTTCTTCCCCTTTGCTCTGGTTCATGGCTAACTTGCGTTCCCCAGCCCACAGAATGATGCACTGGGATTTGTTCGTACCTGCTTCCTGGGGTCAGTACCCCACAGCACAGGCAGCCCTGGCACTGAGGGCAGGTGTGAGGGGAAGGCCTTGGCCCTGTGCAGAAGTGGAGCCCAGTGCAGGGCTGAGGTGAGGGGCTGGGTCTCCCTGAGGCTCCCCAAGCTTCACCACACCTCCCAGAGGAGGGGGCTGAGTTGTAATAAGTAGCCACTAAGATTTTGTTTGTGTGTTTGTTCAAAATGCTCACTGTATGCTAAGGGATTTGCGCAATTAACTCATTTAATCCTAGAGCCATCCTAAGAGGCATGTACCATTACTAATTCCATTTTACTGATGAGAAAATAGATATGGAGAGTGGAGGGCCTCTCCCGGGGCCTCCCAGCTGAGCCTGTCTGCACACACCGGGTTCTGCCTGGCCCTGCCTCCAGCTGTCTCTGCAATGCAGGCCCACTTCCCAGAGAGCCTCAGCAGAGCACAGATGGATTCATTCATCTCAGGATCAGTGTTAGCACTTGACTAATCCCCTCCTAATCCCACCGCCCAACTTCTCTCTGGCCATGATGGCTCTCCACTCAACTTCCAGACCATCACCTGGGCCTCCACTGAAACTTTCAGCTTTGCATGAGGGTTATTTGCATGGGGCCCACGACAGTACTTTATTCCCTAGTACATCATCCAGCACGCACTCCTCGTTTGTTAAACAAATGACTAGATTGAAAAACAAAAAAATAAAAATTCACAGAGCACCACCCACACCATGCAAGACGCTGCATGGCTGTGCTGTCTGGCAGCAGCCACTGGCCTCGTGCGGCTTTTTAAATTATTAATTAATTAAAATGAAATAAAATGTAAAATTCCATTCCTCAGTCACATCTGCACATTTCAAGTGTCCCAGGATCTTTGCACAGTCTCTGTGGTCTAACATCCTCTTCCTCTGCTGAACTCCCCTCCACCCAGGCCCTGCCTCTCTTGACTGCATTAAATCCCCATATGATATCTCCATATAAATCCCCACCAACAACCAGTTTTATTAGACAACTCTCTACTTCCGCCCAGAGGGAATTTAGTTGCTCTAGAAGCTTATGACTTGGCAAAGGAAAAAATAATAATAAAGTCACTAAAAAACACAACCAGAAGAAAGAAAAGATTCTAGGGCAGGTGGGATTTCTGCATCGGCCAATGACAGTGATAAAAACTCAGTTCAAACACTGGTTTAAAAATAAAAAGGAATGTATTGGCTCATGTGAAGAACAGTCCAGAACTCTGGCTGGCTTTGGAAGAGCTGGATGCAAACAACAGTTTCAGGATCTTTGCCTTTCTTCATCTCTTGGCTTTGCTTTCCTCTATAGTGGGTTCGTTCTCGGACAGGTTGTCCCCAGCTGTTGGCAAAATGGCCATGAGACACACAACCTCCCATGAGGTTAGCAACCTCCACCTGAGAGACAGGCTCTGATCTGGAAAGAGCAAAGCCTAGCAAAGTCTCGGGTGGGATCTTACTGGCTCAGTCAGATAGGGCTGCAAGCCCCCCAGGGGTTGGGGTCATGCACACACGGGTAAGAGAACCCTCTGGCTCTTAGGGCACTGTGTCAGTGGGATCCTTTAATGTGGCCCAACGGGTTTCTTCTTTGCTGATAGATGCTTCCTCTCCCTAGATGTGCCCTGGGAGAAAAGCCCCCTGATATTCAGAGAGGGAAAGAAACTTGAGTCCAGGTACCTAGCAGCTCACAGAAGCACCAGAAACAGAATGGAGGATTCAGGGGCATCTGACACAGAGGTCAGACCTAATAACAGCCAGCGTTGGCTGGACACCTGCCCTATCCTTCCCAGCATGGTTTCTCAACCTCGGCACTGTTGACATTCCGGACCCACTTTGTCAGGGGCTGCCCAGGACGTGTAGCAGCATCCCTGGCCTCTACTCCTGGGGTGCCACTATCACTCTCCTCCAGTCATGACAACCCCAAAATTTCTCTGGACGTTGCCAAGTGTCCCTTGGGCAGGCAAAATCGTCCCCAGGTTAAGAATCACAGCTATACATGTTTTTGCCCATTTAATGCCCCAGCAACCCCTTCTGGTAGGTACTGTTTTTTTCTCCTAACAGATGGGAGGCTGAGGCACAGAAAGCTCACATAGATTAACAGGGCCTGGGGCTAGTGAGTGGGAGTCTGGATCTTGCCTGCTGGTAGACTGGCTCCCTGTGGAGTCTGGGTGCCCACCTACTCGCCTAAGGCTGGCCAGCCACACCCAGCTGTTTATGGTGAAAGATTCCTGAAGCCAGATGTGCCCAGGGCAGAAGAGATTTGCTCACTGTGAAGTCCAGCACTACCGGAAGCCGGGTCCACTCCTTCCACCTGGCAGCCAGCCGCTCTGTAAATTACAGGTTTAACGCGCAAAGGCAGATCCCGACTTAAAACAAGGTAGTAATTTAGGGAGGAGAGCGGTCTGGTAGAGTGAGTACTTATAATAGCTAATCTCACGCTACACCTCCATCATCCCCATTTTATTTTTTTTAAAAAGTAACAAGCAGGAAGTTTTGGACAATTGCCTAGATCCTCACAGCAAATCCGTGGATAGAGCTGGAGGGCAGCTGATGCACCCGCCCACCTGACTCTGCTAATCATGGTGTAAGTCAGAGACCCGGCAGGGGCTGACTGTCCCTCGAGACCTGGTCACAGACACAGGCTGTGCAGCCTGGGGCCAATTCCTTTCCCTTTCTGGGCCTCAGCATCTCTGCTGAGCAGCTTTCCCCTCTTCTGCAGGTCTTGGGGGACTCCTCCACCCTCACTTCCCACAGTTCTTAGGGATGGGACTCTGCCCCCTCTATTGCCCCCACTGCCTCCCTCCCTCCCCACTACCATGCCCCAACTCCCACCTTCAGGGAGGTCACATGTTCCTCGCTAGACCAATCCTGGCCCTGCAGCCCCTTGGTCATGGCAAATGGTCCCGGGAATGGGCAGTGAGATCTGAGAAGGGAAAATCAGCACCCTTACCTAGGCGGTTCAGCATGGCGAGCGGAAGGTCAGCCCTCACTTTCCTTCTGGATCTGGAGCTCTAAGACGTGCCTCACAGTTGCAGGCTGCCGTGTCCGGCCCACAAGGAGAGGAGGCCCGTGTGAATGGGGCCAACCTACGAGGTGGGGCTTACAGAACAGACATTTAATATCTCACGGTTCTAGAGGCCAGAAAGCCAAGATCAAATGGACAAACAGAAGCATAACCTGAAAGCAGGTGTGTGGGGGAAGAAAACCAAAAAGTCCAGGGAAATGTCTGCAGGAGATGCGTGCTCAGTGGGCACGGGGCCAAAAGGGCAGGCTGTTTCCTCCTTCCCTCTCTGGAACCATCTGTGGCTGTGGTTTCATGGCCGATTAACCCAGTGAACTCCAGCGTTGAGGTCACTGGCAGCTTTGGACTCATGAAAGATGGCACCACCCTCCGGGTTCCACGAGAGTGTGGGAGTCATGGGGTGCACTCTACATTCAGGGAAGGTGACCTGCAGTTCATAAACCCAGCAGAAAGTTCCTCCGAGGCGGGTTCCCCCAGACCGCCTGGACACTTTCTGCCATATCCGCAAACCTGCTCTGTAATTATTGACTTCATGTCCTCGTCTGTTCCGGCTGCTATAGCGAAGCACCATAGACTGGGGGCTCATAAACAACAGGCATTTATTCCTCACAGCTCTGGAGGCCGGAAGGGTGAGATCAGGCTGTGCGCACAGTCAGGTGCTGGCGAGGGCCCCCTTCTGGGTTGCAGATGCCCATCTTCTCATTATATCCTCACATGGTGGACGGGGCCAGGGAGTTCTGCGGGGGTCTCTTTGATAAGGACTTTTATCCCATTCTCGAGGGTTCCTTCCTCATGATCCAGTCACCTCCCAAAGACCTCATCTCCAAATACTGTCACAGTGGAGATTAGGGACAATGTATGAAGCTGGAGGGATATAAACATTCAGTCCTTAACACTTCATATCTGTATTTTAAATGTCAGACTCAGACCTGACATTGCTACCCACTTCTGTGAAACCATAGGCCAAAGATACTGGCTTTATTTTTTTCTAATACCTAAACATACATACATACATGGGTACAAATACATACATATATGTACAAAGTATATGTACAAATATATGCTCAGTATATATTTATATGAGTATATAAATAGCTATTGCAGCGAATGCTTGTCTGTGTAGTCCCCATTAAAGCCAAGCTGGGAACCGCTGTCTTCTGGCACAGAGTTCTCATTCAGCCACCTGCCATGACAGCAAGCTCACTACCCCGAGTCAATCTACACCCTTCCTAGTTCCAGGGATTCAAAGGTGCTTGCTCACACAGATTGCCCCCTGATCCCCATCCCTTCTTGCACACTGGAGCCTGGTCTGGTATTTTTAAAGCAGGGCCCATGCCTTGCTCCCCAAACACCTCTTCTCCCCAGTTATAGGCCCTTATGCCTTCTGCAGGTCGCCAGCTCTTCCATCTCCTCCTCCTCTAGACATTCCGCTCACAAATATGTCACTAAAATCAGACACAGTATCCCCCCAACAGAGCTGGGCAGTGGGACTGTTAATACAAGACCTACTTCCTAAGGGCCAGGTGCTCTGCTAAGTACTTATACCTGATCTCACTGAGTCCTCACAACAACACTGACAGACAGGTACCCTTACAGCCACTTTACAGAAGCAGGAAGATGTTCAGACATTGGCCCAAGGTCAAACAATTGGTAGTAGAAAAAGCAGGGTGTGAACCCAGATATTAATCACTATATTATATCCTCCTCTAACCTGGACTTTAGGCTTCTAGAATATGACCAAATACAACATCAGCTTTAAAAAAAAAAATCCACATCCTACAGTCTTATTTAACTTGTGGGAAACTGAGTCAGTAGTATTCAAGTCAAGCTGTCCATGGAGTTACTGGAGAAATCTCGATAGGAATTCAGATTTTCAAATTCTTTCCCAAACCTAGTAAATTAGAGTTGGAAGGTAAGGCCTGAGAATCTACATTCTAAAGCTAAACTGAAGATTTTCAGGCCTCAGAGTTTCTGATGCAATAGATGTAGGGTGGGGCTTGAGCATCTGTATTTTTTAAAACGTCCTTGGGTGATTCTGTGGCACAGCCAGGTCTTGGGACCACTACCGTGGAATAACCAACTCTGGGGCAGACAGTTCTTGAGCCTTTACTGCGCCCAGTCCCACCACTGGCCGCTAGATGGCGAGATGATACCTCCCTCGCCAGCCCAGCCGCGCCCAGCTCAGCCTTGGAGGGAGCACATCCGCCCAGACCACACAGCCATCTCGGCCCACTAGGGCAGCTTTGCGTGGGCAGGTGACCCTTATGATCCTGGCTGTTCAAAAAGTGTGGCTCCTGATGGAGAAATGTGTTTGGTTCTCCTCCCACAGAAGGCAAGAAACACCTCTTTTGTGGGACAGGCAAAATTTGGAAGCTGACATGAGGACAACTGGGAATAAGCCAGATTCCCTCCCTGCCAGGAGGCCAGGATCCGAGCCCAGCGCAGTGCCCCAGGGTGACAGGCTGCCTGATGGGAGGCGAGCTGAGAGCCAGGGCTGATGCCAGCTGTGAGGCTTTCCTCTGTTGACACGGCTCCAGCATGAGGCGCTGGCTGTTTCTTCTGAGGAGTCCTGGGGAAGGGGGTGGGTAGCTGCCAGGAGCGGGACCTGCCGAGAAGCAGCTGGAGGCAGCAGGGTATTTTCACGGGCCCTCGTGCCCAGGCAGAGAGGGCCATGAAAACAGCCCGGAGGGACCACGTGGGCAGCCCCGAGGGTGTCAGACACGCAGGTGGGGCCCCTGAAGAACGGCCATAAACCTCACCTTGTCCTGCCCCTCCTCACGTTCCTAGAGGACAAATGATCCTTCCTGCTAGCCCCAGGGCGTGCCAAGGAGGGCCTCTCCCACTGGGTGCCAGGTCGCCACAGGGTTAATCAGGCAGCCAGGTGTTGGGTGCGGTGGGTGAGGAGGGGAGACCCTCACGGCAAATGAAGACAGACGTGTGAAGGAATCTGCGGCGGGCAGGTTCACGAGCCCCCGGCAACGCCCACATCCTAATTCCCAGAAACTGTGAGCTTGTTACCTTCTGTGGCAAATGGGAAGTGAGATTGCTGATGGAACCCATGTTGCTAATCAGGTGACATTAAAACAGGGAGATACTATTTGGGGATTGTCCAGTGTGATCACAAGGGGGCTTACAAACAGGAGAGGAGGGTGGACGGAGATGTGACTGTGGAGGAAGGTCGGCCCCCTCCCCGCCACGTAAGGGCCAGGAGCCAAGGAATGCGGGCAGCCCCAGGGGCTGGAAAAGGCCAGGAAACTGATTCTCCCCTGGAGGCTCCAGAAGGATGTAGCCCTGCCCACACCTTGAAACCCCCTGGGCGGGCAGCACATCCAGGCCCATCACACCTGGTCCTCGGCTCAGCCCCAAGACAGCAAGTGAAAGAAACAGCCTCATTTTAAGAAGAGGCTCTGAGAAGGTAATAGATGAGTTTCACGTTGCCGACTAAGAAAACCAGCAATGAACTTGGTCTGGCCACACTCCAGAGTCATGTTCTTTCTAATGCCCCTGATCTCAGAGTGGTGTGCCCCCTATGGTGGGCCGCACCTAAATGACTCCCAATGGCCCCACCTCCTGGTGTTCCTGTGCTGGCGAAATCCCCTCCCCTTGAGTGTGACTTGCTTCAAGGAATAGAATCCAGCAACAACGATGGATGTCACTCCTAGTTACAGCCTAGGAACAGTGATCCACACTCATCCTCGACAGGTATTCTAACAGGCCACTTACATCAGGCCTGCCTCTCCTGCCAGCCAGCCACACCCAGGAACCCAGCCAAGGGGAAAGGGGTTCACGGCCCAGAGACCTGCCTTCACAGTTGGTCCCACCGCTTCCTACTGGCATGACCTTGGCCTAGATGGTGACCCAGTCTCAGTCACCTCATCTGGAAAAGGGGCATGAGAATGGTTGTTCCTCTCTCCCACTGGGTTATCGAAGGATAAGAATCCAGCAAAGGAGTGTCACCAGGGGCAAAGTCCTCCAAACACCACTCACTGTCATATAATAGTCGTAGCTGAGCTCATATACCGGTGCACCAGATCGCAGAACGGGAAGTGCTTCTAGCTGGGAGGGACAGGTGGGGGGGAGAAACGGTATGGGGATTCTATCTGGAATGAAAGTAAACCACACTATGAAGTTCAGATTTTCGTTCATCAAACACCATCAAATGTCCTCTCCAGGTGGGTGCCTGAGCTGGCCTCCGGTGATAAGGAAATGAAGGAGGCACGGTCCCTCTCCAACTTGGGCTTGCATTCTACTAAAAGAAGGCATGTAAGCAAATTAACTCCCTGATGAGTTACAGGAGCTCTTACAAAGCACCCGAGGCACACAAAAGAGGGGTGTCCTGGCCTCCTGGGGCTCTCTGGTGTGCCTCACTTGTGTGCATGGGGTAACAAAACAGCTGCCCTCGTGAACCCCAGCTAGAGAAAACTGTAGGAACAAGGAGAGGGGTGTCAGAGCAGAGCAGAAAGGGCTCTGTACCAGCAGTCAGAGGACATGAGTTCGGGTCCAGCACTGCCTCTGATTTGCCATGTGATCCTGTGCACAGAAGCCACAACCTACACTGATCTCAGCTTCTTATTCAGAAATGAAAGACTCTGGACAACGCAGCCCTTGCAGCCTTGACAATGGGAATTCTAGAAAAGATGGTGATGGTATGATTAGGGCACTCCATCCAACAGCCCCTGAACTTGGTGTCTCAGCTGGACTGCATTCCCCAGGGAGGCAGTGGTGGGGGTAAGGCAGCCCCAGGCCCCTCCTCCAGCCCTGGGCCTTTGCACAGAGGCATCTACCCTTCAGAGGTCGATCCCCAATGGCCCTGTGGCTCTTCTTAAGAAGTGGTAACCTTGATGTTGTTTATACCACACAGCATGTGGGGCTGCTGGGCCATGTAGCACAGCAGAGTGGACAGAAATGACCTGGGTCTGATTGCCACCTTGGGCTCGGCTGAGAGTGCACAGTCAGGCCGTGGATTGCCAGCTCGATTATGCATGTCAGCCATTTGGGATTGTCATTATTAGGACTGCCTCTACTCCCTGCCACCTGACACCTGTGCTTGTCACACACCACCCATTTGCTGTACTAATATTATTCTGGTTCAAGAAATAATACAGACTTGGAATACAGGAAATGGGAAATAAAAGGAAAAACATACTGGATGTCCAAAATATATGGATTAAGAGGGAGACGTGAATATTTTTCTAACGACAGAAATTCTATGAACTCTGGAATCAGTTTTTATTTGCTCCTATCTATAATCGTAAGGAAGTTTTATAAGTGAAAAGTTATTCATGTTTTTCCAGTACTTTCTACAATTACTCATATGTCTTGAACAGATATTTGTGAGCTAGCTTGGAAAACCACTTTGGTTTTATTAACACTGTTGCCATAAGAAAATATATTTTGATTCCCAGTCACACACCTATCAGGGAACCTTTGGAATGTAACTGGCTCTTTAGGTGTGAACTGGCCAGTTCCATAAAGCTTTCTTGAACAGAAAATCAGGAACATTCAGGTACAACAGTCACTGGTAATGCCACTGAGTAAATAAGGACAGAAAAACTTTTTCTCCCCCAGGCAGCCATCCTGTTAAAGAAGCTCCAGGGCCATATATCTCCACCTGGGAGGGGAGAAATAATTCTTAAGTCAATGCAAGGGGCAAGGTCTAATTTAAGACCTTCCAGGGAAGAAAGATACTACTAATTTCACAGGAAAATGAGACTCAAGTGGTTAAACCAGGGTCCTTCTAAAGAGGCGAGAGTAATTTAAAGATTCATAGACTCAGAAAAGGGAGCTTAGATTAAGTTCCCACAGCAGGGTGGTGAAAGGGTCCTGAGATATTCATCCTGCCAGGCTCAGTAGGTCAGTAGGCATACCCATGCTAATCACCTCTGCCAAGAGAAGCCTTATCTGTGGATCCCAAGATGCCAAGCTATGAAGGAAAGCAGAACCCTCAAGCTTTCAGAGGTTCTCAAGCTTTAATGAGAATAGGAAACACCTGGATGGCTATTAAAAATACAGATGCACCAGCCTAGACACGCTGAACTAGCTAAGTGGTTCTTAGTCCTAGAGGCCAGGCATGGTAGAAACACCTGGAGAGTTTCTTTAAACCCTAGTGTTAGGGTCCTACCCCCAGAGATTCCTATTCAATTGGTCTAAGGCGGGACCCATAATAACTCTTCAAAAGGTGATCCTAACACACAGCTGAGATTGAACACAGATTTTTTAAATCCAAACTCCTACCCATCCAACCTTCCCAAGACACCTCGACAGGTGTATCTAGCCTTCTTCCCAGACATTCTCACTCCTTCTTGCTGCTGAGACCAAAGCAAGTTCTATGTGAACACTAGCTACTGTTATTATTGTTATGTTATTATAATTATTGCAACTATCATTGTGTTTGGTCATAGCTGCGAGTTCAGCTCTCCTGTCCCTGTATCCCAAGTGCCAGGACCCTCTGGTTTGGGTGGAGCTAGGCTAAGCCAATCAGAGTAGTGGTGTTTGCTTCCCTACCTGCCTGTCTGTGGTTGGTTCAGCAATGAGCATGTGACCCAATCAGAGCCAAAAAGACCCCATTCTAAGTCTTATACTGGAATTGTTGGCTCAGAGAATTATACTCCTTTCTACCCCTGTATCTGGGAAGATGTCATCCTAGGGTAGCCAGAGCCACCAGGATGAGAGAGAGGCTGCCTGAAAAGACAGCAGCACAGAAAGAAGTAAAGCCAAGAGATGGAGAGAGACTTTAGGTGACACCATTTGACGCCCTGGATCAAGCCATACCTGAAGCTTGAAGTCCTGCTTTACATTCCCTTTTCCACTTAAGTCGATTTGAGATTGGTTTTCTTTGACTTGCAAATGACAAAGACATACTATTACATTAACACCCAAGCTCACTGTGGACGGTACCCATACTGGCTACCAGAATGGGAAAAGGGCTTTTGCTCCTCCCGGTGACTAAGGCATTCCTACCTGGTTCCAAGTTTCCCAAGTGTCCACGAGCTGCCTGGCTACACTTATTCTTCATCGCTGTGCTCTGCTCACATGTCAGGACACGTCTAGGTCATTGAATTAGGGTGACCAACTGTCCTAATTTGCCTAGCACTGAGGGAGCTCCCAGGATGGGGAACTTTCAAAACTTAGTCCCCACCAACCAGGGTGGGTGGTCACCCTATTTGGATTGCATATGGATTGGAACCAGAAACTGCTGGAACTTCTGGACACTGGGCTCCAAGAGCAACCCACAACCCACACAGCTCAGGCTGCCCCCCCAGAGGGCTGACCTACTCCAGCAGGAGGGGAAAGAGCACCTGCTCCGGCCAAGCAATGCCCAGCAAAGCTGGAGATGGACACCTCCAAGAGAGTGGGCACAGTACAAACAGTACCCAAGTGCATCCTTCCCACCGAGGGATGGTAATCCAGCCCTCCCACTCCTCCCGAGGTAATCCGTTTTCCAGCTGGAAAACCTAACGTGGGAAAAATAACAACTTCATGTGTATAAAGATCTTAGCACAGTACTTGATGAGCCCTAAATAAAGACGGTAGCTGATGCCCCTGCTCAAAACAATGGCTGATTATCTGTTTTCCCCATAAGCACTAATTTTATGGTGCCTCTTATATGCCAGGCCTTATTATAAGTACTTGAATGATATTAACTCACTTAATCTTCACAACAACCTCAGGAGAGAAGTATTACCGTTATCCCCATTTTACAGGAGAGGAAACCCCAAAATCTGCCTGCTTCATGGAGAATGAATTGTTGGCCCCTATTCTGGAGTCAGCCTCCCCTTCAGTCCTAATGATTATTTATTCATTCAACAAGCATTTAATTGAGCACCTGTTAGGGGCCAGGCACTGTTCCAGGCTCCAGGGATACTGTACTGAGCGGGACAGTCCCTGCTGTCCTGGGGCTTACATTTTAGTGGAAAGGACAACAGTAAAGAAGAAAATCAATAGCAGAAACCAGCTCAACTTGTTTTTTGTAAAAGGAATTTACTGGAAGTGCCTCTCAGGTCCTCACTGAATAGATGGACCCGCTCAGAATTAAGATCCAGGGAGGGAGCATGTGATTGGCTGAGCCTGGGTTATGTGCCTGTCAGTCATGTGACTTCCAGAGCTCCTGATTTCCTTCCTCTTTATCAGACTGTCTCCAGAGGAACTGAGGAAATTCCCCCAAAAGGACATCAGAAGGGTTAGGTAGCCAGAAAACAACCCTCAAATATTTAAAGATACAACATTCTATGGGGACCTGGCCTCTCTGAACTGAAACCCCTTGTTCTTCCTCTGGGACTTGGTTCCGGTCAAACTAATCCTAGAACTGTATGATTGTAGAGCCAAAAACTAAGGTAACCCAACTATACGAGT
Organism: Manis pentadactyla; assembly: GCF_030020395.1. NCBI lineage: Eukaryota > Metazoa > Chordata > Mammalia > Pholidota > Manidae > Manis > Manis pentadactyla. The sequence goes on from NC_080022.1 coordinate 10,900,916, forward strand.
GGCCAAACCCCTGTCATGTGTAGGAGAAGCAGGATCCGGCCAGAGAAACAGAATCAGTAGGAGACATAAATCACGAGATTTGTTGCAAGGAACGGTGGGGGCCTGACGAGGCAAGTCCAAAATCTGCAGGACAGGCCATCAGGAAGGCAGGGGATAAAGCGGCTGTCCACAGACTCCACAGGCAGAGATTCTTCTTCCGGGAAGCCTCAGCCGTGCAGTAAGGCCTTTCAAGTGATTAGATTCGCCCCACCCAGATTATCTAGGATGCTCTACTTAAAGTCAATCATTATAGACTTTGATTATATCTATAAAATGCTTTTGCAGCAGCACCTAAATTAGCATTCGGTGGAATAACTGCGGGGGATGGAGCTGGCCAAGTTGACACTAAGACCGACTATCACACAGGAGTGACCTCACTAAGGCTCTGAAAAGATGTAGCACGCGCAGGGTTGACTGGCAAAATAAAGGAAAATTTAATGCCCAATTAAATTAGAATTTCAGATAAACAATAAAGAGGAGATGGAGGAAAGAAGAGAGAAAACATCCCTTAAAAGCTTTCATATATATTATATAGAGAGAGATAAAACATACAGTTGACCCTTTAACAATGTGGGAGTTAGGGGTGCTGACCTAACCCCCATGCAGTTGAAAATCTGCCATGTAACTTTTGACTCCCCCAAAACATAACAACTAATAGCCTATGTTGACCCCTATTCTAGCCTTACCGGAAGCTTTACTGAGAACATAAATACATATTTCGTATGTCATATGTATTATCTACTCTAGTCTTACAGTAAAGTAAGCTAAAGAAAATGTTTTTTTCAAATTGTTGCAAATCTCCAAAAAGTTTTCCAATATACTTATTGAAAATAATCTGCTTAAAAGTGGACCTGTACAGTTCAAACCCGTGTGTTCGAGGGTCAGTTGTATACACACATATGCACCATGGAAGGCACATGCTGTCGCCTCACACTCCGTTGGTCACACAGGGCCCACCCTAGGCAGTGTGGGAGGAGATGCCTCAAGGCATGAATAGTAGGAAGTGGGGGTCCCCCAGCCAACTCAAGAGACTCTGCCACACTTCACTACTACTCTGCCCTCTAGATACTAAGCCTGGTACTTAAGGAACAGACAGTAAATGAGAGCAACTCACTCCCTGCTCTTGAAATGCCTTACAGAGTAAGGCAAGGGACCACCAATAAGTAAACTAATAAATAAATCATCACAATCTGTGGTGTTAAGCAGAAAGCAGAGAAAACCTGGGGTGACTGATTTCCAGTAGGGATGTGACGTTTGAGGGGGCATCTGAACAGTGAGGAAGAGAACCACTCAAGGAGCAGGACCGACAGCAAGTACAAAGGCCCGGAGGCGGAAAGGCTTGGAAGGTCAAGTGGGGCTGGAGCTGAGTCAAGGACCACCAGGTGTGATCCTGCAGGTGTTTGCAGGTCTGATGAACAGTTAAAGCTTTGTCAAAATGCCTCCTGGAGAAAAGAGAAAGCGGAGGAGCACATAAAGGGACAGGTGAACCAAAGTGACCTCCCTTGCCCTGGACACACATACACACATACTAACATGCTCACATATTTACTCAATTGAAGGGCTCAGTCCTGTGTTGGAGGAAGACTTTCTCTGGATGATTTGGGGAAGGGAGCCTCAAGGAGGGTTCTAGAAGGAGAAAGACCTTGCACCTGAAACTCAATGACCTACTTTGCTGAGCACATCTGCTTTGCATGTAAGGTGGCCCTTTATGCTAGGAAGTCCTGCCTTCAGAACACCACCAGGGCATGTCTCCCTCCGCTGTCTCCTCCTGGCCGAGCCCCATCCCGTCACTGGGTTACTGTCAAGGCCTCTTAAATGGCCTCACTGATTCTGTCCTTGTCCCTGTTTATTCTCCACACAGCAGCCAGCTCCTCTTAGAAAGACTGGGTCAGGTCTCTCCGCATACCTGAGTCCCGGCCAAAGTCCCTGGGGTAACTGGTGTGGCCTTGCAGATCCCCTCCACCCCCTCACCTCTCCAACCTCCCCTCGCCTATCCAGCCAAACCTTCCTTCTCATTGTCCCCCGGACACCCCAGGCAGGCTCTTGGTTCAGGGCCATGGGGCTTGCTGATCCTCTGCCCAGAACCCTCTCCCCATCCCATAGCCCCACCCCTCTCCACAGCACTTCCTCAGCTCCTTCAGGGCTTCTCTGTCACCTTCTCTGATTGCTCTTCAAAAATCCAGGCTCCCCCCATCTCCAAAGCCTCCAACACTTCCCATCCTCCCTCCTGTTTTGTTCTATTCTGTAGAACATACCTTTATCCAACTTATTCCACTTTACTTAAGGGTTTATTGGCCTTCTTCCCTGAGAGAATGCAGGTTATAGGAGGGTAGGCATGCTAATCTGCTTGATGCCAGCTGTAACCCAGAGACGGGAACAGGACTGGGCACATAGTAGGTGAACAATGCAGTTTATTTATTGAATGTTGAATAGAGTAAATGTAGAATTGCATGTCCAATAGAAGGATGATTCCTAGAAGACTACGCTTTTGTGACGACTGTTCCAATTTAGCCCAATGGCACTGGGGAAGATGAATGAATGCACTCCTTCCCTTCCTGTGTAAGGACAAGGCCACTAGAGGCCAGGACTCTGAGTTCCCGGCCCTGCCAATTACCAGCTGGGAGGCTCCAGGCAAGTCACTGCTCTGGGCATCAGTTTCCCTACCTGTAAACTGACGAGTAGATTTGATCATCTCTGAGGTCTACCAGACATCCAGGACTTCAAGAGGCACCATCAGGAGGAGAGGGAGGGGAACTTTCTTCCAGGGTTCGAAAAATCTCTCAAGCACACACATTGCCAGCAAAAGGTCAAATAACTTGTTTGAAAGGGGAAGTGCTGTCAGCAAGTGACTAACATCGTTTCACATCTTCTGATTGTGGCTGCTGGGGTGCGGTGCCCCGTCCCCATTCCGCTTCTCAGATTCTAACACCTACAACCCCAGGCAGCAACTCAGGGGAGTGGCGGGGAGAGATACAACTAGTTCCCCTGCCCCCTATCTTGGAGGATTTTCAAATAGAACATCTAAAAGGCCTGGAAGCACTCCAGGATATGCACCCGATGGAAGCGAGAGCTTCTGTGCCCCAAAAGCCAGATGCACAATGTTCTTAGATGCTTTATTCATAATAGTTCCAAACTAGAAAAAACCTGAAGTCTGTTAACAGGAGAATGAAAACATAAATCATGGTGCATTCATACAGCAGAATATCACAGAGGAGCAAGTCCAGATATATAAACAGCTCCACGTGGGTCTCCCCGACACGACGTTGAATGAAAGAAGTAAGATGTGAAAGGGTACATGCTGTATGTTGCTGTTTATTTGAAATTCAAAAATAGGCAAAAGGAATTCATAGGGCTGAAGTTTAGAACTGGGCTCACTGTGGGGAGTCTTGACTGGGAAAGGGTATGAGGCAGGCTTCCTGGGTCCTGGAAATGCTCTAGATTTTGATCTGGGTAGTGGCTACATGGGTCTGTGCAAAGATAAAATCTCATCAAGCTGTCCACCTTTGCCCCTCACTGAATAGAAGTTATGCCTCAATAAAAAAGAAGAAATGGAAATAAATAAAAAAGGTCTGGAACCAGAGGAGAGTTCCAGGACAGGGGATTTCCACGGGACTGAGAGGCAGTTCCCACCTCCCTGGCAGCCCGTGAGATCACTAACTCAGCTCGCTCATCTGGCCTCCCCCTTCCGAGCAGCCAGGGCCCCAGGTGCCTGGGGAATGCGGGCACAGCTGCTTCTGGCTCCAGGCTGCTATCTATCCCACCCCCTTCCTAAAAGCCAAGGTCAGTGAGTGGGCCCCGTTTTGCCAGCCTTTGCCCCCAACCAGTGGTTCCATGATCCCCAGTGAGATGGAGAGGAAATCCCAGGCTGGCATCTCCTCCTGCCCTTTACGGCCTTCTCAGCACCCACAGTTGGGTCTCTGGTGCCAGTCAAAACACTGCAGAGTCAAATTCAGCTGCCAGTGCTATGTCCTTGGCACTCAAATCATAAGTGTGCGGAGACCAGTGACCCCTGACTCAAGAGCAGTGGCCCCTTCACCCTACCCACTTCCTGGCCCAGAGTGTTCCATTTACATTGGGAGTTTTTCTCCAAGAATAATAATAATTAATATTAATAGTCTCCTTTTACAGAGCAACTTGTCATGAGCGGGGTGTTCCTTGCTGCACGTCATTGACATCCACATAGTCAGGACTATTACTAAGCCCATTTTATAGGTGAGGAAGCTGAGGCTCCAAAGTTTAAATGACTCACCCAAGGAGCTGCAGTCAGTACGGGCAGAGCCAGAGCACAGCAGGGCCGCTCAGCTGTAGGGCCGTGTGCTTAAGCACCAAGGAAGACTACCTCCCTCCTTATCCCCAACTGTGAATATGAGTGGTGGCACTATGAATGGTACCTGGTATCAGCTAAAAGGCAATAGAAGGTGGAAGAAATGGGTACGTTTTTCACAGGAAAAATATCACAAACTCGATTAATACAAATTTTTAAACTTTGAATTAGATTGAATTAGAAAACAAAAAACCTTCCCCCTTTCTGGCCAAACATAGAGCCATTTAGCTCAATGGTGTCGTCCAGACCAGGTCTAGAAGCTGTGTGGGCCAGGGGCTACCCCTGAGAAAGCTCAAGGCATGGGGTGGGTCTGTCTTCTTCCAGGACTGCGCTGACGTCCAGCCTCCTGGCTGAAGAGAGCCCCAGGGCTGAGCCCCTGGGTGGGCAGAGGCCTGGCAGGACAGATGGCTTATCGGGTGCTCCTGCTCACCAAGGGTGAGGAAGGAATGCCTTCGTGCCCAAGTGCTTAGAGAGAACAGTTCTCCCGGGGCCCCAGTGACTAACAACCTTTTGGTTGCTAGCAGGGCTCCTGGACTTGAAGCAGCCAAGGTTACAAAGGGGGAAACCCTGCAGAGAGCTGGGCAGAAAACCCAGGGCAACTCTCTAGGTTGTGCCTTATAACTGGATTTTCGGAGAAATGGTTTTGCCCAGCTTGCAGGGCGGGCTGCTGATTTACAAATGAAGACACAGCCAATATTCACCTTTTCCTGTAACTGGACTTGCCGACAGACGCCACCTCTTGTTTCGTCCTTCCATTTTTATTCCTGCTCTTCTCCAGGGGGTCCCTTTGTCGTGGCCGTCTGGATCTCACGCTGCTGTTAAAGCGGCCTGCGGAGGTCAATGTATTTCTCCGCGTCAATCGTCAGAACCCTGTCCGTCACATCCACTCTGCCAATCAGCTAGGGAATGGGCGGGCCTTAGGAAAACTTTGACCAATGGCCTTTTATTTTCACTCAGGTAAAGATTCTGACTGGCCCCTGGCCTACGCAGAAAGCACCTGGAGTGCCGGAAGCAAAAAAAGGGTGGTGCTGAAATAAAGCGAGGCTTTTAGGGGGACCGAGTATCTAAGAGGCTAGACTGTGTGTTCAAGTCCCAGCTCTATCCTCACTAGCTGTTGACTTTGGGCAAAAACTCCCTCCTTCTTAGCCTTGTTTCCAATTTGAGCTTGAAATGAGATAATGCATGTAAACAGCTTAGCATAGCACCTGGCATGTATAAAGATGATGAGGGGTGACATTTAAAATTAACTGATGTGTTTTTCTTCTCAGTTTTTCTTATTGCTTCAAGAGCTCCACTCCCCATATTCAGGCAGCTGTTATCATATGCCTCTAGGAAGGGATGACACAGCGAAAACAGAGAACTGAACAGTCCTGGCTTTTGAATTTTGAAAGCCTAGGAAATCAGGGCAAATAGAGAGGACTGGTGTGTATAGACAATAGAATGGATTTATTCGAAGTAAGAATGACAACACAGATGTTAGACTAGTGAGGCTTCCTGCCCCTTAGGACAAAATAAAGGTCGCTAGTTCAGGAGGAGAAGGGAAGGCCTGAAAGGAAGTGAGGGAAATGGAGAACGAGGTCCCTGGGCTGTGTCCCATTGTGACCCTTTCCCGTGTGGAGCCAGGGAGTAGCAAGACCCTGGGCTGCATGGCCATTTAATATATCCAGGCAGATGGGACTGAGACAGCACCACAATGTTTCCCTGCACCTGGCACGGAGCAGGAAAAAAATGGCCCCTGGGGACCCAAAAGTGACACAGTAGGAAAGACTGAGTGCCAACTCAAGTGTCTCTGTGGGCCAGACAGATTACATAAATGAGGGAATCCAAGCTGGATGATCATAGAGAATGGTGGGGACTGTGGCAAACACCAAGGGGCATGCCTGGTCTAAAGGGGATGCCATTACACAATGGGGTTTAGTGGATTGCTGCCCCATTGAAACATTTTCCCAGAGCAATCTGCTCCAGATATCTAGATTCTTATGTGAAAATTCCCATTTCAAATATTGGCAACTAATTTTTTAAAATATTATATGGGCCAAATAAAACATACCTATGGACTGCTATGAATCAGAGGATGCCAGGTAGTGGCTTGTTTTGCCAGGTTTTTCCCCAGCTCAGCACAGCATGGGTGTTGGGGTGAGGGATGGCTCTGCATGGACTCGCAGGGACCAGCAGCCAGCAGCCAGTCTGGGAATATGGATGGATGGCCTCTGCACCAGATGTGTTCCTGGGGGACTCTGGCATGACAGAAGTCTTCAGAAATTATATGCAACCCCAGCAAAAGGGGGAGGAGAACGTTTCTGACACCTGGCAGAATAGGAGCTTGTAAGATAAATTTGATTGAGTCATGGAAAAGTACTTATGTTTCCTGCCAGTTTGAGTTTGTGGTCTGAGTCTCTCACCTCCTCTGCTGATTTGGGGAAATTAACTATTTCTGTGCTGCCCGTGCTTTTGAGAATTCTATTTTCCCTTATGTCCCTATGTATTTCTTTATGTATGTATTATTTGGGTTAAATCTTTATTTTGAGATAATAATAGATTCACAGGAAACTGCAACAAAAAAGGGTACAGGGAGGTCTTGTATGTTGTCATGTGGCCCTCCCACCAGTAATGTCTTGCATAACTATTGTACAGTATAACAGCCAGGAAATTGACATTGGTACAGTCCATGGAGCTTATTCAGATTTCATGCTTCTCATGTATTTGTGTGCATGTCTGTGTACATGTGTAGTTCTATGCAGTTTTATCACTTGTGTAGATTCACATAACCAGCACCTCCTATCCCCACAAGCTCTCATGCTGCCCCATGATAGCTGCTCCCATTCCCCCCTCCTCATCCCCAATCCATGGCAATGTCTCATCTCTATAGTTTGGTGATTTCAAGAATATTATGTAAATGGAATCATATCATATGCAACCTTTTGAGACTGGCCTTTTTGACTCAGCATGATTCCCTTGAAATCCATCTAGGTTGTTGTCTACATGGATAATTTGTTCCTTCTTATTGCTGTATAGTATTCCATGGTGTGGATGTACTATGGTTTGATCATTCATTTATTGAAGGGCATTTGGGTTGTTTCCAGCACTTCAGTATAATAAAACCATATGCTTTTATAAAATTAATTTAGAAAAGTTTAGCCAGTGGGAGCTATATTCTGAGTTTGGACAAGATGCAGTATTTTCTGTGGTCCCTCAGAAATTTGCAGACTTTTTCATCTGAACCCTGCAGAAGTCCTGGGAGGGAAGGCAATCAGTCAGTCACCACGTTTTTATTGAACATTTACTAGGTGCCACGTACTATTCCAGGTATTGGGGATATGGCAGTGAACCAACAAGCTAAAATTTCTCTCCTCACCTATTAGCCTCAATACACATACTGGGGAAGGGGGGTCAGAGAGGCTATATGACTTGCTTAAGTTCACAAAGGAAGTAACAGAATTAGGACTTGAACCCAGTGTTCTGACTTCCAGCCTGTGGCTTTTCTGATTGTATTTTGGGTCCCTCCTTGTTGACATCAACTTCACAGCAAAAAGCCTATGCTGGGGTATAGTGTGTGCAATGATTTAAGCAGTGGTTCCTAACTGGGGGTGTCCCCCATCCCCAAAGGACATTGGACAATGTCTAGAGTCATTTTTGGTTGTCACAACTCAAGAGGGATGGTGCAACTGCCATCTAGTAGGCAGAGGTTCAGAGAAGCTGCCAACATCTTACAGTGCCCCAAACAGCCCCACAACAAATAATTATCCTGTCCAAATGCCAACAGTGCCCAGGTTGCAAAACTCTGGCCTGAGTCACAAAGACAACAGCTACCCAGACAACACGGCGTAATATTGAACTTCCCCTAAGTAGACGCAATGATTTGCATGACAGGTATGATGAGAGCAGGAGCTGATGCAGGTAATGTGAAGCAGGTATGAAGACTCACCTCCACTGTGTCAATGCTGGGAGGCTTTTCTGCAGGAGGTGAGGGAGCAAGGACAGCGTGAATGGGAGAAGACAGGGACTGGCAGGCTGCCTGAAAAAAGAGGCAGGAAGTGCAGGAGTCTCATATCTCTGCCCCACGCCCTCTTCATCTGTTTTCCCGAAGAGCCTTGTTAACCTCCCTTCGTGCACAGACGTGCAAGGCAGCAGAGCTGAACATGCGAAGTGTTTTGAGGAGCAGCTGGAAGGTGGTTAGGACATTTAGTCCATACCATGACGTATGGGAGAAACAGAACTTCAGTTTTCAAAACGAGGCTTAATTTCTATTTCAAGACCCCGTTCCACTTGGTGAACAAACTTAATCATAACTAATCAGATTCTCCCTGCCTCTTGTTCTGGGTCATGTCAATATCTCTTTCTTGGCTGGGGGAAGCTCATGAAGTGCCAGGACCTGGGCACGGAGCAGCGGCAATCTGGTCTTCTCAGGCACCTGCAGAGATGGCCTCATTTCTGCCTTGCAGATGCAGACATGGCCACCTAGACCTCCCGGAAGCCCTCTGTGTGCTCAGCTTTTCCCTCTTTCTTCTCTCAGCTTCTGCTTTCCTCTTGGGCATCTGGGAGCAATTGGCAGACACTGGCAGGGCCTGGCAAGCCTCTGAAGGGCTGTGTCAGGCCCCTGCCAACCACTACTTGTCTCTATCCCTTCCTGTGCCACACTGGGTGAGGACAGACGTCCTTCTGGGCTTGCCCCCAACCCACACTCACAAAACCAGCAACAGGGCCACTGTGCTGGCCACCACTCACCTCTCTGGAGACCCACATTATCATGGCTCTTCCACACTCCTCTGTCCCTCTGCCTGGACCCCCAACCCAGTGACACTTGACCTCATCTGGGTCAGGGGAAATGGCTCCTGGATCTTGCTTGGTCTCCAGAGCTTTTGTTAATGACATAAACTTTACACCCAGAGGCCTCCAGGGCTCCCACTTTTGAAACCCCAAACACAGGTTCTTTCTTGCAACCCCAAAGTCAGAGTTCTTAAAACTGAAAAAAGGTTATCTCTGCTTTTCTGCTGAAACAGCCCTCCCCAAATTAAGGGTCACAGCCTGTAAGAGCAAAAGGGGAGGAAAAAAACAAAAGACAACTTTCCTCAATATCACTAAATATTCCCCACTCCAGCAAATGTGCGGAGGAAAAGGATCTAGCCGCAGCGTAAGACGCCATCATGCTCCTCCTTTCGGGCACCTCTCAGCCAGGGGAAGCTGAACCTCTGTCTCCAGGTTCATCTCCTATGGTCTGAACGTGGATCAAATAGTCCCAAAGAACATCACATGCACCATTAGCCTGAGGGCCAGATCGAAGAAGAGTGTGAGAGCACAGACTCCAGGCAGCCTGGGTTCAGAGGCAGACCCTGTCATTTACCGTCTGGATAAGCTTGAGCAAGTCACGTAGCTTTTCTGTGTCTCAGCTGTAAAGTTGGGGAACTAAAGTATAAAGTGGGTTCGTAAGGAGATAGAGATCCCCTCGTGTGGTTACAGGGGTGATTAAATGAGACAGTACGTGTGCAGTGTGTAGAATAGTGCCTAGCACTGTATGAATGTTGGCTCTATTGCTGTCATTTATTTACCCTAGGGGT